>NC_057848.1:179347414-179650246 GCF_910594005.1 Cervus elaphus | reverse complement strand
ACCTTGACCCCAGATCTGGCCTGGTCCGCAGGACTGGGGGAGGGCGAACGTCTCTTGTGTTCAGGCTCTTGGCTTGGGACACTTTGTTATGGCGGCACCAGGAAGCTCACGTGGTTTGGGTCCAGGCTGCGTGCATCCGTGCTGTGTTGCTCAGTCATGTCTGATTATGCGACCCCACGGACTGTAGCCCACCAGGCTCCTCTGTCCATGGGATTCTGCAAGCAAGAATGTGGGAGTAAGCTATCATTTCCTTCTGCAACCCACATGTACTCTATCCCTTTTTCCTCCTAATAAATACTTGAGTTGCTTCCCCACTTTCTGTCTTTGTGGACATTCTCTTCTGCAAAGCAGGAGGCCCAGGGCCCTTGTTGCTGACCACTGGTCTAATGGATAGGATATGGTGCTTTTCACTGCCTCGACCCGGCCTCAGTCTCTGGTTGGGGACCCGAGCTCCGCTCCAAGCTGTTGCCACCCCAGATCAAACCTGCCCCTGTTTCTGACGCCAGCTGCGGCAACTGCCGTCCCCAAGACCACCCTCTTGCATGCGTGCTCAGTTGCTTCAGGCGTGTCCAACTCTTTGTGAGCCCGCGGACCGTAGCCCGCCAGGCTCCTCTGTCCATGGGATTCTCCAGGCAAGAATCCTGGAGTGGGTTGCCACGTCCTCCTCCAGGGGAATCTTCCTGACTCAGGGATCGAACCTGTGTCTTCTGCATTGCAGGCAGATTCTTTACCTCTGAGCCACCATGGAAGCCTTTATTTATTTACTACAATGGAGTGCAAACTGCATTAGAGGCAGGTATTAAAAGGTTTGGAAATTCACTCCAAGGACCCGCAGAATTTGCTAGGAGCCCTTGGACTCATGGTTATGGAACCATAGGATGAAAAGTATTGGAAGTGTTCATCACTCAGTTGTGGGTGACTGTTTGCAGCCTGTGGACTATCCCACCAGCCTCTGTCCATGGGATTCTCCAGGCAAGAATGCTGGAGTGGGTTGCCATGCCCTCCTCCAGGGGATCTCCCCGACCCAGGGATTGAACCCAGGTCTCCCGCATTACAGGCGGATTCTTTACCCACGCCTGAGCCACCCGGGAAGCCCCCACCTTGCTTTGGGTGAGGTTGAACACTCCACCCACGGGACTTCCCTGGTGAGCCGGTGGTTGAGAGTCTACCTACCAACGCAGGGAACCAGGGCCCGTCTCGGGTATGTGAAGATCCCACGTGCCACGGGGGCTACTAAGCCCCGAGCCGCTCCACTACCGGGTCCGCGAGCTTCAACTACAGAAACCTGCACACCCCAGAGGACGTCCTCTGCAAGGAGACAAACCAGCGCACCAGAGAGGAAGGTCTCGCTCGCTGCGGTGAGGGAAACGCCACGCAATGCAAGGAAGGCCCGGTGTGGCGGAAAAGAAACACATTGATGAAAACTCTGCACCCAGGTCTCACGCGGCTCTGCCCGCAGCAGACTGTCCATGGGGTGAGTCTGCAGTCTTCTGCAAAGACAGCCAAGGCCCTCCTGCTTGTCCGTCCTCTGACACGGTGGAGACAGCTCTTGCATCCCTGGTGACCCTTGTGTCCCTCATGAGGGTCCGGTGTGGACCCCCACACGGTGCCCCTGGCCTGACCTCCAGGCGGGATGTGCTGTGATCACCTGCATCCCGGCGGGCTCTGTATCCAGCGTTGATCTCTCTCGTTACCGGAAAAAAACCTGTTCCTCCGACCGCATAATGTGATTTGCAAAATCCGATCAGCCTTGTGCGTGAGGCACGCACGGGTCTCTCATCGCATTTGAGGGGGCCGCGGCCGCTGCTAACGCGATCCGGGAGGGACGCTTAACAGGACGAGGGAGTCGCTCACACGGTCCTCCGGAGGGGCTGGGGCCAGGTGGGGGCGTCCCCGCCCTGTCCTCTGTGGTCCTGGAATGCAGCGGGTAAGCACAGCTTTCCAAGGCAGAGAGGGGACGTCGTGGACCCAGGACTCTGCTTATGGGGTGGACTGGGCTGGACTCTGTCCCCACTATGGAGAAGGCAATGGCACCCCACTCCAGTACTCTTGCCTGGAGAATCCCATGGACGGAGGAGCCTGGTGGGCTGCAGTCCATGGGGTCGCAAAGAGTCAGACATGACTGAGCGACTTCACTTTCACTTTTCACTTGCATGCATTGGAGAAGGAAATGGCAACCCACTCCAGTGTTCTTGCCTGGAGAAGCCACATGGACAGAGGAGCCTGGTGGGCTGCCGTCCACGGGGTGGCAAAGAGCTGGACACGACTGAAGCGACTAACACGTTCACTTCTCTCTCTTCAGAAGTGATGGAGTGAAGGGTCTGAGAAGAGGTCCTCATGGATGGGGTTGGCCTTAAACCCAGGGACAGGGTCCTTATAAGACCCAGAAGAGGAGAGACATGGACACAGAGGAGAAGCCACATGTAGACGCAGGCAGAGACGGGAGGCAGGCAGCCACCAGCCCAGGGATGGACGCCTGGAGCCCCCAGAAGCTGGGAGAGGCGGGGAGGACCCCCTCCCCTGGAGACTCTGCGGAGCTCAGCCCTGGGACACCCTGGCCTCTGGTGTCCAGCCCCGGGGTAGGGGGTCGGGGGGCAATGGATGTCTGTTGTTTAAGCCGTCTGGTTTGGAGTTGTCTCTTGTGGCTTTTGCCACAGACTTATCCACCACGATGGCGTGGACAAAGGCCGGTTGCAGTTGGATCTGGGAGTCTGGGTGTGAAACCACGGCCTGGCTGGACAGCTCCTGGGGGCTCTGACACGCCCTGCCCGTGGACAGCACGGCCGCACCGCTCGGAAAACCCGGAGGAAGCAGTCACCACCCGGCTGTGTGAACTCTGCAGAAAAGCTTTTCCTCGGGTCGCCCCTGAGTGCGCTTTGGTGAAAACAAGCAAATCCACGCAGCTCCGCTGGGTCTTTGCTGGTCTTTGCTCTCTGGTCCTACCGTGTGACGGTTTCACTTCTTAATACACGCTTTTGCTCGCGCGTCTGGGGGTCTGGGCGCCAACCCTGCATGGAGACCTCCTAGTTCTGTAAGACAAATATTCTCCTTTGCTGCTGGGTGGGGGATGGAGGGGGAAAAAAGCCCCAGTTGCTTTACTTGCATTAAATAAAAAAGTGCTTATTCACATGAGTGTCAGGGGAAGTGGGAAGCGGGGGCACCTGTTATGATCACACCTTCCTTTCTGAGCTCCGGGTAAGCCGAGAAACATCTCGGAAGATTCACAATAAATCCAGCCTTGAGGAGGATGGATTCCTCCAAAATGAAATTGGGTACTCAGCTGCTTTCCATTATGGGTTTTCAAAAAAAAAAAAAAAAAAAGCCGGTGTTTCCTTTCGTTATTTATGGGCTCTTGCAGTGTAATGGTTATAATGATTAATACTGAATTTCTGAATTTATTCTAAAAAGGCACTTCATAAATATTGAACAGCGCCATTATCCGCAGGTACCACCATTTATTTTATTAAAATGGAAATTCAGAAATCATCCATAAAAGGGTATTGTGCATGGCGAGGTGGACCCAGAGAGTTGGGAGGGAAATTTTTTTTTAAACCGTACCATCATCACCGCCTGCCCCCTCGCCAGCCACGTGAGGTCGGCTGGGTTTGACCCAACCGGCCGTGTGGTTCCTGGTTTTGGGGGGCAATGCGTCGAAACTCTTGTCGTGTGGAGTGGGTGGTGATGACACTGGAAAGTGGGTGGGCACGGCGGCATCTGGAACGACACCTGTTTTGGTTTTAATATGCACTGGGAAGAGCCCGCGGGGCTTCATGACAGACAGCCCCCATCAGACCTGGTGTGCAGGTGTTTTACGACTTGAGAATGTCCCCAGAAGGAGGGGACAGCAAGTGCTCAGGTGTGGGCCAGGGTGACTGTTAGCTCCAAGTTCCCTGGAGGAACCTCCCAGAAGGTGTGAACCCGTGTGAGTGTGTTTGTGTCTGTGCACGGCTGTGTCCGACTCTTTGTGACCCCGTGGACTGCAGCCCGCCAGGCTCCTCGGTCCATGGGATTCTCCAGGCAAGAATACGGGAGTGGGTCGCCGTGCCCTCCTCCAGGGGATCTTCCCGACCCAGGCATGCACCCCGGGTCTCCCGCGTTGGCAAGCAGGTTCTTTATCACTGAGCCGCCAGCAGAGCCCATTCTTTAGATGCATGAGGGCAAAGGCGACTTTGTGTTTTAAACATTTCCTGGGCTAAGGTAGGAGACGTAGGTGTTGACACAGACTTGAGGGTTCTTTGAGTCGGAAAATCAATAAATACTGGGTACGGGCTGGCGACGGGATGAGTTATTAGAATACTGTTGAGATTATCTGGAGAGATCCTCTTGGCTGTGGAAGATGAGATTATCATGGGGGGCAGCCCCTGGATACGAGGCTCTTGTAAACTCTCCTCATGAGTTAAGCTGGCCAACTGCTTTTGCTTCATGAATGGTCGTGATTCTCAATATCTTCCTCAAGTATTCTATGTTTTTTTGTTTCTGTTTTTTGAGGACTCAAAACCTCTGTCCTTGTAGGCAGGATTTTGTGTTAACTGAAGGAAAAGAATATTTTTTCTAACGTGTATTTTTTTCCAGTACATTTTAAAAACCAATTTATTGATGTGAAATTCACGTCACATAAAAGTAACCGATCTAAAGTGCAAAATTCAGGGGGGCATTTAACACTGTCACTGTGCTGTTCACTTGCCCCTTCTCTCTGGTCCCAGACATCTTCATCCTCCGGAGAGGGGGCTCTGTACTCATCAAGAGCCACTCCCCCACCCACTCCCCCACCCCCTAGCCACCGTGAACCCACTTCCTGTCTCCATGGATTTGCCTGCTCAGGACGCTTTCTGTAAATGGAGTCCCACGCTGTGTGTCCTTCTGTGTCTGCTTCTCTCTGGGAGCATCGTGTGTTCAGGGTCCATCCACGCTGCAGCCCGTGTTGTGGGGGGGGGGGGCGCTCCACTCCTTTTCATGGCTGTGTAATATTCCATCACACAGACTTTTGCTTATCCACCCAACCCTTGATGGACATCTGAGCCGTTTTCTCCTCTTGGTTCTTATGAGTAGTGCTGCCAACGATCATGGGGGAACAATTTTCAGTTGAGTCTCTGCTTTCAATATTTCAAGGTGTCTGCATAGTCACGGAGGGGCTTCCTATGTGGCACCAGTGGTAAAGAACCCGCCTGCCAATGCGGGTAGATATAAGTAACGTGAGTTAGATCCCTGGGTCAGGGAGACCCCCCCGCCCCGCCCCGGAGAAGGGCATGGCAACCCTCTCCAGTAATCTTGCCTGGAGAATCCCCATGGACAGAGGAGGCTGGCGGGGCTACAGTCCGTGGGGGTCGCCAAGAGTCAGACATGACTGAGGGATTAAGCTACAACAATGAACAAGTGGAAATTCTACATGTCACCTTTTTGAGGACACTTCAGCTAGACTTTTATGTCTCCAAGGGGAACGGAAGAGGCATGCCTACGTGAGTCTATTTTCTCTCTTTTCTCCCAAGCTGTCTACCGCAAGGTGGAACCCACGACTGGGGGCAGGAACATGTGACCGAATGACTGGATGACTGGAGAGGGTGGAGTGAGCAGCGTGAGTCACAGAAAGGAATCTGCGGTGTGTCCGGAGGGGGTCTGTCTGTCTCCCCTCGATGAACTGGGGGGGTGAGTTGTTCCCCCCCCCACCTCCTTCTCATAGCCACTTGGCCAGCAGAGAGACACAACCTCCCGTAGGCAGCCGTCGGGACGGGAACAGAGTCAAAATTTTCTGTCACGTCATAAAACCCAAAAGCGTGTTTTCTTTTCATGCATTTTTATTTCTTCCCCTGAGCCGACGTTGAGCCTGTCTCTCCCAGGCTCCTGGCGTTTCACTTAATTGCCCCAAATAAGAGGGCTTCCTGAGCAGACGGTTTCCTTTTCGAGACTGGGGTCGACGATGGGGGCACACGAGCCTTCGCTCTGAACCGGGAGAGCCCACGGCCCCCCGGGTCCCCTTGTCAGAAGCCCGTCGCCTTAGTGACGCTGCCCGTCTGGGTACCAAGCATCTCTCTCTCATCCTCTGATGTCTCGAGTGCTGCAGTCGGACACGGAAGGACGATGTGTGAGGCTCAGGAGGACACTTTAGCTTATTTCTTGTATTCCTAGAATTCTACCGACGGCTTTGAAGTGAGCTGGGTGGGGGTGGGGGGGGGTCTGTGATCTCTGGACAGAAACCAGGGTGTCTGCATGGTCTCACTTCCGCGTGACGAGTTGTCAGTAGCTGAGAGATGGTGGAGGAAGACTGGATGTTCGAAGTCAGGATGAAGACTTAGGAGCTTCGTCGTGGACTCTCTACCTGTGTCTGTCTGTGGAGTTCCATGATGCCTTGCTGAAGAAGAAGGTGGAAAGACCCCATGGGCTCTCTGTTCCCACGCCTGCCAGTGGAGTCTGTGGTCCTTGCATGCATAGCAAGTCGCTTCAGTCGTGTCTGACTCTTTGCAACCCCATCGATGACGCATGCCAGGCTTCCCTGTCCTCCACTGTCTCCCAGAGTTTGCTCAAACTCGTGTCTATTGAGTCCGCAATGCCATTCAATGGAGAAACAAACAGGAAGCTCCTCCACAGGAGAGAAGAAGAAATGTCCTATGGAGCTTGGGGTAAAAAGGAGGAGGAGGAGGACCAGGAGAAAAAGATGGAAGAAGAAGGTGGAGGAAGAGGAGAAGACAGAGAAGATGCAGGAGAAGGGCAGAGGGAGCAGCAGGAGACAGGATCTTTGGTCTCACCATCTGTCTAGGACCCGGACTTCCTGGACCTCCAGCCATTGTGAGTCCCGGGTGAAGGGTGGACTCCCCTTGTTTGCAAAGATATGTCTGAACCCTGAAGCCTCAGAATGGAACCTTAGGTCTCTACAGATGTGATGGACTGAAGGGTCTGAGATGAGTTTCCTCCTGGGTGGGGATGGCCATCAACCCAAGGACAGGATCCTCATAAGACACAGAAGAGGAGAGACAGGGACACAGAGGAGAAGCCACGTGCAGACGGAGGTGGAGACGGGAGGGAGGCGGCCACCAGCCCAGGAATGGATGCCTGGAGCCTGCAGAAGCTGGAAGAGGTGGGGAGGACCCTCCCCTGTAGCCTCTGCAGGGAGCCCAGCCCTGGGACCCCTTGACCTCAGACGTCTGGTCTCCAGGGCTGGGGGAGGACGAATTTGGACGTGTTGGGTTCCTCAGGGTGTGGTCATCGGGTGAGGCCGCCCCAGGAAACTCCCTCAGCAGGTATTTTTCAATCCAGGACCGCATCACATGGGTCCATCGAGGCTGTCCCTCCCCCTGCCTCACGCGTCACGACGTGAGATATTTCCTGTGCCGAGTGAGGAACCCTTCTCAACACCCACACGGGGCTGGATGTGTGGTCCAGCTCCCGTCCCTCCGGAATGAGGTGGGAACCACCATTACCCGCTGTCTTCTCACCGTCTCCCCGACGACGGTGAAGCCGGGAGGAAGTGATGGACCCCAGGGTGCCGTCACGGCTGGAATCCACAACGAGGGAGAGATGATACAGATTGTCTCATGACCCCTCTTCCCACGCTTTGAAATCACCTCTCTCATCGCCGTCACCTGGGGACGCAAACCCACACAAATCGCCCAGCCGTGCGTGGGTCATCTCAGGCTTCAGAGTCCATTTTAACCAACTGCTCTGTCCTCATCCCACCCCACCGTGAGCTTCCCTGGGGGCTCAGAGGGTAAAGAACCTGCGTGCAGTGCGGGAGACCCGGGTTCAATCCCTGGGTTGGCAAGATCCCCTGGAGAAGGGAATGGCAACCCACTCCAGGATTCTTGCCTGGAGAATCCCATGGACAGAGGAGCCTGGTGGGCTACAGTCCACGGGGTCACAAAGAGTCAGACACGACTGAGTCATTGACACTTTCACTTCATCTGACGAGGAACCCCAAGGAAATTTCTTGTGGAGACGCTGTTTACGGGTGTGTTTCCTTCCTGAGATTGCTAAGGACATTTCTCCAGCTTCAGACCAAGGAATACAGGTTGCAAAGAGGAAAAGGTGGAAAATGCTTTGTTTTTTGTGGTTGGTCGGGTGTATCGGAATTCGAGACAAGTGGAAACAAATCAAGCTATCCGTCCTCCTCTTTCTGAATAAGTCTTACTGGGGAGTGAGGGCACTTAGGTTTCTCGTGATGAAGATAATACCGCGCGGACACTACACCGGATGAACACTGCGTTCCGGAGCCCCAAACAAAGAAAACCTTTTACAAACCCCCTGTGTCTAATTTCGTTTTAGAAAATTAGATACTCGGAATTTTGCATAAGATAACTGTATTACCGGTATGCAATTTGGTCTGGGTTGCTGGCTTTACTGCATGCAGTTGCTTAATAAAAAGTGTCAGTTAAAATGAAAATACAGCTTGGGTAATTAAATTTAATTGGATCTTGTCACTTTAAATCGTCTTCGTTTTGGAGGGTTTCCACGGAATTGCAGCTTCTGGTTTGCTAATTTCTTTATTGCAAGCTGCTGCTGAATGTGACCCGTCTCTAATAAACTGAGACCTTGCTTTTTCGGGGGCTCTGAACCGTGAAGGCAACAGCAAACAAAGGGAGGGGAGGTGTGGCTCAGGGGGGATAGGGTTACCTGTGGCTTATTGACTTTCACGACCAGCTGGGAGAGTGTAGTTGTTACAAGCGGAGTGCAAGTCTCAGGGCTGCAGAAAGACGCCGGGTTTGTGTAACAGCAGCGAACCCCATGGCACAGACAACATAACGTCCAGGGACGCTCTCTGCATACGCTGCCGCCAGCACGGAGCTGAGCTATCTGCTCAGAGCAACATGCATACGAGTGTATCAGCCTCCCTCGTATACAAAGACTTTTGTGTTATATTGGTCTCCCTGGATTAAGCAAGAGAATCCCCCATCTCAACATTGTCAATCACATCTGCAGAACCTCCTTTGTCCACATACGCGTGCATCCTGAGGATTCTGATATCTTTAAGGGCCATTATTCAGCTGCCACGGATAGTACAGACATTCCAGCAAGGATGAGCAAACTGGTGTGTGAAGTACACAGGGTTCTGCAAACTAAAGCCGTCATCCACCAGCCTGAAGCACCCTGGCTGCTGCCTGGCATACTGGCTGCATCGCCTGCTGGTCCTGCAAAGCTGGCATTTGGTCCCAGAGGGATTGTGTGTCCTTGTTACAATTCCCCAGACTCAGTGTCCAAAATCTAGAAGGATTCCCCTGTGAGGGAAAGATTGAGGCATATGCTCTGGTTCTTGGAATCATGACAATTAAAAGGGTTTGCAAGAACCCTTAGTGCGACCTGGCCAAATAGAATGTGCATACTCTGAACTGATTTCTCCATCAGCTCACGGGTCTCTTCTCCCCACCAGAGGTTGTCCGTTCTTTTACAGATGACTCCGGCTTCAGACCCACGAAGGCCTGAGCTGGACGCTTCCTGACCTGCTGAGTTCTCTTTAAAGGCATGCGGTGCATGCTGTCCAGCCTCAGATTTCACTTCTGTAAGATGTGAATCATCTACTTTTCCAGCTTTTCCCGTGAGAAGGGGACTTTCTCCTACATGTCTCCTCTGTTCCTTGTTGTTGACCTTGCATAGATTCCTGAAGTAGAGGTTCCCATAATTCTACGTCTCCCCGGGTCTTTGATGGAAACAGGAGCCACGAATAATGGACCTTGGTGGCCCTGACTGAGAAGCTGTGTCCTCGCAGAAGGATGCTGGGCTGGTGGTGGGCAGAGGGGCTGTTATCTCAGCCTTAGGAAGACGGTTTTCTAGTCATCATGTACGGATGTGAGAGCTGGACCCAAAAGAAGGCTGAGCGCTGAATAACTGATGCTTTTGAACTGTGGTGCTGGAGAAGACTCTTGAGAGTCCTTTGGACTGCAAGGAGATCAAACCAGTCCATCCTAAAGGAGATCAGCCCTGAATATCCATTGGAAGGACTGAAGCTGAAGCTGAATCTCCAATACTTGCGCCACCTGATGCAAAGAGCTGATTCATAGGAAAAGACCTTGATGCTGGGAAAGATTGGGGGCAGGAGGAGAAGGGGACGACAGAGGATGAGATGGTTGGATGGCATCACCGACTCAATGGACATGAGGTTGAGCAAACTCTGGGAAATGGTGGAGGACAGGGTAGCCTGGCGTGCTGCAGTCCATGGGATGGCAAATAGTCGGACACGACTGAGCGACATCATGACATCATATCTAGTGGCAATGACCCTCCTCCCCGCCAGAGGCAGCCCTGTCTGAGTCTGACTTTGCAGCCCTGTCTCCCTTCTCCTGCTCATTCAGACCCACGTAGGGGGGTGTTTCTGACAGCCTGACGCAGCCCGGCTCACGTAAGCCCCGGTAATTTATAAAGGCTCTCAGGTTTAATCTCCCATCTTTCCTCCCGTGTCCTAAACGATCAATCATTTTAATGACGTGCAGAAAGAACAACAAGCAAATCTGAGATGACACTCTTATCACCTATTTTCACGCAATTTTCTAAATCAAAACCCTCACTGACGCCGATAGAAAAACAAACGTATGCTTCGTAAGCAAATAGAGAAATACACCCGGGGCTTCCCAGGTGGCTCAGAGGTAAAGAGTCCTTGCCTGCCAATGCAAGGGACGTGGGTTCGATCTCTGGGCCGGGAAGATCCCCTGGAGGAGGAAGTGGCAACCCACTCCAGTGTCCTTGCCTGGAGGATCCCGTGGACAGAGGAGCCTGGTGGGCTATGGTCCGTGGGGTTGCAAAGCGTCGGACATGACTGAAGCACCCGGGCACGCAAACACGCATGACATGGACACGCATGGTGGCTTGTTGGCTAAAGTGTAGGTGTCTACACGTGCAAAGACAACGTAAGGATGAATGAGGTGAACTTGCTGCGTGGGAAGGGCAGCTGGCAGCCACCTCTAAGAGAAGATACGTGATGTGGACGAAAACCCTTACGGGTGTCTGCTCCCCGCACCGACAGCCCAGCCCACCTCCAGAAACCAAACCAAACGTACGTTGCCGAGACAGAGAAGTAAAGATGTGTGACACAGCTCGATATTTTTGATGATCAGATTCACCGACTCAAAGGCCACTCAGGAGCCCTCATGTTAAAGGTTTAGATTTGCAAGGGGACATGTTTGTGGATACCATATGGTCAGGGGTGGGGAGGTTGAGGATTTAAATAACCTTGCAAAATGCATGACTCAGACGGCATGACTATATGTGGGAGGAAATGACCACGAAGAGAGACGTGGGAAAAATGTACTTTGGATTAACCTCAAATAAAACAAACTGGACTGGGGCTTCCCAGGTGGCTGAGATGGTAAAGAACCTGCCTGTCAATGCAGGAGACATGAGACTCAGGTTCGATCCCTGGGTTGGGAAGATCCCCGAGAGGAGGGCATGGCAACCCACTCCAGTGTTCTTGACTGGAGAATCCATGGACAGAGGGGCCTGGCGGGCTACGGTCCATGGGGTTGCAGAGAGTCGGACAGGACTGAGTGATTAGCATGCACGCACAGCGGTCTGTCTAGTGGTGAGGACTCCACGCTCCCACTTCAGGGGACAGGCGTTCGCTCTCTGGTTGGGGAAGTAAGATCCTGCAAGCCATGTGGTCAAAAGCAAACAAAATGGGCTTCACGCTAACTGCTCCCTTTCTTAGCGATTCTCAGGAGACAAACATCCCGAATTCTGACAAACTGGGAGGGGGCCAGGGCAGACATCCGTGTACATTTGTGAAGCCTGTAAGATATCAGTTCAGACATCTGCTTCTCACTGGATCCGTTTCCAAGCAAGCACACGGATGAAAACCCAAGCCACAGCGCTGCTCTGCAGAGGCGCTTGATAAAGGAGACTTTGATGAGAAGATGAAAGCGTGTGGAAATTGTTATATTTGGTAGGTGAAATGCTTTCGCTCAGGGTAGCCGAGAGATTCTCATGTGTCCTGTGAATTATTGATTTGTTTAGGAGATGGGGCTTCCCTGGTGTCTCAGACGTTAAAGCATCCGCCTGCAATGGCAGGAGACCCGGGTTCGATCCCTGGGTCGGGAAGATCCCCTGGGGCAGAAATGGCAACCCGCTCTAGTATTCTCTCCTGGAGAATCCGCATGGACAGAGGAACCTGGCAGGCTACAGTCCATGGGGTTGCAAAGCGTCAGACATGACAGAGAGAGCAACTCTTCACTTCGTGCGCCCAGGGGAATATGACGCAGCCATGAAAAGGAGTGAAGCTCTGACCCAGGCTGCAGTGTGCATGGACCCTGGACACGTGGTGCTCAGTAAGACAGGCAGACCCAGAGGGGCACGCGGCGTGTGATTCTGTCATAGGACATGTCCTGAACAGGCAAATCCACAGACAGAAGGTGGATTCACGGCGGCCAGGGGCTGTGGGAAGGGGGAGGGAAATGGTAGCTCAAGGGGAGGGGAATCTCTGAGAATGTATCAGAACCAGACAGACGGGGTGTTTTCACAGTTGTGTGAATACGCTCAGTGTCACTGCTGGTCAAGTTTCTGTCTACATGTAAGGAAATGAAATGAAAAAAAGGTCAATTTGAAAAAGCCTGCCAAGATGGGAATACTGAAAATCGCACACAGGGAAGGAAGCGTTGGCGGGCAGAGCTGGTACTGAAACCCATCCCACACTCAAGGTCTCGGAGGTCCGCTTGCTCTGACACCCGTTCTCTCGGCCCTGCAGCCGGTGGTGTTGTCCCACCTGGAGGCCAGTACGGGGTCACTGTCTGTGTCCTGGGCCCCTCGTGGGGCGTCCTTCATCCACACAGCACACGCGACCAGTCCCACAGCACCCAACACCTCCCACCCTTGGGTGTGGGGCCATTTCCTCGCGCGGCACTGGGGGTGTCTGGGGATCCGCAACTGGGCATTTCTTGAGCCAAAGACTCTTCTTGAAAGAGAGAGAGGTGTTGTCATCCTAAGACACAGAGCGGCCCGGAATGTCTTTGAAAGGTGTCATATTTCATCCGTTACCTCTGCTGAATTATTCACAAGGAGGTCTCCAGGTTTAGCTGGCTGTGGTTACCTGTGTGGACGGCGGGGTTTGCAGAGACCGCCTCCCATCAGATCTGCAGGGTCAAGACGAATGGTTCCCCTAGCCTGGGGACATGGGGGTGTACAGCTTCTTAGCATGGTCCTGCATTGCCCTCTGTTTATGGGGCTTCTGATTTCCACAATAGGAACAACTCCCACCCCCAACCCTGCACCCAAAGACTGAGATCTCAAGCCCCTTTCAGGAAAGAAGCCACCATACAGGCACCGGAGCTAGTCCCTTGTGATATCTTCCAAGACTTTTAACTGAAACTCTGCATGCATGCATGCTTAGTCGCTTCAGTTGTGTCCGACTCTTTGCGACCCCTTGGACTGTAGCCCACCAGGCTCCTCTGTCCATGGGATTCTGTAGGCAAGTATACTGGAGTGAGTTGCAATTTTTTCCTCCAGGGGATCTTCGCTACCCAGGGATCGAACCTGCATCTCTTCTGTCTCCTGCTTTGGCAGGTGGGTTCTTTATGACTAGTGACACCAGGTCAGTTTGGTTCAGTTGCTCAGTCGTGTCTGACCCTTTGTGGCCCCAATGACTGCAGCACACCAGGCTTCCCTGTCCATCACCAACTCCCAGAGTTTGCTCAAACTCATGTGCCTTGAGTCGGTGACGCTGTCCAACCATCTCATTCTCTGTCATCCCCTTCCCCTCCAGCCTTCAATCTTTCCCAGCATCAGGGAAAGATGAGTCAGCTTTTCCAATGAGTCAGCTCTTTGCATCAGGTGGCCAAAGGATTGGAGCTTCAGCTTCAGCATCAGTCCTTCCAATGAATATTCAGGGCTGATTTCTTTTGGGATGGACTGGTTTGATCTCCTTGCTGCCCAACGGACTCTCAAGTCTTCTGGAACCCCACAGTTGGAAAGCATCACTTCTTCGGCGCTCAGCCTTCTTTATGGTCCAACTCTGACATCCGAATGTGACCACTGTTTCTCCTCGCTTTAATGATCGGCTTGTTGGCCATGGGAGCAAGGGCAGGGTGTGACATTATTGGTTTAAACCAGAATCAAATGTGCCCCTGTCTTGTAAATTCAGAGGTGGGGAGGGGGTGAGATTGTCCCTTCCTGATTTCAACCCATAAATCATTCTTGTGCAGGTTTGACACACCCCATAACATATATTATCCATCGCCCAGGCTCTGGCTCCCGCTGGTAGCCAACTGAATATGTGCAATATAATGCATGTATTCCGGTTGTGGCAGCGGCCCCGCGCACTCTGTTTGAATATGAAGTGGGAGTCCCCCAGCTAACTGCCCCCCCAGCACCTGCTTTGATCTGAACACCAGGCTGATCTGGATGCCGAAACCGCGGCTGTTCAACCCCATTCCCATTCAATCCGTTAGGCCGGCGCTCCGCCGGGCTCCTCGTCACCCTGACTCCTAATTTGACAATGACAAAGAACTCCGGGGCGATTTTAAATTTCATAATTTTAATCTGTCAAGCCTGACATTTAATTACTGCCCTCTCTAACCCGTAGCCAATGCGCGCGGGCCGGCTGCCGGTGGCGTTCCCTTGGAAGAAAAGGGAAAAAAAAAAAAAAGATTTTTTTTTTTATTTCCACCCCCGTGGAAGAGTGGATTAATAAAATCGGGCATAAGTGCCAGGTGTAAGACAATGTGGTCAGGAGGCTCTATTAGCCCCAAATGTAGACAGATGAGGTTAATCATATTTTGAAGTGTGGCTTTTTATTGTATTAGGAGTGATGAAGGCTCCACGCGGCCCCCACGTGAGAGGTTTGCTGCAAATGTGAAATAGGACGTGTGAGGAGCAGGCTTCACAGGATGGATGAACTGTGCTCACCACGGACACCATGGTCCCGGCCACCTGAGGACATGGGGGGCTGGGGGAGCCGTGCTGGGGTGTCATAAGGGTGTCACTTATGATATCTGAGGAGACAGAGGTCTTCATGGGTCTCTGGTCCTCATGATATCTGAGGAGACAGAGGTCTTCATGGGTCCCTGGGAGCCATGCTGGGGTGTCTTGTCCCTTATGATATCTGAGGAGATGGGGGGGGGGTCTTCATGGGTCTCTCTGGTCCTTATGATATCTGAGGAGACGGGGGTCTTCATGGGTCTCTGGTTCTTATGATATCTGAGGAGATGGGGGTCTTCATGGGTCCCTGGTCCTTATGATATCTGAGGAGATAGGGGTCTTCATGGGTCCCTGGTCCTTATGATATCTGAGGAGATGGGGGGTCTTCATGGGTCTCTGGTCCTTCTGATATCTGAGGAGATGGGGGGTCTTCATGGGTCTCTGGTCCTTCTGATATCTGAGGAGACTGGGGGGTCTTCATGGGCCTCTGGTCCTTCTGATATCCGAGGAGATGGGGGGTCTTCATGGGTCTCTGGTCCTTATGATATCTGAGGAGATGGGGGTCTTCAAGGGTCTCTAGTCTTTGCGATATCTGAGGAGATGGGCGTCTTCATGGGTCTCTAGTCCTTATGATATCTGAAGAGATGGGGGTCTTTATGTGTCTCTGGTCCTTATGATATCTGAGGAGACGGGGGTCTTCATGGGTCTGTAGTCCTTATGATATCTGAGGAGACAGGGGTCTTCATGGGTCTCTGGTCCTTATGATGTCTGAGGAGATGGGGGTCTTCATGGGTCTCTCTGGTCCTTATGATATCTGAGGAGACGGGGGTCTTCATGGGTCTCTAGTCTTTACGATATCTGAGGAGATGGGGGTCTTCATGGGTCTCTGGTCCTTCTGATATCTGAGGAGATGGGGGTCTTCCTGTATCTTTGGTCCTTCTGATATCTGAGGAGACTGGGGGGTCTTCATGGGTCTCTAGTCTTTATGATATCTGAGCAGATGGGGGTCTTCATGTGTCTCTAGTCCTTATGATACCTGAGGAGCCAGCGGTCTTCATGGGTCTCTGGTCCTTATGATATCTGAGGAGACAGGGGTCTTCATGGGTCTCTGGTCCTTATGATACCTGAGGAGATGGGGGTCTCTCGTCCTTATGATATCTGAGGAGACAGGGGTCTTCATGGGTCTCTGGTCCTTATGATACCTGAGGAGATGGGGGTCTCTCGTCCTTCTGATATCTGAGGAGACTGGGGGAACTTGCTGGCAGGTCTTTGTTCAGTTTCTCTGTCATGTCCGACTCTTTGTGACCCCATGGACCGCAGCACGCCAGGCTTCCCTGTCCATCACCAGCTCCTGGAGTTTACTCAAACTCAGGTCGCTTGAATCGGTGATGCCATCGAACCATCTTATCCTCTGTTCCCAGGGAAGTTGGAATAAACTCAACCCATCCTTTGTAACGCTTTTGTTAAAAACAATCATTGATTTGTCTGGTCTTAGTTGCCTTAATGTGGGATCTAGTCCCCGGACGAGGGGTCAAACCTGGGCCCCGTGCATTGTGGGTAGAGTCCCAGATACTTGGAGCAGCAGAGCAGATGACCCTTTCTAAAAACAAGTGTTTTTGTATTTGTGCATGCTGTGCTAAGCCACGTCAGTCGTGTCTGACCTTTTGTGACCCCAAGGACTGTAGCCCACCAGGCTCCTCTGTCCCTGAGATTTTCCCAGGCAAGAATACTGGAGTGGGTTGCCATCGCCTCCTCCAGGGGATCTTCCCGCCCCGGGGATCGAACCTGAGACTGCTTATGTAACCTGCACTGGCAGGCGGGTTCTTTACCACTGGTGCCAACTGGGAAGCCCGTTTCTCATGTGTAGTTGGCTACTATTTTGTATAAATGTTTTTGTCTTTGTCCATAAATGAGGTTGACCTGTAATTTTGTTTTTAAATAATTCCCTGCTCAGTCTCAACCTCATAAAAATGACTTTGGAGACGCTGGAAAAGTTGTATAAAGTCGGCAATTTTTTCTTCCTTAAGTATTCATTAAATTTACTAGCAACGATATCTGAACCTGGTAATTTCCCTGTGGCGAATTTTTAAATTATACGTTAAGTGTTTCAAATTCATGTTTTTATTTCTAAGAACTCGTTCGCGGTATCTATGTTTTAACTGTTGGCACGAACTTGTGTTTGAATCTCTTTATTTTTTAAAAAGAAACATAAAGTATCTACAGACATATCTTTCTTCTTATATTGCTTTTTAATGTCGCTTCTTTATCCTTTATTTTTCTCTTGGTTAGTCTTGTCAGGGGTATACAATTTTCATTAATCTTCACACAGACCGGTTTGATTCTGTTGATTTTTTTTCAGTGTTATGTTCATTATTTAATTGATTCATTTCTGTTCTTCCTTTGGGTTTAAGGACTTTTCTGACATTTTAGATAACAGCTTCATTGAGATATAATTCACATATCAGAAAATGTCCCCATTTTAAAGTCTGCAATTCTGTGATTATTTTTTTCTTCTAGGATTATAATACATTTTTTCCCAATTATACATACAAGTGTGTCTATTCTTTTTCAAATTCTTTCCCTATTTAGATTGTTATATGATCTATACACTGCTGTATTTAACATGGATAACAATCAAGGACCTATTACAGCCCAGGGAAGTCTGCTCAATACTCTGTAATAACCTGATGGTTCCAGGGGGAAGGATGGGGGAAGGGATAGTCAGGGAGTCTGGGATGGACATGGACACACTGCTGTATTTAACATGGAGAACCAGCAAGGACCTACCGTATAAGACAGGGAACACTGCTCAATATTTTCTGACTTTTTGAGTTGGGTTTTTAACTCATTAATTTCCAGCCTTTCTTCCTTTTTATGAAAGAACTTAGAGCTGTAAATCCCCACCCCCAAATCTGCTTACACAGTCCTTTACTTCTGATAGCCCGTGGTTTTATTACCACTCGGATGGAAACCCTATCTAGTGTTTGTTCCGATTTTCTCATTGGCTCGTGGGTTGTTTGAAAGTACAGTGCCTAAGTTTCCAACTCAAGGCATTTTCTATCTTTCTGTTATTTATTTCCTGCTTAATTGCACTGGAGTGGGAAAATGTACTCTGTATTACTTCTACCCCTCATGCTTGTAGACTTCTGGTTAATGGCTCGGCATACGTTTAAACGGACTGCAAGGCGATGGTGGGGGCATTTCTGGAAACTTCTGCATTGGAAGCAAGATGGGCGTTCTGGAGGCATTCTGCCTCCATCACGAAAACCTCCCAGGAAAGGGGGAATTAGGGAAGGCTGTGTTGTTTGCATGCAAATATCTGAACGTTGGCCGTGCGGATCTATTTGAACTGCCTTTCGCGGGTAGCGCGTGGGATAAGGAATTATGCTCTCAAGCGACCAAGTTCAGTGCGCATGGAGAAGGAACGTCCAAACATCAGGGAGAATTAGCTTCTTTAAGAAAAGAACTTTTTGTTTTGTGTTGCGATATTGTGGCTCAGGCAGGAAAGAATCACTTGCAAAGGAGGAGACCCGGCTTCGACCCCTGGGTCAGGAAGATCCCCTGGAGGAGGGCATGGCAGCCCACCCCAGTATTCTTGCCTGGAGAATCCCAGGGACAGAGGAGCCTGGCGGGCTACAGTCCACGGGGTCGCAAGGAGTCGGACACGACTGAGCGACTATCACTTTCACTTTTTTTCATGGCTGATTAACAACGCTGTTTCAAGTAGACAGCAAGGGGACTCAGCCACACATACACATTTTTCTCTTCTCCCCCAAACTCCCCTCCCATCCAGGCTGGCAACGTGACGTTGAGCAGAGTTCCCTGGGCTGCCCAGCAGGTCCTTGCTGGTTCTCCATGTTAAATACAGCAGTGTGTCCATGTCCATCCCAGACTCCCTGACTATCCCTTCCCCCATCCTTCCCCTTGGTGACCATAGTTCATTCTCTAAGTCTGCGAGTCTGTTGCTATTTCCTAAGTTCATTTGTATTATTTCTTTTTAGATTCCACATGAAAGGGCTGTCACGCGGCGAGAAATCGCTTCCTAACGAGGGGGTGAGCCTCGTATGTCTGAGTGCATCCAAACACAGCCGGGACCCTGGTCCCGAGAGCACTGAAGACAGGTCCAGACAGGGCTCAGAGGCTCAAGCCCGAGATCTGGCAGGTCTCCTCTAAACCCCCGCAGAGGACGGTTCATCTTCACCGGCGCCAGAATCCTCCACTGGCGTCCACGGAAGCCAGACGCATCTCTCAGGCCCCGACGGCGCTGCTCGGCATCCTTATGGAGCACACCACGTCTCCAGTGGAAAGAACGGCCCGGTCACCCCGGGCACAGCCAGCAGATTCCTCGTAAAATGAACGTCTGTGCAACACGCCCGCCGTCTGACTCTGGACAGTATCCCTAATTCATCCCCGAAGGAGACAGAACAGTTTGCAGCCATGCAAGAAAGGCGCCCCTTCCCCAGTTCCATTTCAGTCCGCCAGCCTGCCCCGCCAAAAAAAAAAAAAAAAATCCTGAAAGATCAAATTTTCTTCTCTTAGGATATCCATTTAAAAGCTCAGTCCTGAGTCATCAAGTTATTTCTTTTTCTTTCTTTAAAAAGTCTGTATTTAATCTGCAAATGTCTCAAGGGCCTTCGATGGGCCACGTGAAGCTGGGATGACTTTTGGAGCTAGGCACGGTGCTGTTTACGGCGGGACGGACAAGCACGTGAGCTTTCTGGGTCATTTCCTGCAGTAAAGGGCTCAGGGGGCGACTCAGAGAAAGAAGGAGACCTGTAATTTCACAGGGGATTGGGGAAAGGTAGGTGGCTCCGTGGGAAAGAAACTGCCTGCCGAGACAGGAGACACACAAGACTCTGGTTTGATCCCTGGGTCGGGAAGATCCCCCAGAGGAGGGCCTGGCAACCCACCGCAGCGTTCTTGCCCAGAGAACCCCAAGGACAGAGGAGCCTGGTGGGCTACAGTCCATGGGGTCTCAAAGAGTCAGACGTGACTGAGTGACTAAGCACATATATACGCACATCTCATATATACATGTACCTTTTTTATACATGTACACGCACACACACGTATCTGAAAAGTGGCTTTGGTTTCCAGCTAAGAAACACATGTGTGAAACCTATTTTTGAAAAAAACTGAGGCCATATCCACCTCCCCCCTCCCAACCTTTCTTTTTACTTGGAGTCCATGTGTTTAAACAAATGTGCCCTTAAAACAGATACTTTTCAGAAGCTGCGGTCAGTGTAGCTTGGACTCCGTGTCGAGTTTTGAGGGTAACTGACATATTTTCTCCAGAATCCCTTTTCCCTCTGAGCCTCCTGCTTGGTAGATGTTAAATAAGTATTACTGGAGAGAGCGATCATTCCCGTGTGTTTACGCAGCTTGCTAATTTTAAGCAAGGACAGAGTGCGTTTATAAACGCCCGGCACCCCCTCCGTCGGAAGAAGCACAGGTTTGTCCGTCCCCAAGCCTTCCCCCGGCATGTCTGCATTTTTAAAATACAAGTCTGACCGAGATCTCCGAAAGGCATCTGAAAAATGTCTTCATGTGTATAAAGCCTTCATCTCCCCATGGCCGGACGGCTCAAAAATAGATGAAATGGGATTTCTGAAACGTTCCCAGAAAATCCCTTTTGGGCTAAAACTAACATTCGGTGCTAGAAAAGAATGGGAAATCATAAAATACTGAAAGTAAGGGGGCTTAGGCTAGCATTATAATTTCAGTCAAAAGAATAGCCTTGTTATACAGACATGAAACTCATACTTGTGGTAACGTGGGGAAATGTGATCGGGTGATGTGGAAAGTAGACAGCGTTTCGGTGACTTCCATCGCAAATCCAAAGCGCACCACCACAGATGTATGGGATTCTGGACCCCCTATTTTTGGCAACAAAATGTTATCGTTAGGGTTTTTTTTTTTTTTTTTTTAAATAAACGTTTATTAGAGAAAGAGTTACCAGCCTCTAAATGATCAAAAGTCACAGTTTTATACACCGATCCGGCTCTTGCCTTGTTTTATCAAGAAAAGTTTAACATTGTCACCTTTCTGAATCTTGCCAGCTCTGGGATAAGGCGAGCCTTTCTCTGAGCTCCACGAGAGGAAGATTTGGAAGCACTTGGTAACAAGACACCAACCGTGAGAGTTCGAACGCAGAGGAGAATGTAACACAGGAAACAGCTTCATCTGCTCCGTATATTTTAGACGTTGAAAAATGAAGTGCTTTGGACAAAAAGAAATATCAGATTTTTTCTCCGCCCCCCCTCCCCCCCGATTCCTGGAATGTTCTGCTAATGCTGAACTGAAAACAAATCGAAAGAGAAAAGGAGAACTTGAGAAAAATAATACACGTACTTAGAGTCTGTTTGGAGGGTGAAACGGCGTTTAGAAACAAATTGGGTAGCTGGGATGTTTCTATTTGGTTGCAAGCTGGCCGCTGATACCACCAGAATCTTTTTCATGCTTAAAAAATTAGGCTAGGTTACTGGTCTTCAGTTTCAATTAGATCACTGCAAAATGAAAAATCCAGACGCACCAAGATATTTTTAAGGTGTAGTATTTCCAGCATGCACAAACATTTACCCTGACCTTCCCTTGTGGGATGGGGTTTGTATTGCTGTGTGCCTCCTTTTTCTGCTAATCTGTTTCCCATCTCCACAAGGCCGCTAGAGTTGTTACCCGTGTCCAAGTAATTCTATATTTTAGACAGGTGAGGTTAGAAATGACCAGTTTATCCTGTGGCCACGGGATACACCATCTATATTAATTTCCTCTTCATTTCTTCTGGCCGAGTCTACTATTTCTCTGAAATATTTTTATGATGATTAAACATGAGTCTTTAAATATTTAAACCACCCCCAAGAGTGTGTATGTTAATTTTGAAAACTGTGGCTGTGTTTTCCATCAATCTTCCCACTGTTTTTTTTTTTTTTCTTTCTTTCTTTCCACTCCTTGCTTCAACCATCATCCTGGCATTGGTTTAAGGAATCCAGATCTAACCCTTTCTGTGGCTTGAACCGGTGTCTGGAGTTTTGGTTCTAGAATTCCATGTGTTCTGGGTACATGTGCCTGGGAGCCTGTGTAAGCAGCAACTCAAAGCTCCCTGGGACTTTTCTGTCTCTCTTGGGTAATAACAATCCTGAAGGTAGGCGGCACAGATTGGGGCAGAGACTCAGAGACGTTGTGCAGGTCTTTTTGCAGCTTTTTTTTTTTCCTTTCCGTTTTTGCTTTTCCTTGGTGGCTTGTCAGGCTTCCCACGTGCTGCTAGTGGTAAAGAATCTGCCTGATGATGCAGGAGACCCAGAAGAGATATGGGTTCAATCTCTGGGTCAGAAAGATCCCCTGGAGGAGGGCGTGGCAACCCACCCCAGCATTCTTGCCAGGAAAACTCCCTGGGCAGAGAAGCCTGGCACATTCCATGCAGTTGCAGGAGAGGCAGGCACAGCTGAGCACCTGAGCACCAGTGGGCATGACTGAGCAGCTGAGCACCAATGGCCTGTCACAAAATGGCTACTGTAGCTCCTGCCATCACACCAACATTCCAGATGAGATGAATAAGAAAAAACAACCAACAACATGGCAAAGCGGGGTGGGGGGGGAATTATCAAGGGAAGCTATTCCCCTTTTATAGAATTTGTAAGCCCCTACCTGACAACGCAGCTGCCCCGATGGGGGCGGGAGACTGGAAAACCAAAGAAAAGTGTGTATGTGGTTGGGTATCTGGTGAATCCTACAAAAAGGGAGTTGAGGAGTGAAGATGGTGAAAATACCGTCCTCCTGTTTCTTCTACCCGTGTAACGGTGGTGCTGGTGGTTTAGTCGCTCAGGTGTGTCTGAGTCAGGACGTGCCGTGGGTGACGCTTTGTGGTTTCTTTCAGGGCAGAGAAAATAGATGGTCTGAAAACAACAGACCCAAGAGCCCGGTTCCCTTTCTAAGTCCTCTTTCCAGAGCAAGACAGAAATACTCCCTAGAGCGGGACAAAGGTGGTGTGTGTCCCCTTGACTTTCAAGGCCCCCTCAGCACAAGGCTTGCAATTATTTTCCCATTAAGAAGTCAGACCGGGGAGAGAGGGTAACACGGGCGTAGGGTCTGAGAATTAATCAGCCTGGGAGAAGCTGGGTGACTCCTTGGACCCACGGGGAGCTGAGCCCATAGTCCAGGGACAGCCCTGAATTCTGGTTTATTCTTCTTCTCACGCACACAGGATGACTTAAAAATAGCGTTTGCATCCGAAATGCTACCATCCGTCTTCCTGAAAGACTCCAAATTTCCCCAAACCGTTTCAAAGAGCTGGATTAAAAGTCTGGCCATCAATTCTGACCAGGGCACTATACCTCACCGATATGTGTTTCCAGGAAGGCTCGGTGGGAGTCATCAGCTAGGCAAGTGCTCAGTAACTCAGCCGTGTCCGACGCCATGGACTGTAGCCCGCCCGGCTCCTCTGTCCATGGGCTTCTTCCCAGGCAAGAAAGAACACTGGAGTGGGTGGTCATGCCCTTCTTCACATCAGCTAGGAAAAGGTGCTCCTAAAAATGTATTTCCCCGGTGCATACATCCAAGGACCCTCACTGGCTCCCTGGGGCCGAGTCGGTAATTCCCCTTAATTTTGCTTCCAGTCTCACAAGCTTTCCGTTGCATGAAGGAAAATTATCAATGTTCTTAATACTGTATTTACTCGCAATATTTTCAGTGGGCCATGAGTTAGGTTCCCTGAGATGAAAGATGATTTTAAAAATTGCTAAAGGTAATGATTTTTTATAGCTTAATTTAGATTATATTGAAAATTATGAGAGGGGGAGAGAGTTAAAAAAAAAAAAAAAAACTCAAGATCTCTGATACCTTAATAAACATCTCCTCGTGTTTGCAATTTAAATACTAACCTCCGTCATATATTTTGTGTATTCATATTTCAACAATAAGCATTCCTAGCATGGTAATATCTTTATTTCCATACTGTGGCTTTAATATACCACGGAGGGGCTGGGAGCAATGTTTCACCCAATAATTATTTCCGTTAGAACCAGCAGGCTTTAGAGAAGGGCTGTGGCACTTTTTCCTAGGTGGAAAAAAAATTTTGTTTTTTTCTTGCCTCTGCTTTAGATGAACAAGTGAAAAGAACTGATTCAAAGTAAGTCATCTTTGTTAATCCCAAACTCCTAATTTATTCCTTTTGCACATTTCCCCTTTGGTCACCATAAGTTTGATTTCAAAAACTGTGAGTCTGTCTTTGCTTTATAGAGAAGTTCATAAGGATCTACAAAGACACACAACTACATATAAAACAGATATACAACAAGGACCTATGGTATAGTGCAGGGAGCTCTACTTAATAGTCTGTAATGAACTCTATGGGAAAAGAATCTAAAAAAGAAGAATATATGTGTATGTATAAGTGAACCACACATCTAAAAAGGAATGAAAATGTGTATGAAGTGAAGCGTTAGTGGCTCAAGTCATGTCTGACTCTTTGTGACCCACGGACTGTAGTCCACCAGGCACCTCTGTCCATGGGATTCTCCAAGCAAGAGTACTGGAGTGGGCTGCCATGCCCTCCTCCAGGGGATCTTCCTGACCCAGGAATTGAACCCATATCTCCCATACTCCAGGCAGACTGTTTAATAGTAAGCTGCCAGGGAAGCCCACGTATAACTGAATCACAACACAGAATAACTCAATATGCTTTAATAACCTATATGGGAAAAGAATCTAAAAGGGAATAGATACAGCTCTATGTGTAACTGAATCATGAAACCAGTTCCTGGTGTTCAAGAGGTAGGGGACCACTAGTTGAGAGGAATGGAAATACATCAATAAAGAGATGGGAGGAAAAAAATATCAGGCAAGAGACATGATAGGGAAAGATGGGGGAAAAATGGACCTTGTTTTAAACACTAAACATATGTTCAGTGGAATATTACTCAACCATTAAAAAGAAAGAAATGATGCCATTTGCAGCAACATGGATAGACTAAGAGATTGTCATACTCAGTGAAGTAAGTTGGACAAAGAAAGACAAATATCGTATGATATCACTTAAATGGAGAATCAAGAAAGGAATGATACCAATGAATTTACTTATAAAACAGAAAGAGACTCATAGACCTAGAGAATGAACTCACAGTTGCTGGGGGGACAGATGGAGGGGAAGGGATAGTTAGGTGGTTTGGGATGGACATGGACACACTGCTGTATTTAACGTGGAGAACCAACAAGGACCTGGTGTCCAACACAGGGAACTCTGCTCAATGTCACATGGCAGCCGGGATGGGAGGGGAGTTTGGGGGGGAAATGGATATAAGTACATGTATGGCTGAGTCTGAGAACTGTGGACTTCCAGATGTTCAAGCTGGATTTAGAAAAGGCAGAGGAACCAGAGATCAAATTGCCAACATCCACTGGATCATTGAAAAAGCAAGACAGTTCCAGAAAAACATCTATTTCTGCTTCATTGACTATACCAAAGCCTTCGACTGTGTGGATCACAACAAACTGTGGAAAATGCTTAAAGAGATGGGAATACCAGACCACCTGACCTGCCTCCTGAAAAATCTGTATACAGGTCAAGAAGAAACCATTAGAACAGGACATGGAACAACAGATTGGTTCCAAATTGGGAAAGGAGTACATCAAGGCTGTACATTGTCACCCTACTTATTTAACTTGTGTGCAGAGTACTTCATGAGAAATGTTGGGTTGGATGAAGCACAAGCTGGAATCAAGATTGCTGGGAGAAATATCAATAACCTCAGATATGCAGATGACACCATCCTTATGGCAGAAAGTGAAGAAGAACTAAAGACCCTCTTGATGAAAGTGAAAGAGGAGAGTGAAAAAGTTGGCTTAAAGCTCAACATTCAGGAAACTAAGATCATGGCATCTGGTCCCATCACTTCATGGCAAGGTGATGGGGAAACAATGGAAACAGTGAGAGACTTTCTCTTCCTGGGCTCCAAAATCACTGCAGATGGTGACTGCAGCCAAGAAATTAAAAGACACTTACTCCTTGGAAGACAAGTTATGACCAACCTAGACAGCATATTAAAAAGCCGAGACATGACTTTGCCGACAAAGGTCTGTCTAGTCAAAGCTATGATTTTTCCATTGGTCACATATGGATGTGAGAGTTGAACTGTGAAGAAAGCTGAGTGCCAAAGAATTGATGCTTTTGAACTGTGGTGTTGGAGAAGACTCTTGAGAGTGTCTTGGACTGAAAGGAGATTCAACCAGTCCATCCTAATGGAGATCAGTCCTGGGTGTTTATTGGAAGGACTGATGCTGAAGCTCCGATACTTTGGCCACCTGATTCGAAGAACTGACTCCCTGGAAAAGACCCTGATGCTGGAAAAGACTGAAGGCAGGAGGAGAAGGGGACGACAGAGGATGAGAGGGTTGGATGGCATCACCAGCTCAATGGACATGAGTTTGAGTAAACTCCCGGAGATGGTGATGGACAGGGAGGCCTGGCGTGCTGACATCCATGGGGTTGCAAAGAGTTGGACACGACTGAGCAATTTCACTTACATATATATATAAGCACCACAATGATTCTCCTGGAAGCCCCTAGAAGGATCACAAGAAAGTCAGATTTTCCCTTTTCATCTCTAGAACTCAGAATGCCTATAGGGGGACCCCACATGAATGAGTTTGGTGTCGTTATTAAGCGTTAGTCACTCACTTATGTCTGACTCTTTGTGGCTCCATGGACTGTAGCCTGCCAGGCTCCTCTGTCCATGGGATTCTCCAGGCAAGGATACGGGACTGAATAGCCATTCCCTTCTCCAGGGGAATCCTCCTGGCCCAGGGATTGAACCTGGGTCTCCTGCACAGAAAGTAGATTCTTTACTGTCTGAGCTACCAGCTGGTTAACGGCTTGGAATGAATGAGTAACTACATGGGGTCCCTGAATCTCATTTCCCTGTGGCCAAGATGAGATGCTTATTTGTTGTTTTTCTCTGCATGAGGAAAGAAAAAGAAAAAAAGCCAATATAAGGTCCCATAGCACCGGCAGAGTTTGGCAGTGATGGTTTCATAGGAGGGCTGGGTGGTAATTACATGAGGTGAGCTCGGATCAAAATTCTCTGCAGCAGGTGCGTCTTCCCTAGACCTGATGAGAAAGAAGTGGCTCCCTTCACCTCCCCTTTCTTTGGAATGTGCCTTTGAGTGGAAATAACTTCCCCTGGCACCCCACCCTCCACACACACACACACCAGCATGCATCTGCATCCCCGGTCTCATCCTGAAGGCGCCTAATGCGATTCAATCTCCTTCTCCCGGCGGTACCATTAATATTTTAATTTAATCAGAATTTCTTGAACTCGCTTGCCATCCCAAGTAACCTAGTTACCTGTCAGCCTGCATCAGCTTGTCATATTAGAAGGAATTGTCCCCTGAATCTAATCTACTTTAAATGATTCCAGGGTGTGCGTGTCTATAAATCATAGCACGGCCGCGCTGACACGGGGAGGCGTGCGTGTGGGTAAACACGGCAGGCAGGTTCTGCACCAGCCAGGGACAGGGCAGGGGATGGGGCCTTATCTCTTTCTCCTCAATTCCTTTTTGACTTTTCATTCTGTTCCTGGGGTTCTCAAGTCAAGAATACCGAAGTGGTTTGCCAACCCATTTGCCAGTGGACCACCAGAGGTTTTGGCAGAACTGTCCACCATGACCCGTCCACCTTGGGTGGCCCTACTTAGCATGGCTTGTAGTTTCACTGACTTATGCAAGGCTGGAAAAGACCCTGATGCTGCGAAAGGTTGAGGGCAGGAGGAAAAGGGGATGACAAGGATGAGGTGGTTGGATGGCATCACTGACTCAATGGACATCTTTGAGCAAGCTCCAGGAGATGGTGAAAGACAGGAAAGTCTGGCATGCTGCAGCTCATGGGGTCGCAAAGAGTTGGACACAACTTAGTAACTGAATAGCACGTTGATCGCTGAGCTTCAGGAGGAAAGAATGTTCTCTTTATATAGAAAAACACGATAAAGGTGAGTGCCTCATGGGGTTGCCCAGGTAGGATCTGTTGACTTTCCATGGTGAATTTGGGGACAACTGTCTAGCTTGGGAACACAGTGGCCCATCCTCTGGGCTTCTCACGTGGCTCAGTGGTAAAGAATCTGCCTGCCAATGAAAGAGATGTGTTTGATTACTATGCTGGGAAGATCCCCCTGGAGCAAGAACTAGAAATCAACAGTATTCTACCCTGGAAAATCCCATGGACAGAGGATACTGGTGGGCTGGACTTCATGGAGTGAATAAGAGTCAAACCCAAGTAAAATCTGACAGAAAGAAGGATGTTGTGAGGTAAAATCTGACAGAAACTAGGGGGTTCTGATGAAAATTTGACAGAGACTAGGGGGTTCTGAGGGAAAATCTGACCAAAAGAAGGAGGATCTGAGGTAAAATTTGACAGAAATTAAAGGGTTATGAGTTAAAATCTGACAGAAAGGACAAGGTTCTGAGGGAAAAAATGACAGAAACTATGGGATTCTGAGGTAAAATCTGACAGAAAGAAGATTCTGAGGTAGAATCTGACAAAAACTAGGGGGTTCTGAGGTAAAAACAGACAGACTATGGGTGTTCTGAAGTAACAGCTGACAGAGACTAGGGGATTCTGAGGTAAAATCTAACTGAAAGAGGAGGTTCTGAAGTAAAATATGATAGACTTGGGGGGTTCTTAGGTAAAATCTGACATAAACTAGGTGGTTCTGTGGTAAAACCTGACAGTAACTAAGGGGTTCTGATGTAAAATTTGAAAGAAACTGGGGGTCCTGAGGTAAAATATGACAGAAAGAAGAAGGTTCTGAGGTAAAAACCTGACAGATATTAAGGGCTTCTGAGTGAAAATCTGACAGAACAAGGTTCTAATGTAAAACATGACAGAAACTATGGTATTCTGAGGTAAAATCTGACAGAAACTAGGGGGTTTGGAGGTAAAATCTGACAGAAACTAGGGGGTTTGGAGGTAAAATCTGACAGATTTCTGGCAGAAATGAGGGATTCTGAGGTAAAATCTGAGAAGAAACTAGGAGGTTCTGAGGTAAAATTTGACAAAAATTCAGGGGTTCTGAGCTAAAATCTGACAGAAACTAGGAGGTTCTTAAGTAAAATCTGACAGAAACTAGGGGTTTTGATGTAAAATCTGACAGAAAGGAGGTTCTGAGGTAAAATCTGACAGAAATGAACATTCAGAAAACTAAGATCATGGCATCCAGTCCCATCACTTCATGGCAAATAGATGGGGAAACAGTGGAAACAGTGACTGACTTTATTTTTCTGGGCTCCAAAATCACTGCAGCTGGTGAACTGCAGCCATGAAATTAAAAGACGTTTACTCCTTGGAAAGAAAGTTATGACCAACCTAGATAGCATATTAAAAAGCAGAGACATTACTTTGCCAACAAAAGTCCATCTAGTCAAGGCTATGATTTTTCCAGTGGTCACGTATGGATGTGAGAGTTGGACTGTGAAGAAAGCTGAGCACCAAAGAATTGATACTTTTGAATTGTGGTGTTGGAGAAGACTCTTGAGAGTCCCTTGGATTGCAAAGAGATCCAACCAGTCCATCCTAAAGCAGATCAGTCCTGGGTGTTCGTTGGAAGGACTGATGCTGAAGCTGAAACTCCAGTCCTTTGGCCACCTGATGTGAAGGGCTGACTTATTTGAAAAGACCCTGATGCTGGGAAGGATTGAAGGCAGGAGGAGAAGGGAACGACAGAGGATGAGATGGTTGGATGGCATCACCAACTCAGTGGTTATGGGTTTCGGTGGACTCCGGGAGTTGGTGATGGACAGGGAGGCCTGGCATGCTGCGGTTCATGGGGTCTCAAAGAGTCAGACATGACTGAGTGACTGAACTGAACTGATGGACAAAAAGAAGGTAGTTCTGAGGTATAATCTTGTTTCTGTCAGATTCTATCTTACAATGCCTTAGTTTCCATCTGATATTATCTCAGAACCTGTTTCGTTATGTCACATTTTCCCGCGAACCTACTTCTTTCTCCTAAATTTTCTATCAGAACTTCCTTCTCTGTTAGATATTACCTCACAACCTTCTTCTTTCTGTCATTTTTACCTCACAACTTTGTTCTTTGTCTCATGTTTTATCTCAAAACCTTTTTTTCTTCCAGATTTGACCTCGCAGCCTCCAACTTTATGTCACATTTTGCCTCAGTACATGCAACTCTCAAAGTTTACCTCTGTACTTCATTATTTCTGTCAGATTTTTCCTCTGAATCTTCTACTTTGTTAGTTTTCCCCTCAGAACTGTTACTTTCTGTCAAGTTTTATCTCTGAACCTCCATCTTTGTCATTTTTACCTCAGAATCTTATTTCTGCCAGATTGTACCTCAGTATCCTCTACTTTCTATCAGATTTTACCTCAGAACCACCTTGTTTCTGTGAAATTTTACCTTAACACCTCCAACTTTCTATCAGACTTTGCCTCAAAACTTCTTTATGTCTGGTTTTACCTAGAATCAACTAATATCTGTTAGATTTTACCTCAGAACCCCCTCCTTTCTTTCAGATTTTACCTCAGAACCTCCTTTCTTCTGTCAGTTTTTATCTCATAACCCCCTTCTTTCCGTCAGACTTTACCTCAGAGCCCACTATTTTTTTGTCAGATTTTACCTCAAAGCCTCTAAATTTGTGTCACATTTTACCTCACAATCTGATATTTTCTGTCAGATGGTACCTTAAAACCTCTTTTTCTGTCATTTTTACCTCAGAACCTCCTTCTTTCTGTCAGATTTTACCTCAGAATGTGTTTCTTTTTTTTCAGATTTTCCAGAGAACCTCTTTTTTTTTCTGTCAGATTTTACCTCAGGTCCTCTTTTTTGTCTTCCTGGTAATACCTCAGAATCTCCCTCCTTCTTTCATTTTTATCTCAAAACTTCCATCCTCTGCATCCTCTGTCAGATTTTACCTTAGAACCTCCTTTTTTTCTATCAGATTTAACCTCAAATCCTTCTACTTTATTTAGAAGTCTGTCAGATACACACCAACACAGACTCGTAAAATTATACCCATTTTATATCTTCCACCACTCGTTCTTTCAGTGTTGCTTTCCTGCTCTGCAAATAAAAATTTTAAACCGGGTTTATGAGAAGGAATTACATTAGTTCTTTCCCTTCAATTGCATTTTTGCAATGATAACTCCATTTTTCAACTTTTCCAAGTTTAAGGGTAAACTGGACCATTTTTTCTCGGTTTCTCGCTTAGTTGAATTTCCACCTCACTTGGGGAAAATTATTTGCAGGTTTTTTTTGCTGACACAGTTTTTAAAACCCACTTTTGCCTTGGTGGGTCCATGGTGCAAAGGGTAACTACATGGTTTCAAACTTGTATTTCTAGCAAGGTGCAAGACCAGAAGAATTAAGAATGTGTATGTGGCAGCAAGAGCGCTTGATCATTTCCTCTGGTTGTGTATTATTGGCTCATCCTAGAATGAAGTGACTTGGTGCTATAGTGGATAATTGATGTGAATTTTATTGTTTGCCTTTCAAAAACTGGGTCAACCCTTGAAAATATCGTAAAACAGTCAGGCACCCACCAGGAACTGAAGTTCTATGGGCAAGGATGTCAAGCTGTGCTCCAGACCTGCCCCCATTTCCACAGATCTGCACAGCATCCCTGGGAGATTCATTTGGAAAACTGAATAGTCCTCTCCTCTCTGTGGATTGCACTGCAAATGAGCTTCTTCTCTGGAGGTGCCATGGAGGACCTCACAGAATTTAACCTTTCCTTTCTCCAGGCTTCCCTGTGTTTATGAAGTCACACAGAAGATAAGAATCAGAAAATGCCACATATTGGTGTATATATATTTATTATCATGCAGATATGTTTATTGGAGAAGGAAATGGCAACCCACTCCATATTCTTGCCTGGGAAATTCCATGTACAGAGAAGCCTGGAGGGCTACAGTCCATGGGATCACAAAGAGTTGGACACAACTTAGAGAATAAACAACAGCAACAGATGTATTTATCATCCAAAATCAAAATAATTGCAGCCATGAAATTAAAAGATGCTTGCTCCCTGGAAGAAAAGCTATGACAAACCTAGACAGTGTATTGAAAAGCAGAGACATCACTTTGCCGACAAAGGTCCATTTAGTCAAAGCTATGGTTTTTCCGGTAGTCATGTACAGATGTGAGAGTTGGACCATAAAGAAAGCTGAACACCAAAGAACTGATACTTTTGAACTGTGGTGTTGGAGAAGACTTTTGAGGGTCCCTGGGACTGCAAGGAGATCCAACCAGTCCATCCTAAAGGAAATCAGTCCTGAATATTCATTGGAAGAACTGATGTTGAAGCTGAAACTCTAATCCTTTGGCCATCTGATGCGAAGAACTGACTCATTGGAAAAGACCCTGCTGCTGGGAAAGATTGAAGGCAGGAGGAGAAGGGGACGACAGAGGATGAGATGGTTGGATGGCATCACCGACTCGATGGACATGAGTTTGAGCAAACTCCGGGAGATGGTGAAGGACAGGGAGGCCTGGTGTGCTGCAGTCCATGGGGTTGCAAAGAGTTGGACACGAGTGAGCGACTGAACAACAGTGTTTATGATCAGAGGCGGCTTGGTCCAACAAGATGACTGGGTTGTAAACGTTCAAGGTGGCTCATGGAAAAAGCATGTTTCTTCATGCAGGGGCTGGCACGTGCATAAGACCACCAGTACTCCTTTCTGATGCCGACGACCTGTTTCCTGGGTATGAGTAGGTGGTCAATTTGGCACTCAGGACGCCAGGCGTCCGAGACAAACGCGATGCATAAATAATTTGCAAGCTCAAGTACCAGCAATTTGTCTTTTTATGAGCCTGTAACAATGTCCCCAGGGACGCGTGTATGAATTTCTGGAGATCATTGCATTTTCATAGCCTTGGCAGAGGCCAGAAGGTGGTGCTTTTGATTTGGAATGTCTCCACTCATAACTAAGAGTCATTTGGGTGGTTTTTTTTTTTTATGTCTGATTTTTTTTTTTTTTTTGCATGAAATATGGATAGCCTAATCCATGCTGAGAAGTCTTCAAGGGGGCTTTTTTGGGAATGAAAATTAGACTCTGGTGCTTTCAGAAACACGTCGGGTGCCGGAGTGTGTTATCAAAGCTTCAAACGTCTGTGTGCTCCTGTCTGTCTGCTGATTCCTGAAGACGGGTTTGCAGAACTAATGTGCTCTGGGGTCGAGGGAGATTTATTTCGGAACAAGGAGGGTGAGCCAGGCTGCAGGGAAGAACCCAGGGCGGGGCAGCCGGAACCCTGCCTGCTGTCTTCACAGGGCAGCTGTTGTTTGCGATACCACCGATGGGAAAACTGACCAAGTGCAGAAGGGGAGCCCTGTCCCCTCTGGCAGGAGACGTTCCCCAGGTCTCGGGCCCTGATTTCTGAATATTGAAGATGGCCGAATAGGAGGAAGGGGCTGTTGAGAACAAGGACCCCAGTCTTGGAAATTTCACGGTCAAGACGTGTAGCTGCTGTGTTTCTCGAGGCTGCCGTGAAAAAAGTGTCACAAACCAGGGGGATTAAACAAAAGAATTCCATCCTCCCTTCGCCCTTGGGGGGTTTCCATGGTGGCTCCGTGGTGAAGAATCTTCCTGCAATGCAGGAGCCCTGGGTTCGATCCCTGGGTCGGGAAGTTCCCCTGGAGGAGGAAATGACAACCCACTCCAGTATTCTAGGCTGGGAAGTCCCCTGGACAGAGGAGCCTGGTGGGTTACAGTCCATGGGGTCACCAAGAGTCGGACATGATTTAGCAACTAAACCACAACCGGTGTATAACAGAATGCAGTGTATACTGTGTTCCATCCATACGTGTGACATCACATATGTGTGACATGTGTGTGCACGTCTGTAGATACACATACGATGGATACACACAATGAACCAGTGAAATAAGCAAGGTCTCACCGTCTCATAGAAACCGGAACACGGCTGAGATTAGTTCAGGAGACACGGACCCAGAAGAGGCACGCGGGACCCTCCCTCCCGGCTGTTGGAACCAATCCATTTCTCAACATGAGCAACATAACGAGAGGTCGTGTGTAAACACCGCCGGGTTGTGTGTTGGGATTCATGCACCTCTGTGCTCAGTCCCTCAGCCGTGTCCGACTCCCTGCGACCCCGTGGACTGCAGCCCACCAGGCTCCTCTGTCCCTGGGATTCTCCAGGCAAGGATACTGGAGGGGCTTGCCATGCCCTCCTCCAGCGCATTTTCCCAACCCAGGGATCAAACCCATAGCTATGGGGTACTACCAGCCCTCTTCTGCACCTGGGCCAGGCTGCCTGGACAGAGGACAGGAAATGAGATTTCGAGCAGCTGAATAACAAATATGGCCAGTGTGCGCTCCTGCACTCTGCCCCATCTTACTCTCGATCGCAAGGGAGAGACACAGACATGGAGGAGAAGTCACGGGAGGGAGGCGGCCACCAGTCCAGGGACGGACGCCTGGAGCCCCCAGAAGCTGGAAGAGGCGGGAAAGACCCTCCCCTGGAGCCTCTGCAGAAGCCCAGCCCTGGGACCCTTGACCTCAGATGTCTGACCTCCAGGACTTGGGGGGAGATGGATGGAGGTGGATTTCAGCTCCCCAGTTTGGGGTGCTCTGTTAAGGCCGCCCACCTGCCATAGAGAGTGAGTCTTGGTGGCCAACTTGCCGCATGGAAGATGAACGTTCTGTCCCCCCTCCCCAGGTGAAGGATCAGACGTCCCTCCCCTCAGCCCCCAGGGATGACGAGCATCTTGCTAAGATCTGAGACACCGCCGAAATGCACCAACACGTTGGCCACCTGATGCAAAGTCCGGGCGATAGTGAAGGACGGGGAGGCCTGGCATGCTGCAGTCCATGGGGTCGCAGAGTCGGACACGACTGAGCGACCGAACAAGAAAAGCAGCCACACATCCCAACACGCCCTCATGACTGTCTTATTGTCGTGAGACACGGAGACCCTAGATTGTGCTCACTAGTGACGACAACGCCATGAAACCAATTTACACCGCAAAGAAAACCAACCACACGTGTTCCTCTACTTATGTGAGAACCAACAAATGAGAAAAAATTCCACAACCACACGTGTTCCTCTACTTATGTGAGAACCAACTGATGAGAAATAAAATCCCACAGACAGAGTGGTCAGGAAAACAGGACGGGTCACACCCCTTCTTCACAGACGCTCAGACCGTCTGCCCTGCGAAAGCGAGCGTGTTTGCTCTCACACAGCCCCAAAATGTTTTAGCGTCTTTTCTCCGTCAAACGTAAGCCATAGAGGGGGCAAAAGATTGCAGTTCTTGAAGCAACAGAACACAGAATATAAACCCCGAGACGAACGCTGTGCCCCGTGGTTCCCACCAGCCGCGAAGCGAGTTCGTTACGTAAGGAACCGCCCATCGCCAGGTGAGCCTCCTCAGGCAGCCGGACAGGTGAAGGAATTTGAGATTTTTTTTCTAAAAGCCACGAGAACCACGGCACTGGGAGGTGATTAACAAAGTACAGACAGGACCTAACTGGTGTTCTAGAGAATTCTGACGAGGGAGAGGAGAACGGCTTGCAGGGAAAACACCAAGAGCAGAGCGGTCATCCAGGAGGAGGTGTTCGCTCGAAACCTGTGGAAACAAAAATTAATACTGGAAGGAAAGCTGTTTCTCTGCTCATAGCTCTTCCGACACCCAAAGTGTAGGTTTTCCACACAGAGCAATCTTCCGGTTCTCTTCAGACATTTCCTGGGTGCCCTACGGTTCAGCTCAACCCCGATATGAGCTGACTTAGTGCAGACCCCAAGGGGGTAAAGGGCTCTGGTCCCCCAGGACGCCCTGAGTTCAACTCCAACCACAGGGGGTGGGTCTCCGGGTCACTCACTCCTGTCCAACGTGACTCCAACCGCAGGGTCCCCGTGACCCGCTCCTCACAGAACTTAGGGAACACTTGACTTACTGTTTGTCCTCAAGGGGCAAACAGCCACAGGAAGACAGGAAGCACAAGATCCGGGCGGGTCCTCAGGGCAGGAGCTTCTGTCTCGGTGGAGTCTGGGGGCAACACGCTCCCAGCTTGTGGGCGGGCTCCCGGACCCTCGGAGCTCTCTGAACCCCTTCATTGACAGTTTCCGTGGAGCTTCCGTTAGGTCAGACTGAGTAAATCCCTGGCCGCCGGTAGCAACTCAAGCCGCGGCCCCTCTGCCCTCCGTGGAGGCTGGGGGTGGATGGAAAGGGCCAACCCTCTAACCACGTGGTTGGTTCTGCCGGCAACCAGCCCCCACCTCCCAGAGCCGCCTCATTAGCATAAGCCCAGGTGTGGCTGGGCTTGTTCTGAGCAACCAAGGATGCTCTTCTCACCTGCATAACCCAGGAAGCTCCTGGGGCTTCCCCGGTGGTCCAGCGGTTAGCACTCCATGCTTCCACTACCTTGGGCATGGGTTTGATCCCTGGTTGGGGAACTATGATTCCCATATGACACTTTGTGAGGCCAAACAAAGAAAAAGAAAAGAAAGAGAAACGTTTAACCGATGGACAGGTCATTCACTCAATCCAATTGCAGCTGGGGGGAGAAACTTTCCGATATCCTCTTATGTTCTGACCTGAGGGCTGCGAATTAAAGTGATTATATGCATTATTAAATATATTGTTATATACATATATATATAGTGTATATATATACATTGTATATATATAGAGAGACTTATATATTGTTATATATATTTATATTGTTGTTTTATATATATATATATAGTATATATATTGTTATACATATATGCATTGTTTCCAATGCATATAAGGCCTTCCAGAAAAGAAGGTTTTTAACATCAAGGAAGTTTGGACTGGGGGGTTTCTATACCATTTAAACAAATGGTGATCAATTTATGAAGTGATAAGACACAGGAAATGGAGTTTTGGGGATTCCAGGAAGGTACATTATGGAAAGTTACGTATTTAGGAGAATCTAATGACCGATAAGGGTCAGTCCTAAAGGAAATCACCTGGAATATTCACTGGAAGGACTGGTGCTGAAACTGAAGCTCCAATACTTTGGCCACCTGATGCGAAGGACTGACTCATTGGAAAAGACTGTGATGCTGGGAAAGACTGAAGGCAGGAGGAGAAGGGGACGACAGAGGATGAGATGGTTGCATGGCATCACCGAATCGATGGACATGAGCTTGAGTAAACTCCGGGAGATGGTGATGGACGGGGAAGCCTGGCGTGCTGCAGTCCACGGGGTCGCAAAGAGTTGGACATGACTGAGCGACTGAACGACAACAGGTATAAAGTGGCTGGCGTGGGTGTAAGGTAGCCGCAGAGAGAGAAGTGACTGAACTTCTCTTGTGGCCAGTTGGCCGTGGTAGGCAGAGAGACAAAGGGTGCAGAAGGAAACAGACTTCCCCCTGAACTAAATATCCACCGGGTTTAGTGGGCTGCAAAGCCCCTGCTACGGGGTCTTCATGGATCGACACCAGGCTCGAATCACGTCTTTGTGAGTCCTCGGTGGGTCGGATGGAAATGCCCCCACATCCCCGGCTGCTCACGGTGCAAAGTCACCTCTCAGCTTAGCTGGAGTCCTTTTATTTTTATTTTTTTCTCAAAAAGTTACACTTTGTCCCACCCTTTTCCTCCTCGAGGTCATTAGCTGGGGCTTGAGAAGGGCCATAACTCTAATTGTCGTCCCTGTTGGGAGGGGGTGGTTTGGGAGGCGGGGCGCCCAGCCCTGTCATGACCTTGCTCCATGTGCCAAAGAAAATGCTGGACTGCCTCCCATTTTGTTCATTCTCATTTTCCTGCCCACTTAACAAAATTATATTCAATGAGCTGTGGGAGAAATCCACAATTACGGGCCATGTAATACAATTTCTGGTATATATTCAGGAAAGCGGGGGGGAAGTCCTACATTTTCTTTCATTTCTGTCAAAATCAATCAAATTGTACGAAACGGAACATAATCTCTCAGAAAGAGAACGAGGCATTTCCAGTGAAATAAGCCTCCTCTACATGGTAACACACACATATTTAAGAGGTGTCTGTTTTAGTTTTTTTAATCATGCCTAATTAGTTTTTTTTTTTTTTTAATCACACACACAACGAAGACTCTCGCCTGCATAATTTATGACATAGAGGGGCCGGTGTCAGAAATCAAATGTTGTAAATTAAAAATAACAAGTTTGAGGCGAGTGATTCAATTAAAACCCTCGAAAACATTGGATTATGCATAATTGAGAGGTTGTACGCGGGCCTGCAGGTCACGCTTGTCAGTTTGGATGGAAAGATTGGATTGGGGATGTCAGGGGTGTTTAAATCAAGTCGGTTTAAAAAAATGGGAAAACAAAGATGATATTTATTATTAACTTGCAGTTTCAAAAATGACACCAAGAGGTCTTTAAACTGAATGCTTAGATGGGCAGCCTTTATTTCGAGGGTAAAGTCCCAACACATCGGCGATCAGTTGGCTGAGAGCATGGTTCTGACTGGTGGGCCTTGACCGTCTAGGCAGGGCCTCTCTGGACAGACCGTAAGAAAACCGCAGAATCCCCTGTCATCCGTTCAGTCCCGCCTCTGCAGTTTCTCTGAATAATGAAGCTGTCTCTACTTACTCTTTTCCAAAAACTTGTACGCAGGGTCTTGGCACAGACTTACGACTGTCTGGATCGCGTGGCAATTTCCCAACCAGGAAGAGTCAACTCGATCCATCGCAGCTCAAAAAAACAGGGATGGCAGGAGAAACTTCTGCAGGAGGACAGATGCTAGGAAGATGGGAAGATCAGCTTTGGGGGCCTCGCTGTGAAGAATGGGTTGTGGGCCCCAAGGGAGACAGGAAGGCGCGGAATTTGTTCCCACCAGAGGTGGTATGGAGGGGCTGGTGGGAAAGAATCCACCTTCAGGGCAGGAGACACAGGTGATGCAGGTTCGATCCCTGGGCCGGGAGGATCCCCTTTGGGGTCTAGAATCCTTTGTGTAAATGGATTTTCTCACAGCAGAACCCAGACAGCCCTGATCACTGACCTCAGATCGTGACTTTTTCTGGGTGGGTTCTCAGCGGGACTTCCGAGTGGGTGGATTCTGCGATCCTGCAAGTGTCCGAGCTTCTGGGGTGGGACCGGCAGACAACAGTCAGTGGGAAGCACTGTCTTCAGGGGGTGAAGCCTCGGACGGAGGCTCAGCCTGCCCACGGGGCGGGGAGGGTGCCTCCCTTGGTTGGGTTCACGGGGATGGAGCCCGTGGAACGCTTGAGGCCGTCGCCAAGACTGATGTGATGAACCCAAGCTTCAGGGAGACTCCAGGTAAGGAGGTAAAGGTGGGTACAGGTGGTTTCAGGTAGTGGTGAGCTCTTGGAGTCTAGCAGGCTATGGTCCACGGGGTCTCAAAGGGTCAGACACGACTGAAGCGACTTTGCACCCACGCATGCACAAGCTCTGGGAAGGACCTGAAGTCCTGACTGAACTACACGCAGCCTGGCATGCTGCAGTCCATGAGGTCGCAAAGAGTCAGACACGACTGAGTGACGGCACAGCAGATGTTCTCAAAATTAGTTACCTGTAACTAGGACTTACAACTACCATGGGTGTTTTATATTGATTTGTTTTAAATCCAGTGGCCTTGCTAAATTCTCCACATTAATTCTAATTTTTATCCGTAACTGTTAAATGGTTATATCGACATTTATATTATGCATGAGGAAAGAAAGTTTTACTCCTTTTCTGGTGCATATATTTTTTTATAATTTTTAGTTGTTTATGTTTTTAAGTAATTTGGCTAAGACCTCCAAGACTATATTAAAATGAACTCGGGGAGAGTTGGGTCCTTACCCGGCAACTGATCTTTAAGGCTCTAAAGATTTAAAGTGAAAGAGAGAGTGTTAGTTGCTCAATCATGTACAAGTCTCTTAGAAACCCCATGGACTGTTCTGGTGCATATATTTTTTTATAATTTTTAGTTGTTTATGTTTTTAAGTAATTTGGCTAAGACCTCCAAGACTATATTAAAATGAACTCGGGGAGAGTTGGGTCCTTACCCGGCAACTGATCTTTAAGGCTCTAAAGATTTAAAGTGAAAGAGAGAGTGTTAGTTGCTCAATCATGTACGAGTCTCTTAGAAACCCCGTGGACTGTAGCCCGCCAGGCTCCTCTGTCCTTGGAACCCTCCAGGCAAGAATACTGGAGTTGGCTGCCATTTCCTTCTCCAAAAGAGAGGGAAGACAGAGTCTTGGGTCTGTGCCTTTGACCACTTGGCCATCCTGACATGACAGTAAACACTTTGTGGTTATAAGCTTTCAGCATTTCACCACTGCGTGTGACAATAGCTGTAAATCTTTTGTAAACACCTCATCAGATTCAGGACAGCAGCTAGTATTTCTAGCTTGCCCAGGTATTTATTTATAGGTTGATTTGCTTGTTTTCATCATGAATGAATGCTGACTTTTATCCATTTATCTGTGATGTTTCACTTTTTATACTGTTAATGTGATCATTCATTCTTCATTCTGAAAATAAACCTGACTCAGTATGAGATATTATCTTTTTTACATTGTTAATATTTTATTGATTATTGTTCTATGTTTGCAATAGAGATTACACTTTTTTGTTCCTAGGTGAACAAAAATGCCAGTGAACAGGCTATGCCACTTACATAAAAAAGGGTTGTGACTGCATCCTCTTTTCCTAACTTCTGGAATATTTTGAGTAATATTAGCATTATTTAATTCTTAAATATTTGGTAGAATATAAGGGTAAAGCCTTTTTGGGTGAAGAATTCTTCGTGTTTAGTTCAGTCGCTCAGTCGTGTCTGACTCTTTGCGACCCTGTACACTGCGGCACGCCAGGCCTCCCTGTCCATCACCAACTCCTGGTGCTTGCTCAAACTTGTATCCATTGAGTGGGTGATGCCATCCAACCATCTCATCCTCTGTCGTCCCCTTCTCCTCCCGCCTTCAATCTTTGCCAGCATCAGGGTCTTTTCCATTGAGTCAGCTCTTCGCATCAGGTGGCCAAAGTATTGGAGTTTCAGCTTCAGCCTCAGTCCTTCCAACGAATATTCAGGTCTGATTTCCTTTAGGATGGACTGCTTGGATCTCCTTGCAGTCCAAGGGACTCTCAAGAGTCTCCTCCAACACCACAGCTCAAAAGCATCAATTTTCCGGTGCCCAGCTTTCTCCACAGTCCAACTCTCACATCCATAATGACCACTGGAAAAACCATAGCCTTGACTAGATGGACGTTTGTTGACAGAAGTCAACATTTACATATTCTTTGTGTAAATATGTATAATTACAGATTCTCTCTCGTTTGTGGTTGAAAAACGCTATATTTTCCATTTCTTTGGGTGTCAGCTTTGGAACTGTGTGTTTTTACAGACGTGTTCATTCTAGGTACAGTTTCAATGTTATAGGCATAACATTTTTCATATCACTCTCTTACAAAATTTTTCATGTTTTCAGAGTCTGTAGTAAGTTCCCATTTTTTAAAAGACTTTTTTCGATGTGGACCATTTTTAAAGTCCTTACTGAATTTGTCACAGCACTGTTTTTTTGTTTTGTCTTTTTTTCTCCTACTTTGGTTTTTTGGTCTTGAGGCACGTGGGATATTAGCTCTCCAACCAGGGATCGAACTCACACCCCCATACATTGGAAGGTGAAGTCTTAACCACTAGACCACCAGGGAGCTCCCAATTTCCTATTTTTTATCCTTGATATTACTTCTTCATGCCTTCTCTGATTTCACTGATCAATATTATCAAGTTTTTCCCCACGCTGTTGGTCTTCAGATTGCAGTGTCCCAAATTAGGCAACCATTTCCCTCTTGACTAATTGAGTTTTTATTGTGTAATTCCCACTGACTCATGTGGGTTTCTGCCATTCTTTTTCTAATTTCTTAACATGTTGTTTTGCACAGATTTTTTTTTACCAAATATTTTCTGGTTGCTTTTAAAGTGCACATTTTGTACTCAGCATGGTTTTCTAAGTCATGTCTCTAAAGTTTTGGTGTGTTTTATTTTCATTGTCTTTCAGCTTATAATGTTTCCCAATGTCTATTATGACCCATGGGTTATTTAGAAATTTAATTTCCAGGCACATGAGTATTTTTCAATAATCATAATATACCTTTACTACCTCGCTGTGAGCGTCGTACTTGTCCCTAAAAGGTTTATGTGTTTTGTTTCTTTTCTTTATTTAGAAATATTTGAGGTTTTCGTGGCTTATTATGATGACTCTCCTGACCACCATCACTCACTCTGAGCTCATATTTCCTTTCATTATTTTTGAGAAGATTACCCTTAATATGGCAACACATACCCTTGGGTTTTCAAAGTGTAACATTCGTTACTTTTACTTTCTTACCAGAACAATGCAAATACCTCAGAACACGTGCGTTCACTTACTCACACACCACTGTTCTCCCGCATCTTAATTCTTTCTCCATTTTAACTCCCTGAAGAGGGTGTGGTTTTATCCCGCCAGTATTTATTCACAGTGATCCACGCTCTCAGGCATCTTTACCACTTCCTGATAAACACTCAACTCCATCCCATGGTGATTTTTCATACACTCTTTGGGTCACTCCTCTCAGACTCTGGGGCATTTCCTTTGGTGGAAGTCTGTTGGTGGCGGATTTTCTCAACGTTGGTGTCCTGAAAAGTGTCTCGCTTTGAACCCAACTGGGATTTTCTTGACGGATGGCTTGTCTCCCCGTCTTGTTCAAAAGAACCATGCTGAGTGGAAGGCAGGCTTCTCAGGACTAGAGGGACAGGCCTCGCCAAGAGAACCTGAGCACGGTTTGCTGCGTGTTTTATGGGCTTCCTTGGTGGCTCAACTGGTAAAGAATCCATCTGCCTGCAATGCAACGCAGGAGACCCGGGTTCGATCCCTGGGTCGTTAAGAAGACCCCCTGAAAGAGGGAATGGCAACCCACTCCAGTATTCTTGCCTGGAGAACCCCATGGACTGAAGAGCCTGGCGGGCCACAGTCCATGGGGTCGCAGAGCGTCGGACACCACTGAGCAACACTTACGTTCTGTAGGTGTGGATCGCAGCAGAAACTCACATGTTATCCACCTCACAGGTGAGCACCGAATCTCCCAGGATACCCCGGTAATAAGAGGGAGGGAGAGAAAAAAACTAGAAGAGACAGCGAGGGGGAGGCTAGGCAGACAGAGAGACAGAGAGGGGAGAGAGAGAGATGACCAAGGTATCTCTGGTTCACAGATAACACTTCTCTGCTAGCATCCCCTTGCCAAAGTTTACTGGCCAAAGTAGGGTGCAGTTAGATCTCGCTTCTGAGACTCAGAAGCTGTTACTGCAGGCTTGGAAGGCAGGGACATCCCGGTCCACACACAGGGGGGCTCGCTGTAAGGGGAGAATCTGCAGAGACTGCTCACAGACACCCCAAGACCCCAGAGTCGGACCATAAAGAAGGCTGAGCGCCAAAGAGTTGAGGCTTTTGAACTGTGGTGCTGGAGAAGACTCTTGAGAGCTACTTGGACTGCAAGGAGATCCAATTAGTCCATGCTAAAAGAAATCAGTCCTGAATATTCATTGGAGGGACTGATGCTGAAGCTGAAACTCCAGTACTTTGGCCACCTGATGCGAAGAGCTGACTCATTAGAAAAGCCCCTGATGCTGGGAAAGATTGAGGGCAGGAGGAGAAGGGGACGACAGAGGATGAGATGGTTGGATGGCATCACCGACTCGGTGGACATGAGTTTGAGCAAGCTCCGGGAGTTGACGATGGACAGGGAGGCCTGGCGTGCTGCGATTCATGGGATTGCAAAGAGGTGTCAGTCCACACACCCAGCACGTGTTTGCAGCCACCACACACTCTTGCAGGTGAAAGGGCAGCAGGTCCCTAGCAGCCTGCTAAGATGGTGAGGTCCCGATTGGGAGGCTTGGATCTCCAGAGTTTCTCTAACGGAGGGGTGGGGGTAGGGATGCGGGCGCCTCACAATCGGGGTGCTGGGGTTCTGGGGTCAGTGGGGAGTCTGTGAGCACCCTTTTAGAGTTTCTCCTCTTACAGGCAGCCCTCCTGTGTGCAGGGGGGTACCCCCGCCCGCCCCCACCCTGCTCTCCAAGCCTGCAGTAACACTTTTTTGATTTTCAGCCTCTGCCCAGTAAAGCTAATGAGATGAGAACGGGCAACTGCCTGTCCCCCTGCTTTGATAATCGACAAAGGAGATTTTAGCAGATTGTTCTGTGGTGTGTTAACTCTTGCCGGGGCCCTTCCAAAACCATGACCCTCTTTAAACATTTCCTGTAAACTCCCCACGCCAGGGGAGGCACCCAAGAACCCATGTGGGCCTCCCCCACCCCCCACCCCCTCCGAGCTCCTTTTCATCTCGCTTTGATGTTCATGTGACTTGCTAAGGTTTACTCTCGGAAATCCTCACGTTTCCTCCTTGAGTGAAATCAAAGTGTGAAACGTGTTAAGCTGTAAGGGCGTCTCAAATTTCTAACCCCTTCCCCCCACCCCGTCTCCCACCCCCGCCCCCGCCCAACCCAGAGGGGAGGAGGGGAGCTTTTCATCAGGAACAGCAGGGAGACAGAACGAAAACGAGATGGACAGCAAAAGTGGTTGTAATTTCTGCCGTCCGTGAAATCTGGGTGTTCTGGCTGAAAGGTTAGAGGGGAGTGGAAACGCTATACCGCCCTCAAATTAAAAGCAGTTTCACGGGGCTGAAAAATTGCACATACGTTGTGGTGACAAGCTTCGTTCCCTTGCTGTGACGGAGGGATGCTGAGATTCCCTCCCGAGGTCTCCTGCGGGGAAGGACAGAGATCAGATAAAGGTCAGGATCTCAGTGACGGGGCAATTAACAAAAAACCCTTTCCCCCAAAGACTCGGATCGGAGCAAACGTCGCAAAGGAGTTTCCAGGGAGCCAAGGAAAAGCCAGGGATGTCCCTGCTTCAGGCAACTCTGTAATTTCTGCAAGCCCTAAGAAGACTTTCAGACCGTTTTGAGAAGGAAGAAATGTTAAGAAAGGGTGTGATGTAACGGCAATAGGAGGTATTCGTTTGGGCGTTGATTTACTTTCATGCCTGGGGGTTCCAGCATTGTATTTTTTTTTTAATTGATTTTAATTGGAGGAAGCTGAAGCTCCAATACTTTGACCACACGATGCAGAGAACCGACTCATTGGAAAACACGCTGATGGTGGAAAGATTAAAGGCAGGAGGAGCAGGGGGCGACAGAGGATGAGATGGTTGGATGGCATCACCGACTTGATGGACGTGAATGTGAGCAAATTCTGGGAGATGGTGATGGACAGGGAGGCCTGGCGTGTTGCAGTCCATGGGGTCGCAAAGAGTCAGAGACGACTGAGCGACTGAACACTCACAGAGGATGCAGGCAGTGTGGGCGTTCCCCCAGAACTGACTCGGAGACTTAGTGTCAGGAAGCCGTCTCCACTGACCGAAAATAATGAGTTCTCAGAAACCGATCCCGTCTGGAATGTCCTGGGACGACTGACAAGAACTCAGGACCACGGATCACGAAATTAATTGCTTACGAGAGCAGGTTCCGACGTCCAAAACTATGCCAACTACGGCAGTGTTCGGAATTCCCAAAATACAAATCAGAAAGACTTCAAAGAAAGCCCGTCTACCCACCGACAACTAGAACAGTGCTAATTAGCAACAATACTCTTTAATCTATAAATAATAAAGTGATCCCAGAGGTCCCCAGAGAGGTGTAAAAAGAAAAAAAGAAAGAAAAAAAAAAAAAACCCACGCACACAAATGATTTCACAGACTGCGGTCAAGGCTTGACACCAAACTTTGGCCAGTCCCTCGGAAATCCTGCCTGACATTCAGGGAGAGAGACCCTTTTCAAAGGCAAAGGACGCTTCCCCAAATTAAGGTCTATTTGAATGAGATCACCTTAACTTATGGGACTTTCCTGATGGCTCAGAAGGTAAAGAGTCTGCCTGCAACGCAGGAGACACTGGTTCAATCCCTGGGTGGGGAAGATCTCCTGGAGGAGGGCATGGCAACCCACTCCAGTATTCTTGCCTGGAGAATCCCCATGGACAGAGGAGCCTGGTGGGCTACAGTTCATGGGGTTGCAAAGTAACAGACACGACCCAGCAACTGAACAATAACAACAATAAAATTAAAAGTTTTTAAGAAAGAAACAACAGCAGCAAAAGATCAATAAAAAGAAACAAACGAGAATAGATACACGTCTATGTATAACTGAACCCTTTGCTATATACTGGAAGCTAATACAATGTTGTAAATTAACTCTGTTGCTATTGTTGGGTTGCTAAGTTCTGTCTGACTCTTTGTGACCCCATAGACTGCTCTGCATACTAAGTCACTTCAGTCGTGTCTGCCTCTTTGAGATCTCATGGAGCCCGCCAGGCTCCTATGTCCATGGGATTCTCCAGGTAAGAATATTGGAGTGGGTTGCCATCCCTTCTTCCACCATGGACTGCCATACTCCAATGTAAGATAAAAAGTTACAAAAAGAATAAAGATGAAAAATAAAAAGGCCAGAGTGGCCCAAGTAGCAGGTTCTGTAAAGCTCTCAGCAGGGGTGTTGTTAGGAAAGCAAGACTGGGTCAGAGCACAGAGGTCCAGGAACGTCACGCTAAAAAAGATTTTAGGATTTACATTGGAGAGCAAGGATGGGAAATGTGTTTTCAGTTCAGTTCAGTCACTCAGTTGTGTCTGACTCTTTGTGATCCCACGGACTGCAGCACGCCAGGCTTCCCTGTCCATCACCAAGTCCTGGAGTTTACTCAAACTCATGTCCATTGAGTCGGTGATGTCATCCAACCATCTCATCCTCTGTCACCCCCTTCTACTCCTGCCCTCAATCTTTCCCAGCATCAGGGTCTTTTCCAGTGAGTCAGCTTTTCACATCAGGTGGCCAACATATTGGAGTTTCAGCTTCAGCGTCCGTCCTTCCATTGAATATTCAGGACTCATTTCATTTAGGCTGGAGTGGTTGGATCTCCTTGCTGTCCAAGGGACTCTCAAGAGTCTTCAACACTGCAGTTCAAAAGTATCAATTCTTCGGTGCTCAGCTTTCTTTAAATGTGTTTTACGTGTGGGTAATTTCTGGAAAATTCCCGGCCGGAGAAAGAACTGTACTGGGCAAAGTCATGCAAGGTCCCATCTGGCCTTACGGGCCCGAGGGCTGTCTGGGGGACTAAAGATTCTTGACTTTGACTCCTTTGCCCTCCGACTGTGTCATCGTGGCTCCAGGGAGAGGAGAGGTGGGAGACGATTTGACGGTCCAGAGTGGGGAGGTGACAGTGATGTCGTAGGGAGATTACGGCAATGGGGAGGGGGCTGATGTTGGAGACACTGGAGGGGAGACCCTCATGGAGGGGCCGCTCGTCCAGCCGGGAGGTGCTCACGGCCAGGAAACGGTGCTTGCTTGGCCTGAGAGGCCGCCACTGATGTAAGGAAAACACGCCCCAGGGGTCTTGTGAAGGCCTCTCTCGCTCGCTGCCTCCCAGGGAATGAGAGTGTTTATTTTACAAACACAACGGGTAAGGACGTTCATTCTGAAGCCGCTCTGCGAAGCACCGTAGTGAGGCTGACGGGCAGGCGGCAGTTCCGGTAAAACGTTTCTAGGTACCAGGTTCCTGCGGCCTGGGGATGCATTGGACACAAAATAGGTGGCTAGATGGATAGACACATAGATAGATGATAAAGATGGATAGGTGGATTGACTGATGATAAAGATAGATGATAAAGATGGATGATAAAGATAAATGATAAAGATAGAGGGATGGACTGATGATAAAGATAGATGATAAAGATGGATAGATGGATTGATTGATGATAAAGATAGATAGGGTGATAGATGATAAAGATGGATAGATGGATTGACTGATGATAGATGATAAAGATGGATGGATGGATTGATGATAAAGATAGATGATAAAGAAAGATGAATGGATTGATGATAAAGATAGATGATAAAGATAGATGGATTGATTGATGATAAAGATAGATGATAAAGATAGATAGATGGATTGATTGATGATAAAGATGGATGCATTGATTGATGATAAAGATAGATAGGGTAATAGATGATAAAGATAGATAGATTGATTGATGATAAAGATAGATGATAAAGATAGATGATAAAGATAGAGGGACTGACTGATGATAAAGATAGATGATAAAGATGGATAGATGGATTGACTGATGATAAAGATAGATGATAAAGATAGATAGATGGATTAATGATAAAGATAGATGATAAAGATGGATAGGTGGATTGACTGATGATAAAGATAGATGATAAAGATAGATAGATGGATTGATGATAAAGATAGATGATAAATATAGATGGATGGATTGATGATAAAGATGGATAGGGTGATAGATGATAAAGATAGATAGATGGATTGACTGATGATAAAGATAGATGATAAAGATAGATGGATTGATTGATGATAAAGATAGATAGGGTGATAGATGATAAAGATGGATAGGTGGATTGACTGATGATAAAGATAGATGATAAAGATAGATGGATTGATTGATGATAAAGATAGATAGGGTGATAGATGATAAAGATGGATAGGTGGATTGACTGATGATAAAGATAGATGATAAAGATAGATGGATTGATTGATGATAAAGATAGGGTAATAGATGATAAAGATACGAAAATACTCAGATGATAGAGACAGATGATAAAGAGAGAAATAAATAGCTTGATAGATGATAGAGACAGATGATAAAGATTGATTGCTTGACTGGTAGATGATATTGATAGATAAATACAGATATAGATGGATAGATACTCTAGTATTAGGATTTACCAGATAAAGATAGATTGATAGATGATAAGGATAGATATATTGATAGGTGATAAAAATAGATTGATAGATGATATAGATAGATGATAAAGATGATTGATGGACTGACTGCTAGATGATATTGATAGATAAATACAGAGATAGATGAATGGATAGATATTCTAATATTGGGATTTAACAGAATATTATGGAAACAAAACAATAAGTAAGTAAGTAAGAGTTAGTTGCTCAGTTGTGTCTGACTCTTTGTGACCCCATGGACTGCAGCCCACCAGGCTCCTCTGTCCATGAGATTTTCCAGGCAAGGATACTGGAGTGGGTTGCCAGTTCCTTCTCCAGGGGGTCTTCCCAACCCAGGGATCGAACCCAGGTGTCCTACACTGCAGGCAAATTCTTTACCGACTGACCTATAAGGACTTAAGTGAGATGACTGTCTATTTCTCTCTGGTGTGACAGGAGGCCAGAGTGAACTGTTCAGGGTTGCTGTGGAGATCCAGGATGTCAGGCATCCTCCACCTTATGGCTCCATCATCCTCAGTATGTGACTTTCTACTCATGGTCCAATGTAGCTGCATGGACTCCAGCCCTCATGCCTGCATTCCAGTCAGCAGGAAGAGAGGAGAGAACAGCTCACACTTACTCTTCAGAAAGTCTCTTGAGAGTCCCTTGGACAGCAAGGAGATCAAACCAGTCAATCCTAAAGGATATCAGTCCTGAATATTCACTGGAAGGACTGATGCTGATGCTGAAGCTCCAGTACTTTGGCCACATGACAGGAAGAGATGACTCACTGGAAAAGAAAGACGCTGATGCTGGGAAAGATTGAAGGCAGGAGGAGAAGGGGATGACAGAGGATGAGATGGTTGGATGGCATCCTTGACTCAATGGACATGAGTTTGAGCAAGCTCCAGGAGATAGTGAAGGACTGCATGCAGTGAATGGCATGCTGCAGTTCATGGGTCGCAAAGAGTTGGACAAGACTGAATGACTAACGTTTTCACATTTGCTCATAATGTAAAGTTCACCATGTTAACCAAAGGGGACAAGTCAGAGGCATTTTGTGCATCCACAACTTTGTGCAGACACCACCTCTGTCTGGTTTCAGAACCTTCTCACGCCCTCAGAAGGAGACTCCAACCCCATGAGCTATCGCGCCACCTCCCCCAGCCCCCGCACCACGAGCCCAATTTCTGTCTGTGGAGTCACCTGTTCTTGACGTTTCCTGTCAATGTCATAACACACTGTGTGTGTCCTTCTTTTTTTTTTTTTTTTTTGATCTTTGCATTTCCACAAATGTTTTTTTTTTTTTATTTTTTATTTTTTATTTTTTCCAGTGGGTTTTGTCATACATTGATATGAATCAGCCATGGATTTACATGTATTCCCAATCCCGATCCCCCCTCCCACCTCCCTCTCCACCCGATTCCCTTGTGTGTGTCCTTCTGTGTCTACTTCTTACAATATTTCTGCTGTCTGTTTTTCAAATCACAGGAAATCAACACCCCATGCTCAGAAGATTCTAGAAGGTTCTAGGTTTGCAAAAAATGGAGAGGTGGTCCCCAATCTGAGTGGGGGTATCCCACGTCCGGTCCCGGGAGCAAGGCATCTCATCACCTTCGAAAAATGTTTGTGCTTTTCTCATGATTATACTTTTTATTTTTTTTTTAGTTAAATGATCCCCATCCCATGATATCATTTGCTAAGTTCCTTCACTCATGTCTGACTCTTTGCGGCCCCATGGACTGTAGCCCACCAGGGCTCTGGAAACCATGGGATTCTCCAGGAAAGGATACTGGAGTGGGTTGCCATTTCCTGCTCCAGGAGATCCTCCAGACTAAGGGACTGAACCCATGTCTCCCTCATCTCCTGCATTGCAGGCGGATTCTTTACTGCTAAGCCGCTGGGGAAGTCCTGTTAAAGGGAAACAATTTCAAATCACTTCTGACAGTATTCCGTGAAAACGGTCACTTGTCTTTCTTTAAATCGTTGCACTTATTTTTCCAATTGATTCATTTCCTCATGTCGCTGGACCAACTTGAACCTCTTCTTTGAATAAACCAATTGTGTCTCTGTACATATTTCTTTTAATAAGATCAATATTTTTTAAAGTTTTTTTTTAGTGTGGACCATTTTCAAAGTCTTTATTGTATTTGTTACAATACTGCTTCTGTTTTATATTCTTCGTCTTTTGCCCATAAGGCATGTGGAATCTTAGCTTCCCAACCAGGGATCAAACCCACCGCCCCTGCGTTGGAAGGTGAAGTCTTCACCACTGAATCACCAGGAAAGTCCCAAGGTCAATATTTTTAGGTTTAGAAACTCTAAAAAGTTCATAAGTAAGCCAAGACATTTTACTGTGCAAGCCACTTGCGGCAATTGGCTCCACTCAACACTAGTTCATCATTTTTTTTTTTTTTTTTCATCAACGTCAGTTCATTTTTTTCCACCCAACACTGCCGGTTTGTTCAGCAGATAGGCTCTGCATCTTAGAAATAACTTGCTGTGAATTTACCCAGCTGGACAGTTCTGGAACCAGAGAAGTGCTGCTTCCATGGTGACCAGCCAGCCCCGCCCACCCTGTGGTCCGGGGATTAAAAAAACAGCGAGCGTGTTAGTCGGTCAGTCATGTCTGGCTCTCTGCAACCCCGTGGGCTGTAGCCCGCCAGGTTCTTCCGTCCTTGAAATTCTCTAGGCAAGAATACTGGAGCGTGTTGCCATTCCCTCCTCCAGGGATCCAGGGATCAAACCTGGATCTCCCACGTTGCAGGCAGATTCTTTACCATCTGGGTCGCCAGGCAGCCATCAGGGAAGTCCAATAGCTCTGACGGCTCGGTCCAGGGATAAGGCAGCATCTTTACCTGAAGGGCTCAAGAGGTGCAGAAAGCAGAGAGAATCACACGGAGGAGACCAAGGTGGGATTTTGAATAGTCTAAGCCAAAATAGGAAAAGGAGTACATCAAGGCTGTATATTGTCACCCTGCTTATTTAACTTATATGCAGAGTACATCATGTGAAATGCCAGGCTGGATGAAGCACAAGCTGGAATCAAGGTTGCCAGGAGAAATATCAGTAACGGTCAGACATGCAGATGACACCACCCTTATGGCAGAAAGCGAAGAGGAACTAAAGAACCTCTTGATGAACGTGAAAGAGGAGGGTGAAAAAACTGGCTTATAACTCAACATTCAAAAAACTAAGATCCATCAGGTCCCATCACTTCATGGCAAATAGATTGGGAAACAATGAAAACATTGAGAGACTTAATTTGGGGGGGCTCCAAAATCACTGCAGATGGTGACTGCAGCCATGAAATTAAAAGACGCTTACTCCTTGGAGGAAAAGCTATGACAAAAATAGACAGCATATTTAAAAGCAGAGACATTACTTTGCTGACAAAGGTCTGTCTAATCAAAGCTATGGTTTTTCCAGTGGTCATTATGGATGTGAGAGTTGGACCATAAAGGAAGCTGAGTGCCAAAGAACTGATGCTTTTGAACTGTGGTGTTGGAGAAGACTCTTGAGAGTCCCTTGGACAGCAAGGAGATCCAACCAGTCCATCCTAAAGGAAATCAGCCCTGAATATTCATTGGAAGGACTGATGCTGAAGCTGAAACGCCAATCCTTTGGCCACCTGATGCGAAGAGCTGACTCAATGGAAAAGACCCTGATGCTGGGAAAGATTGAAGGCAGGAGGAGAAGGGGACGACAGAGGATGAGATGGTTGGATGGCATCACCGACTCAATGGATACAAGTTTGAGCAAGCTCCAGGAGTTGGTGATGGACAGGGAGACCTGGCGTGCTGCAGTCTACAGGGTCGCAAAGAGTCAGACACGACTGAGCGACTGAACTGAACTGAGCTGAAGCCCACTGGAAGTGTTGAGGGCTCTCTCTTGCATCAGGCCTGGGGGTCATGTTGGGAGTATCCTGAGACTTCACAGACAGGCCTCCACACAGTCAACACCCTCCCCTGCCCCCTCTTCCTTCTCCAGGAGGGGTGGGGGACGCATGTGGGCCGAGTCCGTTCCGGCCCCCAGCAATTTCAGGGTGAGTAATTTCCGAGCACGCAATTATAAGTGACTCCAAGACCAAGTGGTCCCTGAAGCACTATGGAGATGCCTGGATCCCGCCCGTAATTGCATCCAGATCTTAACCTCAGTGTGGCCTGTGTCCTGGCTCTAACCTGGGGCCCCCCGCTCCATGCTCCAACATATGGGATGGTTTTGAAAGTTGATTGCTGCGAGCTGATGAAGGGGAGTTATGCAGCATCTCAGGAAGGCCCTCCAACAGCTGCTCCGAGAGAGCATCCTCTGCCCGATCAAGCTCAGGCTCGTCCCTCAGAAGGAAAGGGATGCCCCCGGGTGTACAGGAGGCAAGTGCTGGGGTGGGCTAAGGGTGAAATGCAGTCAGACCAAAAAAAAAAAAAAAAAACTCACTGTTTCCAAAAGGTGGGAGCAAGAGGGGGAGATAGAGGAGGTGGAAGAGATGGAGGAGGAGATGGGGAAGGAGATGGAGGAGATGGGGGAGGAGATGGAGGAGGAGAAGGAGGAGAAGATAGGGGAGGAGATGGAGAGGATGGAGGAGGAGATGGAAGGGGAGATGGGGGAGGGGATGGAGGAGATGGGGGAGGAGATGGAGGAGGAGAAGGGGGAAGAGATGGAGGAGGAGATGGGGGAGGAGATGGAGGAGGAGATGGAGGAGGAGATGGGGAAGGAGATGGGGGAGGAGATGGAGGAGGAGAAGGAGGAGAAGATAGGGGAGGAGATGGAGAGGATGGAGGAGGAGATGGAAGGGGAGATGGGGGAGGGGATGGAGGAGATGGGGGAGGAGATGGAGGAGGAGAAGGAGGAGAAGATAGGGGAGGAGATGGAGAGGATGGAGGAGGAGATGGAAGGGGAGATGGGGGAGGGGATGGAGGAGGAGATGGGGAAGGAGATGGGGGAGGAGATGGAGGAGGAGAAGGAGGAGAAGATAGGGGAGGAGATGGAGAGGATGGAGGAGGAGATGGAAGGGGAGATGGGGGAGGGGATGGAGGAGATGGAGGGGGAGATGGGAGAGGAGATGAAGGAGGAGGATGAGATGGAGGAGGAGATGGGGGAGGAGATGGAGGAGGAGATGGGAGAAGAGATGGAGGAGGAGATGGGGGAGGAGATGGAGGAGGAGATGGAGGAGATGGAGAGGGAGTTGGAGGGGGAGATGGGGGAGGAGATGGGGGAGGAGATGGGGGAGATGGAGGAGGAGATGGGGGAAAAGATGCAGGGGGAGATGGAGGAGGAGATAGAGGAGGAGATGGGGGAGGAGATGGGGGAGATGGGGGAGGAGATGGGGGAAAAGATGCAGGGGGAGATGGAGGAGGAGATAGAGGAGGAGTGGGGGAGGAGATGGGGGAGATGGGGGAGGAAATGGAGGGCGACATGCGGGAGGAGACTGTGAGGGAAGATGGCTGATGGGGAAGCAGGCCTTGCTTGCTGTTCTGCACCCCTTGGCCTGTGGCTCCATTACGCCACCACCTCCCTTCAGTCCCTCTTGGTTTCTCCTCTGTACTCCTGTCTGTGACCAACCTCCCCCTCTTATAGGGACCCCAATCATATGGAATTAGAATCCACCCCCACGACCTCATTCTGCCTCCATCATCTTTACAAAGACCTCCATCTCCAAATACAGTCCCATGCTGACGTTCTGGGGATGAGGACTTCTTCATATGAATCTGGGGTCACAGGATCCGCTCCCTGGAGGGTGTCCAGGGGACAGACACTGGCAGCCGCAGGAGAAATCTCCCCTGTTCATCGATGATGGAGGGAGTTCCAAGCATGAACACCTGTATGGGGACCAGGAGCTCTGCTGGGAGAAACATACGGGCCAAAGGCTAGATGTCAGAGTTTGAAGATCCCTCACCAGTGGGTTGAGGGTCTTGTAGAGGGAGACAGATCTGGACTGCTCTGAAAATGAGAAGGTGACAGCCCTTCTCTGGGCCTTTCTTCTTCCTATTCCCATTTTGCTCTGTAGGCAAAGAGCTGGCTCATTGGAAGAGATCCTGATGCTGGGAAAGACTGAAGGCAGGAGGACAAGTGGTTGGCAGAGGATGAGATGTTGGGATGGCATCACTGACTCGATGGACATGAGTTTGAGCAAACTCCGGGAGATGGTGAAGGACAGGGAGGCCTGGTGTGCTGCGGTCCATGGGGTCACAAAGAGTCGGACATGACTTAGCGGCTGAACAACACCACCACCAAGTCAGAAGGTTATTTGCAGAGAACCAAGATACTTCACAATTTTTCACACCTGGACGAATACAGTCACTTTTTCTTAATGTTATATTTAATTTTGATATTTGTTATTATTGTGGTAAAATGCACCACACAATTATAGCCTATAAAATATACCTTAGGTATATAAAATACATCATAAAATTTAGCACTGAAACTGTTTTTAACTGTATAATTCAGCTGTGTTAACATTCACACTGTTGTGTAGCCTTCCCCACCATCTGTCTCCAAAAATTTCTCATCTTCCCAAAATGAAACTCTGTCCCCATTAAATACTATTTTTTCATGCCTCTCCCCTGTCCCAGATGATCACTCTTCTAGTTTTTGTCAGTGTTTTGTCTCTATGAATCCTGGGGACCTCTTATAAGTGAAACCCTGTACTATTAGTCCTTTTGCATGTCTGACATTTCATTTGGCATCATATTCTCAAAGTACATCCACATGGTATGCATGTGTGCTCAATCGCTTTAGTCACGTCCGACTCTTTGGGACCCCAAGGACTATAGCTCACCAGGCTCCTCTACCCACAGGATTCTCCAGGCAAGAATATTGGAGTGGGTTGCATGCCCTCCTCCAGGGGATCTTCCCGACCCAGGGATCGAACATTCGCCTCTTAAGTCTCCTGTATTGACAGGCGGGTTCTTTACCACTATCGCCACCTGGAAAGCCTCTATACTCCAATAATTAAATTAAAAAGCAAAAAATAGGAAACAAAAGAACTCAGACCAACATAGGAATTCCCTGGCAGTCCACTGGTTCAGACGCTGAACTTTCATGATTGATGGTGTCGATTTGATCCCTGGTTGTCGGGGAGTCAAGATTCCAAAAGCTGCACGATGCGGCCAAACACACAAACAAAAATGGGCAAAGTACCTGAATTTGTCTTTCTCTGAAGAAGAAGATATACAAACAACTAAGAAGCACGTGAAAAGATGCTGAACATCTATCGGTTCATGTTGATGTATGGCAGAAACCAACGCAATACTGCAAAGCAATTATCCTCCAATTAAAAATCAATAGTTTTCTAAAAAGGTGCTCATCATCATTAGTTATTAAAGAAATGCAAGTCAAAATCGCAGTGAGATGCCACTTCACATCCATTCAGGATGGCTGTCGCCAAAAGTCGAAACCCAGCAAGAAGGGTTCTCCACGTTGAGAGCGTGGAGCAAGGGACACCTTTGTGCACTGCTGGTGGGAAGTAAGATGGAGCAGCCCCTGTGAGGGACAGGAGGACTGTCCTCAGAATACGAAACACAGAACGACCGTGTGATCCAGAAACTGTGCTTCTGGGTGTGTGACTTCTCAGTGGGGACTTGGACGTGTATTTATACCTATGTATTTATATGTGACCTATGGTCACAACAGCATTATTCACAAGAGCCAAGAGTTAAATGCAACCCAAGTGCCCATCGATGGCTGGCTGCTGGAATTGGGGATGGATGGATGGATGGACGGACACATGATGGATGGATAGATGTATGGATGGAAGGAGGTTATGGATGGGTGGATTGATGGATGATGGATGGATGATGAATGGATAATGGATGATTGCTAGATGGATGGATGGTTGGGTAGAAGCATGGATGGATGGATGGATGGATGGATGGGCATAACAGTGTGGTCCATGCACACAGTGGAATATTATTCAGCCTGAAAAAGGAAGGGAACTCTGACACCTGCTACTACGTGGATGCCCAGAGGAGGGCATAGCAACCCACTCCAGTATTCTTACCTGGAAAATTTCATCGACAGAGAAGCCTGGCGGTTGCAGAGAGTCGGCCACGACTGAAGTGACTTAGCATGCATAGCATTGGAATATAATAATTTCACAATTTTATCTTGGTCTCTTCTGCACAGCAACATGAGAATCAGACATGTGTATACACATCTCACCTCCCTCTCCAGCCTCTGTCCCACTTATCAACTGAGCAAGCTCTTGGTTAAGACACAAAAATATGGCTTTCAACAAAGCCCACTACGCCAGCATCAGTGTGGTTCTGCGTTAGAGAACCAGAAATAGGAATTATCAACTTAGGGCTGGTTAGTAAGAAGGCAAGACCTTGCCATCGCCACCCATGGGTAGAAATGTGAAGACCCCTCCTCAATACTCTCTGACATTGAAGGTTCTGGGGGGGGGGGAATGTCTTTATTTACACTTTACAAAGAAAAGAGAAGCAGGACAACATTTACTGAGTCATCACTGAGCTATGGCCCAAAGCACCACGTATCTCGAGTCCTTTATGATGGTTTGGGGGAGCACAGGGCCGTATTCCCATTTTACAGAGAGACATGGGAGACATGCGAAGGTCTGATGACTAATGCCCACCATGCAGTGTCCAAGCTGATACTGGAAAAGTGAAAGTGCTCATTGATTAGTCATGTCCAACTCTTTGTGACCCCCTGGACTGTAGCCCGCCAGGCTCTTATGTCCATGGAATTCTCCAGGCGACAATATGGGGTGGGTCGCCATGCCCTCCTCCAGGGATCTTCCCCACCCAGGGATCGAACCCGGGTCTCCTACATTGGCAGGCAGATTCTTTACCAGTGAGACACCAGGGACTGGATGCTAGTGAATTTTCCTCGATGGACCTTATTTTTTTCCTCAATGCATCCAAAATAATCTCCATCCTGAAGTCGTCTGGAAAGAAAATGTCACATTCACAGCTACGGAGAAAAGATACGCTTGTCTTTCTACGGAGGGACTAATATTTATATAGCCCTTTCATGTTAAAATTTCAGCTCAGTCCCCAGACACCCGTGAGACATTTCAGAGAACCACGCCGGCATTTTAAGGAAGCGGCTCGGAAACTTCAGAGGCGTAGGAGGGGGCTGCCCAAGGCAATTCAGAGGGTGAGCTATAACGCTCGGGAGACTCGCAAGTTCTAAGTCGAAAAATCGAGCCTTATTGAGTCATTCTGTTCCCTACACCCAACGTCTTATCTGTTCCTCCTCCATAAAAGGCACTATGATTCAGAGGGATGCTATTGTCCTTATGAACCAATGGCTCAGTAGTAAAGAATCCGCCTACCAATGCAGAAGACTCAGTTTTGATCCCTGGGTCGGGAAGACCCCCTGGAAAAGGGAATGGCCACCCAAGCCAGTTATTTTTGCCTGGGAAATCCCATGGGCAGAGGAACCTGGTGGGTCACAGTTCGTGGAGTTGCAAAAGGGTCGGACAGGATTACAATGACACATTGTCCTTACAATTTTACAAAAAAAGACAGATGCCACCTGGCATATTCACGGGCTCCTTGCTGGGTCCTGCAAAAGGATGAGAGGGTGATGGTTGGAGCCTCACCCTAGTGATGTGAGTTTCAGCATCACAAACGCCATGACTATTAATCAAGGCTCATGGATCCAGAGAGTTTTGGCAAAGCATTCCTGTTTGCTCATTCCTCATCATCCGTGAAGCAAAACGGACTTTTCAAGCCACGTTTTAAAGGATTAGTGTGTTTACTCAAACAGAGGTTAAGCCCCAAATGGAAGTGGTTGGAAAATGCTTCCAAGTCTTGTAGCATTCACAGTGTTGCAAGCATTATACCAAGCCGGATAAAGACGGTGTTTCCTCCAAAGTCCTTCTTTAGGAACTTTGTGTGGGCTATTGTCATTCACTCACTCAGTCATGTCCTACTCTCTGTGACCCCATGGACTGCAGCCCTCCAGGCTTCCCTGTCCATCACCAACTCCCGGAGCTTGCTCAAACTCATGTCCATTGAGTCGGTGATGCCATCCAGCCATCTCATCCTCTGTCGTCCCCTTCTCCTCCTGCCTTCAATCTTTCCCAGCATCAGGGTCTTTTCCAATGAGTCAGTTCTTCACATCAGGTGGCCAAAGTATTGGAGCTTCAGCTTCAGCATCAGTCCTTCCAATGAATATTCAGGGTTGATTTCATTTAAGATAGACTTGTTTGATCTCCTTGCAGTCCAAGTGACTCCCAAGAGTCTTCTCCAACACCACAGTTCAAAAGCAGCAATTCTTTGGCTTTCAGCCTTCTTAACTGTCCAATTCTCACGTCCATACATGACTACTGGAAACTAGGGCTATTTGATGAAGAGTCGCTTTGGGGAAGTGAAGGTCCGTGATCCAATGAGGGCTGGCTCATGGAAAGACCAAGAATAGTCAGGGGATTCACGGGACTGGATTTGCAGGTCAAGTCTACAGCCAAGGAATCTTCAGATGAAAGTGTTCTCTCTCAGCTGCTGGGTCAGTATTACATGTGAGTATGCCATCAATATGGGCTTTCCAGGCAAATGGGCAGTGATATGAATGCACAGCAAAAATAACTATCACGGACGTTACAATCTCCATGAATTGGTGGCATGGTTAAGAGGTAATAGAGACTCTGGTATCTACACGAACTGCTTTTGCTTTATTTTATTTATTTTTATTTATTTGACTGCACCAGGTCTTGGTTGCCGCATGTGGTGTGCAGCATCTAGGTGCTTCCCAGTTGGCGCTAGTGGTAAAGAACTGCTTGCCAATGCAGGACACGTAAGAGACACAGGTTTGATGCCTGGGTTGGGAAGACCCCCTGGAGGAACTCTCTGCGACCCAGTCCAGTCACAACCCACTGAGAGGCATGGTAACCCACTCCAGTATTCTTGCCTGGAGAATCCCATGGACAGAGGAGCCTGGTGGGCTACAGTCCATGGGGTCACAGAGTCAGACACCACTGACTCTGTGTCAACTTAGCATGCATGCGGGATCTAATATTCTGACCAGGTATCAAATCTGGGCTCCCTGCATTGGGAGCAAAATGGCTTAGCCACTGGACCACGAGAGAAGTCCTTGCAAAACCGAGGTTTAAGAGAAAACACTAATAATTTCCCAGAAACCGAACAGAAGGTGGAAAGTTCTGGAATGAGAACCATCCTTTGGTCTTCGAGAGCACCTCTGTGGACTGCAGTACGGGAGCATCTCCCATCTTTGTCTGTGGGCAGGTGCTTGCAGGAAGCCTGCCTCCCTGTATCGCAAGGGAAGAACAAGTCTGGCTTCCCATGGGAATCTGTTTCTTTTACTTCAACCTTTGCATTCTACTGCTTTTGCTACAAGATAAGAATGTTGCCTATAGCCTAAAATATACAGAATAGCCCATTCTCAAGGCTCTGATCATTAAAGGTGTAACAAGTTTCCATTCATATAGGGATAAGAGGTTGCAGAACAAAGGAGAACATGTTGGAGGTTTACAGGAACGTGGTGCAGTGACCTGACCTACTTGGACAGTTGCAAGAACCAAGGATTCCAGCCCGGACGAGTTTGCAACAATAGCCACACCGTCTCCCCTTTTTGTATCGAAGAAGCCTGAATTCCGTCTTGGGGAAGATGATTCTTTGGGACGCTAGTCCACCATCTTCTTGGTCTGCTCAGTTTCTGGACAAAGGGCTCTATGCCTTGCCCCAACAACGGTCTCTCAGCTTTTACTGGCCTAAGCTGGATGGGCTTGGATGCAGTAACACCTGTTTCTGTCATAAATTAGCGTGTTAATTGCATGCACGGGGCTGTCTATTTGCGAGGTGTGGGAGTGAAGGCCTCCAGCTGGGATTTCCAGAGATCCTGTTGCTGGCTTGCTTAGGAGAAGTGTTTCACAGCCCTTCTTAATGTGCTCCTAAAAGTAAGTGACAGACGTTTTAACATCTGCCGAGCTGCAGACGTGTGTGGAGCATGGCTCCCTTTGCTGGCGAGGACGAGATTCATTTTTGACATGTCCACGGTTGCCTCAACACCGCCCATCAGGCACCCCGTTGGGGCAGGCTGACCACTTTGCTACTTTTTTTATTGCCTTTTCTTTTTTAAATAAACCTCTGTTTGAAAATATACTCAGACATTCTCTGTCACAGACTGAATCTGTTACCAATTTCTTGTCCAAACAATGAAAAATATACAAGCGCATTTTCCCGAGGACCCTTTCTGACCTTTTCAAAGGGAAACGGCAGCCGGCACAGAGGTTGATGCTTTCTAGACGTTTGATCTGAAGTGGAAGCCACCTGTTTCCACAACTCATTGGCTAACATTTGACTACGCTCCCCAAAACTGACATCCCAGAAGGTTGTAGATCTAAGCTTAGGAAAACAGGCATTCAAAGATTTTTGAAGTGTTTAAATGACTTCTGCTAATTTGATGGTGTTGACTATGGAGATAATCGGTACCAAAGTGAAATGGGCGGTTATATCATTAGACGTGTTCCCCAGATCCTTGGAAACAGAAATTATGTGTGTGTGTGTGTGTGTGTGTGTAGAGAACAGAGGGAATGATATAGTAGATCCATAGACAGATAGAAATTAGATGAAATAGATGATAGAGATAGATAAATTTAGATGATTAGTTGATAGAACATGATAGGTAGATAGGTGATAAACAAGTATAGATTCATGGATAGATACATGATACATGATAGATACATGAATCAATACATGATACATAGATGATATGAAACATAAATGATAGATAATAGTGAGATAGAAGATAGATGACAGGTAGATTGATGCAGGATCGATAGGAAAGATATATAGACAATAATAAGATAGAAAGATAAATGACTGATGATCGATCAGTTGATAGATGTTTGATACATAGCTAGATGGGAAGATAGAAAGCTAGCTAGGTAGCTAGAAGGCCCCATGGACCGTAGCCCACCAGGCTCCTCTGTCCATGGGATTCTCCAGATAAAAATACTGGAGTGGGTAGCCATTCCCTTCTCCAGGGGATCTTCCCAACCCTACAGGAGCAGGGCATAGCAACCGTCTCTAGTGTTGTCACCTGGAGAATCCCATGGACAGAGGAGCCTGGAAGGCTACACTCAGTAGGGTCGCTGAGACTCGGACACGACTGAGCGGCTAGTACTTTCTACTTTCTGCCTGGTCGAGCTGGCCATACATGCACGGGTCAGGGTTGAGGGGGAGGAGGCATTTGTACCTCTCCATCTCAGGATGACTATGCCCAGCACATCTTGCAACTGACGAACCAATGTAGGAAAATGTAGGAAAAATAACAGCAACTAACGCCCAACAGTAGCGTGGGGTGAATCCTCAGGTTTTCCCATTCAGGGCCAATGTTCTCAAACCAGGTTGACTGGAGGCCACTAAACTTTGTTTCCAAAGCACTCAGAACCTCTCGCCTTCGTGGTGAATTGCGTGTCCTTCTGTTACCCTGCGGACACCCATCAGGCGCTGTTGGGGGGCACCCTTCTGGAATTCCTCCACCCAGGACCTCGAAGCCGGAAACAGCATCAAAGCTACCCCATGGGACAGGCGGAGCCCTCCCCCTGCCTCTCCCAGAGGCCCCGAGGTGCTATGCAGTCCCAGCCCTGGTGGAAAATAAATTTGTTAATGCGACCGGGATCAACCGGCGGGCTTCTCTCTGTGATACATGCAAGCAAATTGGATGTAATTGGCTCAACGGAATTCCGAGCAAGTCCTGGCCTGACCTTCTGCCTCATGCTCTGCTGGCTCGGGGGGAGAGAGCTGGAGCTCATGACATCATGCAGGCAGTTGGCACACATTTATACAATTTGTCGTCATTCTGTCCTTATCATCTGGAGGCTGAAGGATTTGCCTCTGGCGTCCCTGTGAAGTCGGGGATGTGAGAATCACATGCTGGACGCACATGTGTGGTATGTGTGTGTGTATGTGTGTGGAGGGGATGTGTGTGTATGTGTGTGTGTGTGTGGTGGGGATGTGTGTGTGTGTGTGCTGGTGGCGTGGATCTGCTGGGCATCGGTGGATACCCCCCGACAGACACCAGAAAGTATCTTAGGATCTCAGGGTGCCGTAACGGGCACAGACGCGCCCGTGAGGCCCCCGAGCCAGTGGATGCACTGGGCCACAGGGGCGCCTCCCATGGGCCCCGCTGCTCACACGGCCGCAGGTCCCGCCGCGGCAGGTCAGACCTTGTCCGTCCCGAGCCCCACGCTGTATCCACCGGGAAGGGGCCCCCTGCCTTCGCCTAAGTGGTGTCTTAAGGTTGAGCCGGCACATCGGGCTTGCCAGGGAAACGCAGCATCGTTGGCAGAACGTGAATTTCAGGAAAGCAGAAGTGACATTTTCAGGGTCAGCACGTCCAAAGTGAAGGGCTTCCCCGATGGCTCAGCGGGGTGAAGAACTTGCCTGCCAAAGCAGGAACTGCAGGAGACGCGGGTTCGATACCTGGGTGGGGAAGACCCCCTGGAGGAGGGCACGGCAACCCACTCCAGTCTTCTTGCCTGGAGCATCCCATGGATGGAGGAGCCTGGTGGGCTACAGTCGGAAGGGTTGGAAAGAGTCAGACAGAACTTCGTATGCACACATACACACACACACACACACACACACACACACACACACGTGCAGTCTTGACATGTGCTATTTGCCTGACATCTAGCTTCAGCGGAGCTTCCTGCCCGTGTAAGGGCCAGCCATAGCCACCTGCAAAGAAAACGAACAATTTTCAAATCTGCCTGCCCCCCGACAAAGTTGCAGATTTGTTTAAACAAAGCCAAGCAATCTCTTGCATGCATGCTATGTCTCTTCAATTGTATCAGAGTCTTTGTGACCCCGTGGACTGTAGCCCGCCAGGCTCCTCTGTCCCTGGGATTCTCCAGGCAAGAATCCTGGAGTGGGTTGCCATGCCCTCCTCCAGGGGACCTTCCCGACCCAAAGACTGAACCCATGTCTCTTATGTCTCCTGCATTGGCAGGTGGGTTCTTTACCACTAGTGGCCCCTGGGAAGCCCCCTGAAAATCGTGTACTTGGCATGTATTCCCTGCAGAGGTTGGGAGGGCCCTGGGTTACCCAGCGGCGGCAAGTCTCTGGTGGAGTTGGGGACGCAGACAGAGGGGATGGGGTGGAGGATGCGGGAGGGGCGGGTGTGAGCAGGACGCCCCCGTGGAGACCGGCCCGCTGGGGGCGGGCTGGCGGGGGCCATCTTCGGGCTGGCCCGTCGGGATGGAAACCTCAGAATGCGTTTGTGAACTCGCCACAAAGGAGTGTATAAAAGCAGATGAGGCATGACGGAATTAAAGTCTTTTTGAGTCGCGGGCCGGCCGTGGCACCCCGCCAGCTGCGAGGCAGCCGGCTGGCCCCGCCGACCCACGGTTCCAATTAGATGCCGGGATGACCTCATGCACAGGGTATACTGCCCGAATATTAAAAATTCCTGGGGCAAGTGGCATTAGGGAGAAGGGAAGGAGGGGTGTGTGTGTGTGTGTGTATGTGTGCATGTTTCATTTTATTTCAACACCCGCTCCGCAGGCCGGGGCAATGGAGAGAGGAAATTGCTAGGTCTCGGCTCCGTGTTTGAGTGGATGGAAGACAGATTTACAACACATGGAAGAAACAATTAGGACGGGGGGCTCCGCTGACTACAAAGTGAGGAAATAAATTCCCATAATGAGATGGTGTGGTGGCGGGGGGGGGGGGGAGCGCGGGGCAGGAGAGAGCCGTGTGCTGGCGTCCAGAGGCTGCGGCGGGTCGCCGTGGAGCTGCCCTCAGCCACACATGGCCCACACATTCCTCGGTTCCTCCCGCTCACGGTTTCGTGAGGCGCTCCCTGCCGCCCAGCCCCAAACTCTGGCCCAGAAATGTCACCAGAGCACACAGGCATCTGTGGAACGAAGCCTTGATGGTCGACTTGGACGTCAAGGAGGGGACAGGAAAGAAGGTGAGGGGCTGGGGGTGTGGAGTGGTACTTGTGATGTGACGCTGGGCAGATGTGTTTGTCTGCAAGGGGGCAGAGCCTCTCAAATGCAGAGGAACTGATCAGAGGTGCCTTCCCCAAAATATACATATATGTGAATGAATGCAAGGGAATAGAATACAGCCATGAAAAGGAGGGAGGCTGGTTGTCTCCTGTAAATGGAATCACCCACTGTGTGTTCTTCTGTGTCTGCTTCTCTCACTGAGAATCATGCATTCAAGGTCCATCCACATTTTAGCCTGTGTCAGAGTTCCACTCCTTTTCATGGCTGCATAATATTCCACTGTGTACATAGATTCCGTGCTGTTTATCCTTTATCCATCCATCCAACCATCTATCAACTCATCCATCCATCCATGCATCTTTCCATCCATCCATCTATCCATCCACCCTTCCATCCCCCACCCATTCACCCACCCATCCGCCCACCCATCCATCCATCCATCTACCCATCCATCCACCAACCCACCCATCCATCTATCCATCCACCCATGCATCCACCCATCCACCCATCCATCCACCCACCCATCCACCAACCCACCCATCCATCCATCCACACACCCATCCATCCATCCACCCATCTATCAACTCATCCATCCATCTATCCATCCACCCTTCCATCCACCCATCCATCCACCCACCCATCCATCCACCCACCCACCCATCCATCCACCAACCCACCCACCCGTCCATCCATCCACCCACCTATCAACTCATCCATCCATCCATCCATCTATCCATCCACCCACCCACCCACCCACCAACCCACCCACCCACCCATCTCTCCATCCACTCATCCATCCCTCCATCCGCTCATCCATCTCCTCCCCTCCCTCAGCCCCTAGCCACCACGAGTCCACCCCCTGTCTCTGGGGACTTGCCTTTTCTGGGCATTTCCTACAAACAGGATCACACGCTGTGTGTGCTTCTGTGTCTGCTTCTCTCACTGACCGTTGTGTGTTCGCGTTGTAGCCTGTGTCAGAGCGTCACTCCTTTTCATGGGTGTGTAATACTCCACGGTGTGGATGTACCTCATGCTGCTTAACCACCCATCCATTGAGGGGTTATCTTTTAAACCCTTTGGGCACTGTGTGACTCGCCAGCTCTTTTGGAAATGGTGTCCTTGTCCCATGGTGTCTCCCACAAGCTGATGGGGTGAATGGAATTCATGGGGCACATCTCTCTGTCCCTCCCATGACCTGCAAACGTGTAGTAGGATATGGAAGCCCGGTGAATTCAAATTGAATTGCATTCCTGCTGCATCTCACCACACAGGGCATGATGTCAGAGTGTCCATTCTTTGGTGCATCATCCTTAATTAGAGCCTTATTGGTAGTACCTAGCATAGCCAGCCGTTCCAGCGTCTGTAAAGTCCCCCATCTTTCTTTGTGCATGGATGGTTTAAACACCTAAAAGTGATAACCATGGCATCCCAGGTGGCTCAGGGGATAAAGAATCCATTAGCAGTGCGGGACGTGCAGTCAGGTGTGGGTTCAATCCCTGGGTGGAGAAGATGCCCTGGAGAAGGGCATGGCAACACACTCCGGTATTCTTGCCTGGAGAATCCAATGGACAGAGGAGCCTGGTGGGCTACAGTTCGTGGGATCCCAAAGAGTGGGACATGAGTGAAGTGACTTAAAATGCATGCACTCACAAATGACCTCAAATGACCACAGATCTGTTTGCTTGTCTTTCAATCATGGAGAGGTACAACTCCATAATTTATTCTGAATTTCTGAGCTCGAATTCTTTCAGGACTTCCCCAGTGGTCCAGTGGTGGTGACTTCACCTTCCAAGGCAGGGGGTGCATGTTCAATTCCTGCTCGGGGAACTAAGATCCCACAGGCTCTGAGGACCAAGACAAGCAAAGCATAAAACAGAAGCAAATATTCTAACAAATCCAACAAAGACTTTAAAAATGACCCACATCCATAGGTATACAAAAGTCCCCTGATGAATGGCAGAAACCAACACAATATTGTAAAGCGATTATCCTTCAGTTTAAAACGTCAGTTTTCATTCCAATCCCAAAGAAGGGCAATGCCAAAGGATGCTCAAACTATCACACAGTTGTACTCACCCCACACGCTAGCAAAGTAATGCTCACAAGTCTCTGAGACCGCTTCACTAGTATGTGAACCGAGAACTTCCCGTTGTTCAAGCTGGATTTAGAAAAGGCAGAGGAACCAGAGATCAGATTGCTAACATTCGCTGAATCATAGAAAAAGCAAGAGAATTCCAGAAAAACATCTACTTCTGCTTCATTGACTGCGCTAACATTGATTGTGTGGGTCACAACAAAATATGGAAAATTCTTTAAAGAGATGTGAATACCAGACCACGTAATCTGCCTCTTGAGAAACCTGTATGCAGGTCAGGAAGCAACTGTGAGAACTGGACATGGAACAACACACTGGTTCCAAATAGGAAAAGGAGTACGTCAAGGCTGTATATTGTCACCCTGCTTATTTAGCTTATATGCAGAGTACATCATGAGAGACGCTGGGCTGGATGAAGCACAAGCTGGAATCAAGATTGCTGGGAGAAATATCAGTCACCTCAGATATGCAGGTGACACCACCTTTATGGCAGAAAGCGAAGAGGAACTCAAGAGCCTCTTGATGAAAGAGAAAGAGGACAGTGAAAAAGTTGCCTTAAAACTCAATATTCAGAAAACTAGGATCATGGCATCTGGTCCCATCACTTCGTGGCAAATGGATGGGGAAACAACAGAAACAGTGGCAGACTTTATTTTCTTGGAGTCCAAAATCACTGCAGATGGTGACTGGAGCCATGAAATTAGAAGACGCTTGCTCCTTGGAAGGAAAGTTATGACCAACCTAGACGGCATATTAAAAAGTGAGACATTACTTTGCCAACAAAGGTCCGTCTAGTCAAGGCTATGGTTTTTCCAGTGGTCATGTATGGATGTGAGAGTTGGACCATAAAGAAAGCTGAGTGCCAAAGAATTGATGCTTTTGAACTGTGGTGTTGGAGAAGACTCTTGAGAGTCCCTTGGAGTGCAAGGAGATCCAACCAGTCAACCTTAAATGAAATCAGCCTTGAATAGTCATTGCAAGGACTGATGCTGAAGCTGAAACTCCAATACTCTGGCCACCTGATGCGAAGAGCTGACTCGTTTGAAAAGACCCTGATGCTGGGAGGGATTGAGGGCAGGAGGAGAAGGGGATGACAGAGGATGAGATGGTTGGATGGCATCACCGACTCAATGGACATGAGTTTGAGTAAGCTCCGGGAGTTGGTGAAGGACAGGAAAGTGAGTGAACACCAACAACAAGAAAAAATAAATTTAATAAATCAATAAATAATTTTAAAATGTGGATTGTTAAAAAAAAATGATCCACATCAAAAAATCTGTTAAAAAATCCCTCCCTCTAATGTCTTCTTCTTGTGCTCAGTCAGGCAGTCGTGTCCGACTCTTTGCAACCCATGGACTGTAGCCCACCAGGCTCCTCTGTCCTTGGGATTCTCCAGGCAGGAACACTGGAGTGGGTTGCCATTTCATCCTCCAGGGCATCTTCCCAACCCAGAGGTCAAATCCGGTCTCCTGTATCTCAGGATTCTTTACCATCTGAGCCGCCTGGGAAGCCCACTTAATGTGTAGATAGTTGGAAATACAGAATACACGGGAAGACAAGAAATTGAAAACTTTTTTTTTTTTTAGTTTTCAAAAACTGATTTTTGGAAAAGTGTTGTGGTTTCCTCCAAAGGTAATACACGAGCGTCTCTCTCTCTGTCTCTCTCTCTCCTCGTCTCTCTGTAGTAGAGCAAGTCAGAGATTTGCCATATTTGATGAGATTTGTTGGATTCCTGTCGCTGTTGATGTGGGGTCTCACTCTGCATCAGCGCAGATCCAGGCAGCCCTTGTGATCAGCCCCAGTCTCCTTTGGACATGAAACCATCGCTCTTTGATGGCTTTCATGCCGACTGGTGATATAAGATGCCCCCAACTCACCTTGTGTATTTCCTACCTGGACCTGGAGGCGTTTTTTCTCGGGATTCCTGACACCTGACAGCCATCGAGCATACAGGGAACGTGAAATCAGGTTTTCTTACAGAGAACACGCCAAAGATGCTAACACTTAACGTTTTGCTTTGTCCGTTTCTGGGCTTCTCTGCTGGCCCAGATGGTAAGGGATCCACCTGCCAATGCAAGAGACCCAGGTTCAATCCCTGAGTCGGGAAGATCCCCTGGAGAAGGAAACGGCAAGCCAGGCCAGCATTCTTGCCTGGAGAAACTCCAGTATCCTTGCCTGGGCAATCCCATGGACCGAGGAGCCTGGCGGGCTGCAGTCCATGGGGTTGCAGAGAGCCAGACACCACTCAGTCACTGTCTCTTTTACTTATTCGTTTGTAGGGAACAGATGACTGGTGATTTGCAACACATAAGGCAGAGTAGCATATAAAACATGTCAGAAGTTTTAAAGTTATCACAGGTAATCGTACACACAATACTTAAACATGTTATCAGCTTTCGCATTGGGCATATTTTTAAGATCCTTCTTTGATGTGGACCATTTTTAGTTTTTATTGAAGTTGTTATGTTGCTTCTCTTTTGTGTTTTGATTTTTTTGGGGCCGCGAGGCAGGTGGAATATTAGGTCCATGACCACGGATCGAACGCCTGTCCCCTGCATTGAAAGGCAAAGACTTAACCACTGGACCACCTGGGAAATGCCAGATAGCACATATTTTGAATTAAAAAACAAACAAACAAACAAAAAAAACCAGTGGCCCCAACGCTTTCCAAGGGAAGATTCCGCTCAAGGTGACTGTCATCTCTCTGTGATAATTCCCTCCTGGCGTCCTCGCTATTGAATAAAATTCAGTAATATAATTTGCTCAGATCAAACCCCACTTAAGGAGTCCATCCAATTCCCCGAGCTGCCAAGTCTGAAGGGGTTAATGCTCTTTTATGCTTGAGATTACCATTTTATGACCCATGCTTTGCGAAAGACCCATTATCATAAAATTGAGAAATCCCATCAACTCCCCCCCTCCCAGCTCCTGCCAACTGAAAGAGAACAAGCTTTTTTTTTTTCCCCCACCTGCCTGAACAAGTCAGACGGTTATGCTAGGCAATTACCGGGTGACCGTCGTGGTCTGTGTGCCGAGGATTAAAAATAAAAATTAAAGTAACGAGGCATGCGTTGGATTTAACGAAGTGCCGCCATACTTCATTTGTGTTTGTGTTGAATAATTTAAACCCTCTACGCCTGCCCACACACATCCACTTGTGTTTGTAGGCTTGTCGTTGGGCGGGAGGGGGGTGGCGCGGAGACACGGGCTTCCTCCTTCCTGGGAGGGGGAGCCTCGGGGAGCTGCTAATTAGTGATGTGATTTTTGTTTAATGAAGGGGAAGCTTGATCTTGGGCTGAGTCTGTTCCCCACCCACGGGAGGCGGGGGAAGGGGGTGAGGGGGGGGGTCAGGTATTGATTCACAGGTCATTCTCCATAGACGTGAGAAGGTCCTCCTCCCGGAAGGAGGTCTCTGCGGGGAAAAGGACGATTGATCCGGCCATAATTACATGATCATCTTCTCACCGCCAATCTGCAGACCCAGGCGTGCGTCTACACATTCCACTTCTGGGTGTTGGGACCCTCGTGTTCTTGCGTCTCTTAAACCCACCCCGCGAAATCCCAGGCATTTCTTTCCTGGTTTTTTGTCTTCCAGCGGTGACGGCAGGAGCTAGTTTTGAAAATACCAGTGATCCACCATCTTGGGGCTTTTTTTGTTTTTTATTGGCCCATGGTGGATTTATAATGTTGCATTACCGTCAGGCGTACGGCGAAGTCACTCAGTTATACGTACATACAGACACACATGTGTGTGTGTGTGCATATATGCAGGCCTGCATGCACGCCACGCTGCTCCAGCCGTGTCCGGGTCTGTGCAACCCCATGGACTGTAGCCTGCAAAGCTCCCGTGTCCGTGGGATTCTCCAGGCAAGAACACTGGAGTGCGTTGCCGTGCCCTCCTCCAGGGGACCTTCCCGACCCGGGGATGGAACCCAGTTCATCTCTTGCATTGGCAGGCGGGTTCTTTAACACTAGCACCACCCGGGAAGCCCGTAAACACACACATATACATATACAAAGGCAACCCACTCCAGGATTCTTGCCTGGAGAATCCCATGGACAGAGGAGCCTGGTGGGGCTACAGTCCATGGGGTTGCAAAGAGTCAGATACAACGGCAGTGAGTGAACGGCAGCCGTGTACATATACATAAATCCACTCTTTTTTTAGATTCTTTTACCATAAAGGTGATTACAGACTCTTGAGAGTTCCCTGTGCTATAGAGCAGGTCTTTATTAGTTATCCATGATATGTTGTTGTTTTAGAGTAGAAAAAGGCAACCCACTCCAGCAGTCTTGCCCGGAGAATCCCATGGACAGAGGAGCCTGGTGGGTTAGAGTCCACGGGGTCACAGAGTTGGACACAAGTGAGCGGCTGAGCACAGACACATACACACCCCTTGTTTTTTAGCCGCTAAGTCGTGTCTGACTCTTTGGTGACCCCGTGGACTGTAACCTATCGGGCTCCTCTATCCGTGGGATTTTTCCCAGGCAGGAATACTGGGGTGCGTTGCATGCCCTTCTCCAGGGGATCTTCCTGACCCAGGGATCAAACCCATGTCTCCTGCATTGGCAGGTGGATTCTTTATACACACACACACACACACACACACAATGTTATATATACATACATATATATCTGTATATACATACATCATATGTGTATATATACACATGTGTGCACATACATGTGTACACACATGCATGTCCACACATACACATGTCTGTATGCACATATGTGTGTATTCACACACACGTGTGTGTGTGTGTACACGTATATATCAGTACTAGTGTGTATACCCAAGCAATCCAGGAGAATCAGTTGCTGAACTCCTGGTGTGTAGTTTCACGATAAATGGACGGTATGAGGTGTGATTTCGATGGCAGAGAAACCACCACCACTTCTGATTCTCACGTGAGACCTTGAGGGTCCCTCATTAATCGACCAGATTAAGACAATCTCTCACCGGTTGACTAGGAATTTCACTCAATCCTGGGCTCGCCCCTCCCTCCCAGCGAGCCCTTTGGGGTTCTTAAGACGGAAGTGTTGAAACGCGGCTCTCTGGATATGCTGTGTTGAAAGAGGTTTCATCAGGGCTTGGGGGTTTTTCTTTCAACACAGGAATCCCACTAAAAGAGTCCAGGGGAAAAGTTAAAAAGACATGGAGTGTAGAAAATGCAGCTCAAATAACTAGCTAGGGGGTTGCGACAACCAACCAGAGATCCTGCCTGCCCCTGTCTGCACATCTCCGACATGGTGAGAACCCACTTTTTGTCTCTGCATCACCGATTCACTGGACATGAACTTGGGCAAACTCTGGGAGACGGTGAGGGACAGACAGGGCAGCCTGGAGTGCGGCGGTCCATGGGGTCGCGGAAAGTCGGACGCAACTTGGTGAGTGAACAGCTACAACAGATAATCCCAGAAGGAGGAGAAGCAGAAATGCAGTGTGCAGACTGGGAGAAAATATTCGCAAATGATTTATCTGATGAGGATCTGGCGTCTGGGGGATACTGACGAACGCTTACAATCTGGCAATAAAAAGATAGCCTCACTGTTTGGTAACACAGGGCGGGCAGAGGTGAATTTGACATTCGTCTGACGCTGGGACTGAGTTTAGTGTTGCCTGGGTACTGGTGCAATAATGGTGCATTTAATAGTGTTGATAATTAGTCTAGGATTTATACTTAGTGTTAGTTTGGAATTAGGTTATGATTCCTACTAGTAATTAGCTCATGGTTAGTATTCACTTAGTGTTACTTGGGTATTAGTTTAGAGTTTAGTGTTTAGAATCGTTACCTACTTTAGTATTGCTATTTAGTTCCGTGTTAGCTTTGCTTTCATATTTAGTATATTGGTTTTGTTTCAGTTTAATATTAGTACTAGTTTAGTCTTTAGCGCTGCTAATTAGTTTAGTATGAGTACTCAGCTTTTTATGAGTTCGGTAGTTTGCATTAGTGACGAGTTCTGTATTCTGGTCCTAGTGCTGAGTTTGGCATTAATTTACTATTTAGAATTATTCATTAGGATTTAGTTCAGTATTACTGTTGAGTTCGGTGTTAGGTTTGCATTAGCTTAATATTTAGTATTAGTCTACATTTAGGACTAGTAATTAGCTTAACACTAGCACTTTGATGTATCTCAGATGGCAAAGAATCTGCCTACAATGCAGGAGACCTGGGTCCGGTCCCTGGGTCTGGAAGATCCCCTGGAGGAGGGCATGGCAGCCCACTCCAGTATTCTGGGCTGGACAAGAATCCCACGGACAGAGGACCCTGGCGGGATACGGTCTGTGGGCTCCCAAAGAGCCGGACACGACTGAGCGGCTCGCACGGCTGCTAACACGCATTGTGATATTACTCGGGTGTTTGTTAGCATTAACGTTGTGTTCTATATCAGCTTTTTACTCATGGAATACTAATGTTATGTAGTAATTGGTGTTGTTAATTAGTTTCGTATCAGCGTTAGTTCAGTGTCAGTCTGGGGTTTGCTTAGAACTACCATTTAGTTTCGGTTTTGTCTTTGTTCAGTATTAACTCGATATTTAGTATCAGTCCATCAGTTGAGGGTCAGTTTTTTCGTTTAGTTCTCGTGTTTGTTTCACATCAGTACTTAAGTCAGTATTGGCGTAGCAGAAGTCTTAGTATATACAGCTAGCCATCAGTATTAGTACATAGTATCAATCTGGTATTTGTCTAGCACTCGTAATTAGTTGATACTAGTAACTGACGCTTCTGAACTGTGGTGTTGGAGAAGACTCTTGAGAGGCCCTTGGACTGCAAGGAGACCCAACCAGTCCATCCTCAAGGAGATCAGTCCTGGGTGTTCATTGGAAGGACTGACGCTGAAGCTGAAACTCCAGTCCTTTGGCCACCTGATGCAAAGAACCGACTCGTTAGAAAAGACCCTGATGCTGGGAGAGATTGAGGGTGGGAGGAGAAGGGGACGACTGAGGATGAGATGGTTGGACGGCATCACCGACTTGATGGACATGAGTTTGAGCAAGCTCCAGGAGCTGGTGATGGACAGGGAGGCCTGGCGCGCCGCAGTCCATGGGGTCGCACAGAGTCGGACACGACTGAGGGACAGAACTGTACTGAACTGAACTGAGTAATTAGTTGAAAACTTCTCTGGTACTAGTATTTTGTTCTGTGTTAATTGGGTGCTAGTTTAGCATGTAGCATTAACAATGACTTTAGTGTTAGTTTTGGTTTAGCATCTAAGTAAAAGTGAAAGTTGCTCAGTCATGTCCAGCTGTTTGCGACCCCATGGACTATGCCTGCCATCCATGGAATTCTGCAGGCCAGAATACTCGACTGGGTAGCCTTTCCCTTCTCCAGGGGATCTTCCCAGCCCAGGGATCGAACCCACGTCTCCCACATTGCAGGCAGATTCTTTACCAGCTGAGGCACCAGGGAAGCCAGGTTTAGTACGCAGTGTGAATATTAGTATTTTACAGGTGAGGAGCCCCCCACTTGACACATTGATGATCCATTTGTCTCATTCTTCAACCCTGAACACGCTTGATTCTCGGCCACAAACGATGCAAAATCAAACACTTCTGGGTCCTTCCCCCACCTCCCCTACTCACATGAAAGGTGCTTTCTCAGTTAATATTGTGATGCTGCGAGAGGTATGTTGGCAACTTGAAAGATCATGCTCCTACACCCATTTCCAACAGCATCCGTTGGCTCCTCGGTCTCATAAAATCACCCCTGGTATCCCCCGTTCCACCGCGTCCTCCCCTCCCCCATCAGATGACAAAGGAAATTTGAACGTGTCGTTACGGTCCTCAGCTTCCCCTGCGACCTCAGACAGGTCTGTGTTTCACGTGCGTGCCGGTTCTGCTCAGCCATAAAATCCAGTAACTGCCCTCACCGGTGCAGCCGCTTACATAGCGTGCGCTGTTGGAATGAAGTCGTGGAGAGGAAATGAAAGCCCAAACATTAAAACAGCATGGAGGGTGTGAGTTTGCAAAGCCCGACTAACGTTAGAAAAGCATCTGAACTTTCTGGAGGTTTTCCCTGCCTGGTCTGTGGAGGTGCCCCGCCTCCGGACTCTCCATGTGGGTTTTCCCCTCCGTTTTCCTGCTGCTTGTTTTGGGTGTGGAAATTGTTGTTCAGTGGTTCAGTCCTGTCTGACTCTCTGCGACCCCATGGACTGCAGCACACCAGGCTTCCCTATCCTTCAGTATCTCTCAGAGTTTGCTCAAACTCATGTCCATCGAGTCGGGGATGCCATCCGACCATCTCATCCTCTGTCGTCCCCTTCTCCTCCCGCCTTCAATCTTTCCCAGCATCAGGGTCTTTTCCAAGGAGTCAGCTCTTCGCATCAGGTAGCCAAAGTATTTCAGCTTCAGCTTCAGCATCAGTCCTTCCAATGAATATTCAAGTATTGATTTCCTTTAGGATGGACTGGTTTGACCTCCTTGCAGTCCAAGGGACTCTCAAGAGTCTTCTCCAATGCCACAGTTGGAAAGTATCAATTCTTTGGTGCTCAGCCTTCTTTATGGTCCAACTCTCACATCCGTACATGACCACTGAAAAAACCACAGCTTTGAATATTCAAACCTTTGTCGGTAAGGTAATGTCTCTGCTTTTTAGTACGCTGTCTAGTTTTGTCTTAGCTTTTCTTCCAAGGAGCAGGCGTCTTCTAACTTCATGGCTGCAGGCAGCATCTGCAGTGATTTTGGAGCCCAAGAAAATAAAGTCCATCACTGTTTTCACTGCTTCCCCATCTAATTGCCATGAAGTGATGGGGCCAGATGCTGTGATGTTAATTTTTTAAATGTTGAGCTTGAAGCCAGGTTTTTCACTCTCCTCTTTCACCTTCATCAAGAGGCTCTTCAGTTAAAAATGAAGTGATCTCAAAAGTAAAGTTTCTAGGACACAGTGTGGAGAATCGATGAGGTGGGCTTGCTTTTCTGTGGTTTAAAGTCCAGGTCTCCCCCAGTGAATTCCAGTTGAGCAACGTGGACAGCTTGCGCAGAGTCCAAGGAAGAACCAGCATCTACACGCTGCCTTGTGTGTGAGGAGGGTTCTACGTCCCACACAAATAGAGCTTTCCCAGCAGCTTCCGAAGTCTGTGGTCCCCACGGACTAGCTGCAGGAGAAATGGATGCTGCATGACCCCAGAAGAGCAGGTGATGGGACTCGATGCATGAAAGCAGGAGCCTTCAAAGTTGACCGTTTATCCTCGTGTGGACCACTGACCGATCCTCTGATGGCCAAAGTACACTGTTCCGGGGTCAACCGTTGAACAGGGCCTGTAAGCTTTGCCCCTGAGATTTTTCTGCCTCCGACAGTCCTTCTAACTACATTTTGGATCCTAACACCCTTTCTCCAGCTGTGTCAAGCCATTCATTAGGTCACTCTGAAGTCAGAATCGCCCGAGGACTACCCTATGGACATCATTATCAGTCTGTGCTCTGACCCAATATGATGTGACTTCAGACATTGCCATGAGACTGGTTTCTGCTTCATGACCCTATGTTTCTCTGAGGTCACCACTTGCCATTTGCTGTCCCCTCTTCTCGAGCAGAGATTTCCAATGTGGCTCTCCATGTCTATGCAAGATGATGAGAACAATCATCTCGGAAAGAGTGAAACCAGATGCCTTTGAGTCTACATTCTAGACAGCTAAAGAGACTGGTCATTCTGGCAAGTCGGCTGGATCCCTTCAGGCCTGAGTCTCTTCCCCAGGACACGCCTGCGTCTCTCAAGTCATTGAACTCAACTAAGGCCACACTGAGAGTGGGTTGACCTAGCTGACATTTCCCTTGGGTTTACACTGTGCTATGCTGGTTTTCTGGGGACTTTCCTGGTGGCTCAGCTGGTGAAGAATCTGCGTGTTGTGCAGGGGACCCGGGTTCAATCCCTGGGTCGGGAAGATCCCCTGGAGGAAGAAATGGCAACCCACTCCAGTATTCTTGCCTGAGAGATCCTGCAGACAGCAGATAGTGGAGCCTGGTGGGCTATAACTCATGGGATTGCGAGTTGGACACGACTTAGCGACTAAACCACCACCATGCTGGTTGTCTAACATTTACACCCTTGGTCCTCTCACTGGCTCGTTGATAAGGACTCACAAACGATCCGGTTATTTTGTCCCCGCGCCCAAGTCTTACTAACCTTCCAACGCGTTGTGAAGACAGCCTTCACGCCAACCGTCTTAAGCCGGCTTGGCCCAAGGTTTACGTGGGGAGAAAAGTGTGTGTCTTCACGACATTCCGCTGCCTCTTTGTCTCTTTCTGGGATATCGCCCACAGGGCCTTCTTGCTTTGGGAGCATGTGTTCACCAAGCTGTGTGCAAGCATTTGACCCCAAGTGAACGGCTGAACTGCTCACACGGTGCAGAGGGGCGGGTGAGCGGGTGGTGGTGAGGGGGATGCGAAAACAGAATCGTTGCAACGTGGTTTGAATAAAAGATGACAGCGGAATGAATTTAGAGCCGTAAGAAACGCAGACGTTTCAGGGTCTCGGAGGACTCGTGTGAACATTTTTTTGGGGGTGGGGGGGAAGGGTGCAGAACCGATTAGCATTCTGTGAGTTCGCATTTGAATTTTATTTCTGAACCGTGTCCCGGTGTCAAGGCGAGCGTGGCCGGGGTGAGCTCTGCAATAATTAAGTTTTGCATAAGCAACCTTGGAAATCTGGCTGCAATTGACTTTCTGCTCTGCACAGCTCCAGCACAGATTGACCCTGAGAGTGGGATTGGTGGTAGAAATTAGGCAGCGGGGCGGGGCGGGGGGTGGGGGAGGTCTCTTCAAAGAAAACATTTGTGCCTCTCACGGCTGAGAGGGAAAAGTCTGCCCTGGAAACGAATGAGATTCACTGACTCTGTTTCCCTTTCAAGAAGGGAGAGTTGATGCCCGACCAGTGGTTAGCCACAGACCAGGTACCCACGTGGAACATCAGTGTGAGCGTCTGGGGAGGCTCGTCTGACCTGGGGTCTCTGTCTCTCTCCCTCTCGCCCTCTGTCTAGTTCCCCTCTGGGTAAAGTTCTGGAGGATTCTCTTTGGTGTCTTCTGGGGAAACAGTGAGAAAAGAGATAAGGAGCTAGGGATGGTCTAGGAGTCATGGTCTACCTCTTCCCCGGGTGGTTCCAAAAATTCCGCTCACTCTCAGCCAGCACCTCTGTTTCTCCAAGTGGCTTACCTTGCGGGCTCTTTCTCTGTCTTTATCTGACTATCGTCGATCTTCCTATTTGTATTTCTACCTATTTATCTAACATCTGTCAATCATCTACCTATCGCCTATATACTTATCTATCATCAGTCAACCTATCTATGCCTTTTTATCTACCTTTATATCTACCTATGTCTGCATGCATCTGTCTTTGATGTCATTCATCTGTTTTTCTATTAATCTACCTATGTATCTATCTATCAATATCATCTGTAACTATAACTCTATTCATCCACCTATTGCCTATCTACCATCTATCAACCTATCTATCTTGTCTACCTTTATATCTATCTACCTCTATATTCATCTGCCTGTCTTCTATCTGTCATTCTATCTATTAATCTACCTACTAGGTATCTGTCTATCAATATCATCTATAACTCTCTCTGTTCATCCACCTATGCCTATCTACCATCTATCAACCCATCTATCTTGTCTACCTTTATATCAATCTACCTCTCTATTCATCTGTCTTTCCTTTATCTGTCATTCTATTAATCTACCTACTAACTATGTATCTGTCTATCAATATCGTCTATAACCCTATCTATTCATCCACCTGTTGCCTATGTACCATCTGTCACCCTATCTATCTTTTTGTCTGCCTTTGTACTTATCTACCTCCATATTTATCTCTCTTTTGTCTGTCATTCCAACTGTCAGTCTGCTTCCCAGGTGGCCCAGTGGTAAAAAAAAAAAAAAAAAACCCACCTGCCGAGGCAGAGAGACGCAAGGGACCTAGGTTCGATCCCTGGATCAGGAAGATCTCCTGGAGGAGAAGGTGGCCACCCACTCCGGTATTCTTGCCTGGGAAATTCCGTGGACAGAGGAGCCTGGTAGGGGACAGTCCATGGGGTCGCAGAGAGTCAGACGGCCCAGCACAAACACATCTATCAATCAATGTATCCTCCTGTCTTCCTACCTATTTAAAGTCTGTCAATCTACGTGTCCATCCACTATCACCCATCTACTTATTTATCTACAATTTTTCAACCTATGTACATTTTATCTCTATATCTACCTCTATATTCATCTATTTTTTAATTTGTCATTCATCTATCTCCTTTCCTGCGTGTCATATCTGTCTACCCATGCATCTATCCACCTATCATCTATCTGTCTGGGCGCTAAGTCGCTTCAGTCATGTCTGACCCTTTGTGACCTCATGGACTGTGGCCCACCAGGCTCCTCCGTCCATGGGATTCTCCAGGCAAGAACATTGGAGAGGGTTTCCATTTCCTCCTCCAGGGAAACCTTCCCCACCCAGGGATTGAACCCAGGTCTCCTGTATTGCAGGTGGATTCTTTACCATCTGAGCCTCTGGGGAAGCACGACATCTTAGGAGACACAGTAAGAGGTGAGGTATACAATTCTGATGGAGATCTGATTTTTTTTTTTTTTTTAAAAAAGAGCGGACATCTTTGAAAGCCTTAGATGAGACTTTCACGTCTAAGTTTCAACATCACACTGTTGAGTTGTTCTGAATGTCTCAGACAGCCAGAGAGGAATGATAAATCCCTCTTACTGTCTTTCCGTGAAATACACAGGCACCGCTCCATAGGCACGGCAGACTTGTTTGGAATTACCCCGAAGATGACTCAGCTAAGAGCACTTCCTCTCAAGCCCACAGCCTCATGGGCGCAATGTCAGCCACAAATCCCATGAACCTGTCCACCTGCTTTCCCTTAACTCGAAAGAATTCCCATCTCCAGGGCTTCCCTGGTGGCTCAGTCGGTATAGAATCCGCCTGCAATGGAAGGGACCGAGGTTCGACCCCTGTGTTGGGAAGATCCCCTGACGAAGGAAACGGCCACCCTCTCCAGTATTCATGCCTGGAGAATCCCACGGACAGAGGAGCCTGGCGGGCTGCAGTCCCTGGGGTCGCAAGAGTTGGACACGACCCAGTGACCAAACCACGAAGCAGCCAGGGATGTCTGAAACCCGCGTCCAGCTTGGGGGTGGTGGTTATCAGACTTCTGTGTCCGCTGCTCTCATCAATCTGCTCCTCAGCTCAGCACTTATTTTTCTAATTCACCTCCAGATTCTTAATATTTATAGCTCCATAGAAAGCAATACGCGCTTTGCCGGAGAGAAGGCATTCTGGCTTAATTTCATGCCGAGCTCCTTGCTGTCCTCTTCCCGCAGCCGGGATTTTTCACGGCTCCCCCGGCCGATCCATTTTCTGAAATATGTAAAAGCGTGCATTTGAAACATTGATGAGCGCGCATCGCGGGGCCGTGAATCAACGTATTTAAAGATCAGCTCTTATGGCTTGAAAGATACAATGTAATAAATGACTGTAGGAGTTGATTAAATAGTGAAACTCTGCCGAGGCATTTAATCTATCTCCCTCGCCGTTTACCGGGGGAGCCGGCCGCCCGGAGCCGGAGCGGTGATTGCAAGTTATGTGACAAGCCATAAAGCGAAAAATAGAAAATATACTGGATGGAAAGTAATAATATTGTAATCAAAATGTATCTACTTTACACCGGAGACAAATGCGCAGAGAATAATTCCAGACGGACACACGGTACCTCGCTTCGGCAAGGGTGGGGGTCACTGCTACCAAGGGAGGATTTTTCGGGCTGACTTCAGAGGACGGGAACTTCTGTCAAACTAAGATCAGACCCAATAGAGAATTCTGGAGACCCTCCCCCTGAGGTGACTACAGGCCAAAGTCCTCGTGGTGGACATGATCCCTTACCCTGTCTTCACGGCCATTTCCACCGCGTGTGTTGAAAACAACAGCCTAAAGTGAGTCCTCCTGAAGAAATAATGCTGTTGCTGGTGGCGTGGTTTGCCTTGTTGGTGTAAATTGCTTAACACCCTGTGTTACTGACTGTATGCGTTTCCTAGGGTGGCTGCAACCAGTGACCACGAACCAGGGCATTTTTAAGAGGAAATCCACCCTCCCCCAGCCCTGGGGACCACACGGCTGAGGTCCAGGGGTCCCAGGGCTGAGCTCCCTGCAGTGAGGGTCCTTCCCGCCTCTCCCAGCTTCTGGGGGCTCCAGGCGTCCGTCCCTGGGCTGGTGGCCGCCTCCCTCCCGTCTCCGCCTCCGTCTCCACGTGGCTTCTCCTCTGTGTCCTTGTCTCTCCTCTTCTGTGCCTTATAAGGACCCTGTCCGTGGGTTTAGGGCCACCCCCGTCCAGGAGGGACCTCATCTCAGAGCCTTCACTCCAGCACGGCTGCAGAGACTCTGTTTGCAAATGAGCTCCCGCTGCTGGTCCCGGGGTGTCAGACATGAACATTTCGGGGGGTGCGGGCGGGGACCAATCAACCCCTTCCAGGGGGGCACACACGTACGCCCCCTTTCATGGGGTCAGGCACTTTGCCATGTGACTTGTGGGTCCCACGCATGTCAGTGGAGGCAGCACAAACAGAAGCTTGAAATGCACCTGCATGCTTGGGTTTGCCCCCATTGTGAGTCTACATCACCGTGAGAAGAACTTGCCTTGGGGGTAGCTATTGCCCCTTCATCGGGGGTCCCGGAAGGAGATGCGAGGAGCCGGGGGCACGCCCTGGGTGCACGCTGGTAGCAGGGGCTTCAGGTCTGCAGGTCAGACCTGAAGCCCAGGGTCCATGGTCCAGCCGAGCCCAGCTGGACTACAGCTGACCCACAAATCTCCTCTGAAAAAATGTTGTGTTTTGGCCACCTCGTTCCAGGCTGATTTCTTACAGAGTGTTCTTGTGGCAGCATCTGACGACCATGACAAATAGCGTATTAAAAAGCAGAGACATCACCTGGCTGACAAAGGTCCGTCTAGTCAAAGCTGTGGTTTTTATACATAAAGTCATGTATGGATGTGAGAGCTGGACCATAAAGAAGGCTGAGCGCCGAAGAATTGATACTTTCCAACTGCAGTGTTGGAGAAGACTCTTGAGAGTCCCTTGGACTGCAAGGAGATCCAACCACTCCATCCTAAAGGAAATCAGTCCTGGGTGTTCATTGCAAGGGTGGATGCTGAAGCTGAAGCTCCAATACTCTGGCCACCTGATGCGAAGAGCTGACTCCTTGGAAAAGACCCTGATGCTGGGAAAGATTGAGGGCAGGAGGAGAGGGGGACGGCAGAGGATGAGATGGTTGGATGGCATCACCGACTCGATGGGTATGAGTTTAAGCAAACTCCGGAAGATAGTCAAGGACAGGGAAGCCTGGTGTCCTGCAGTCCATGGGGTTGCAGAGACTCGGACACAATTGAGCAACTGAACAACAGAACAAAGTTCAAGGGCAACAGTTGTGATCTTGACCTGCGTTTCCACTCAACGTAGAGAAAGTCGCAAGGAGGCTTTTTAGTGCTGTGTGTTATGAACTGGCTCCTCATGGCTTTAACGAAGAACATACTTGAGCAAATTTTTTTTTTTAAGTTCTTTAGGCCTTTTCCCCTACAAACAGAGCTATTTTTATGACAGTGATGTCGGCGTGCCCCAAACATCGCAAAATGATTACACACGCTCCATCGCAAGATTTTAATAATTACGAAAACATCTGAGTACAATTAGAACTTCCTGTGTAACTCCTCAGTTCCTGTTGGCCTGACGAGTTGCCTCTGCGGGCTGCAGAACTGTGAGGCATTCTTTATGCTACGGGGCAATTTAAGAACAAAACAGAGGCCTTCCTCCTGAGCAGAGAGGTGTGGGGGAGGGGAGCGGGTCTCTGGTTTGAGGGGGCCCTGCGTCCCACTGGCTATTGTCAGAAGGTCCGCTTGCTCAGAGCATGAGGCGAAACCTGGCGTCTCAGCTTCTGTCTTTGCAGGCTCTCCTCTGGAGTGGAGAGTGGCCACTCCACAGAGACTCTTCTCATCATCACTGGACACAGAGAGAAGAGTCAGATGGCTTGTGGGGTGGGACCCCAAGTGAGAGGCTTTGGCCAGGGTGTTCCGTGAGGGGGTGAGTCCCCAGACGAGGAGACAGACAGACTCAACACCTGCTCGTTATCCATCGCAACCGTCCCCAACCTTTTTGGCTCCAGGGACCGGTTTCGTGGAAGACAACTTTTCCAGCGACTGCGGGATGGTTTCAGGATGATCCAGGCACACTGCATTTACTATGCCTTCTGTTTCTATGAGTAGGACATCTGTTTCCATGTCAGATCATCAGGCTTGAGATCCTGGAGGTTGGGGACCTCTGATGAGGAAGAAGGGTTCTAGAAGGACCTCAGCAGCTGTGTCTTAGATGCCCACCTAGAGATGGGCACCCCCTTCCCAGAGCAGGAAGCAAGGAAAACTCCTCATTGGGGCAGAGAGTCACGTGTTGCTTTTGCGCTTCGCCCAAGGGGAGGTGTTGACCTGCAGACGGGTACCACGGGAGCTGGGATGGATGAAGGATGCAGAAGCAGACGGCTTCAGGCAGCCCTTGATGGACTGTGTTCAATGTTGTGTTCAACGTTCATAGAGGCACAGTTGAGGATGGACGAGGAGGTTCACGGGGACATAAGACCCACACTCACAACCAAGGTGTCCACAGGAGAGAACTCTGGACTCCTGGGAGCTGACGGAAAAGTCATCCCGGGTGGAAAAATCAAACGGTGATGTTGTCTGAGGTGAAGTGTTGGTCACGCCGTTGTGCCTGACTCTCTGCCACCCCATGGACCGTAGCCCGCCAGGCTCCTCTGTCCGTGGGATTCTCAAGGCAAGAATACTGGAGTGGGTTGCCATTTCCTTCTCCAGGGCATCTTCCCAACCCAGGGATTGAACCGGGGTCTCCAGCATGGCAGGCAGATTCTTTACCATCTGAGGGACTATGGATGCCCCAGTGTGTTGAAAGCAAGGTTTTTATTTGGGCAGAAGTGACCGAAATCAGGACAGCATGACAACGAATTCAAAGACCAGCACTCTACACAAACGTGGAGCGTCCAGGTCTCCATGCAAAGAATTGGGAGGGCAGAGAGGACTTCCACAGGGGACACCGTGAGGAGAGAATTCTTAATAATTAGAGCGATGTGGCACCCTTAAAATATGGTACGGCCAACAGTGTTCTATGCTCTAGAAGGTTTTGTCTGAAAGCCGAGCTTTCAGCATCTCCGTCGTTGGATGATGCGCTGGATACACATTTTAAAGTAGAGATTCATAGGCTTGGATTCTCAAGACGATGTGTAAATGATATCCCCCTATCCTTCTATTAAACTAGTGGGGAGAGATATTTATGAGACAGTCTCCCCCACACATAAGAGATTACAGGAAGAATTGAAGACAGCAGGAAGGATATTTCCCTCAACAAGGTTGTGTGAAAAAGATGGATGTAATTGCAAATAAGGAATTTATGAAATGCATTCTCTATGTTCGTCCTCGCAAGACAGTTACAGCGACAGGAGCCTCTCCAACCCCCGCCTTCCCCCACCACCACCAGGGACAGCCCTGCTTGGGGTTGGTCATGATGCTCTTGGCTTTCTTCTTGCCCCTGTTTCACGTTATTCCTCTGCGGCTTTTGTCTGTCTGTTGGACAGGGGACTCCCGTATGAACCACACGAACTTCCAAAGAACCACCGTATGACCCAGCAATCCCACCACTGGGCACATACCCTGAGAAAACCAAAACTGAAAGAGACACGTGCACCCCGAATGCTCATTGCAGCACTTGTTTGGTTGGTTTTTTAACAGTGTCTGGAAGCAAACCTAGATGTCAATTGACAGATGAGCGGATACAGAAATTGTGATCCATGTATGCAATGGAACGGTGCTCGGTTTTTAAAAAGAACCCGTTTGAGTCAGTCCTAATGAGGCGGATGAACCCAGAGCCTACTGCACAGTGTGAAGTAAGTCAGCAAGAGAAAGATCAATACTGTGTATTAATGCATGCGTATGCAATCTAAAAAGATGGTACTGATGAACCCATTTGCACGGCAGCAATGGAGATGCAGACACAGAGAAAGGACCCGTGGACACAGAAAGGGGGGAAGGAGAAACTGATGAGTTGACAGAGTAGCGGGGAAACATATACACAGCCGTGTCTGACTCTCTGCGACCCCGTGGACCACGGCACGCCAGGCCTCCCCGTCCATCACCATCTCCCGGAGCTTGCTCAAATTCATGTCCACTGAGTCGGTGATACCGTCCAACCATCTCATCCTCTGTCGTCCCCTTCTCCTCCTGCCCTCAGTCTTTCTCAGCATCAGGGTCTTTTGCAGTGAGTCAGCTCTTCGCATCAGGTGGCCAAAGGATTGGCGTTTCAGCTTCAGCATCAGTCCTTCCGGTGAATATTCAGGACTGATGTCCTTTAGGATGGACTGGTTGGATCTCCTTGCAGTCCAAGGGACTCTCAAGAGTCTTCTCCAACACCACAGTTCAGAAGCATCAATCCTTCAGTGCCCAGCCTTCTTTATGGCCTGATGCTCACATCTATCATCTGTTCATGATAGCTAGATATACGGCAAAGGCCAACACAGCACTGTAAAGCAATTATCCTCCAGTAAAAAAAAATGGCGGGGGGGAAAGAAAGAATTCAGCTGAAAGGACTTCCCTGGCAGTCCAGTGGTCAAGACTTCATCTTCCTTGCCTGGTGGCCAAAAAAGAAGGCAGGAGGAATGTTGCAACCAGTTCAGTAAGGACCTTAAAATGGCCCATGTCAAAGAAATACCTTTAAAAAAAATAAAAAGGAATTCAGTGGAAGACAGCTGAAATCTGTCTGCAGAAATGCAGAGGAAGGTGAATCCTGAGAACCTATCCGAGCACACTGGGCTTATGGTCAATTTTTTTTTCCCCCCAGACCTCTGCACCTCTGCCAGGAATTTTAATTGTCCCAGAAATTATACATGATAATTCCAGCTTATAAAAAAAATCTTTTGTAAAATTAGAACTTGGATGCGTCTTCAGAAAAAAGGAAACCCAAATCCCACTCATCTCGCAGGCGTATTTAGTATCGAAAAGGCAACCCGCATATTTGCATATAATATTCTAAATAAGAACCATCTGCTTGCAATACAGCTGAGACAACGCAGAGTTCACATAAAACAAGAGTATCCCTTTATTAAAAAACATTTGCACGAAATGTTTGCGTGTAGGGAGGTTTTTTTCCACACGTCCCAAGATAGTTGCTCTAAAATGGTTAATTTTTTTTTTTTTTTTTTTTTTGGTTTCTACCACATCGAAGAAAAGTTGCAGGCATTAAAATCCAACACATTAATTTTGTCTTGCTGAAAACCTTCTGGCCGATTATAGACAAGCTCCTGGGGCCGCCCCACGAGTAAATTCACTTACTCTCATGATGTGGGCACATTCTCCTGTTTCTAATACACTCTGTAGCAGTGACAGTATTGATCTGATGTTATTAGATATATTAAAACTCCAAAACTACTTTTGAAAATATAATAATTCTGCAAGTTTTCAGAAACTTAAGAACGTTAAAAAAAAAAAAGAAGAATAACCCATAACCGAACGTCGGCCAAAATATAATTCTGTCTTATGAATAAAATCATCTTTAGATTCCCAAGAAAAACTCAGAAAAAAAGTTGTCTGCCAGTTTCTAGCAAGTCATGATAAATATCTCTGCACAGAGCCCTCTTCGAAGCAGAAATTAAAGGGATGGTATTGTTGGGATTAAATTTCTTCTGGAAAATTAGTGCTCCAGGAAATATCCCCAAAGAGTTGATTGACCCATGTGTTGAGAGTTATCCTTCATGTGATGTGAACTTACCGTGGCGTGCAGAAAGAGGAAAATGGAACCAAGGAAACATTCCTTAATTAGTACAATTATATCTGTCCATCACCAATTAGGAGGAAATTATAAACCCCTCAGAAATGGAGGAGGGACGTTAAAATCAATTCTTGCTTTTATCCCTTTTTTTTTTTCTGTCATATTGAAACTTCAATGCCCAGAGCTCCGGGGCTTTAAAAAGTCAAACTGAATACAATCCAATTAGGGTTAATTTGATGTCTCATTTGTGGTTCAGTGTGGTGAGCCAATGAGGAGGTTTCTGAACCCAGAGAGCACACAGAAATTAGCCTCAGTTGCACCGTGCTGGGTGTAACCCTTTAAGCAGTAACTTTTCCAATGAACTTAGCGTTTACAGGAGTGCAAATGATTAAATACACGGGGGCTCCGTGTGACCGGCAGACAGCTGTGTCCAGAGACCAGGCACTCGACCCCCTTAAGCAAGGGGGTTCTGGATAGGAGCTCTGTCTTTTTTTCCTGGAAACACACCTGGTTTCCCAAGGGCCCTGTCCCAGAGTGCTCTCATGGGTAATGAGTTGGGGCCGGGGTGGCTGATTTCTCTTTACATCCTCTGTCTGTGTCTCTCCTGTCATGGGACCTTCTGCCCCTCTACCCTTCTCCAGCTGCCCAAGAACTCACAGTCATGTCGAGAAAGTTCTGTTCAATTATGTCAAGATATGTCATGCACCCACCCACTCACAACCCATCCATCTATCTTTCCACCCACGCATTCACCCATCCACCCATCCATCCAATCATTCATCATCCATCCACCCATCCATCTGTCCATTCATCCATCTATCCACCTATCCATCCATCCATCCACCTATTCATTCATACACCCACCCACCCATCCATCCATCCATCCACCAACCCATCCAACCATCCATCCATCCATCCATCTATTCACCCACCCGTTCACCCATCCACCCACTTATCCACCCATCCATCATCAACTTATCAATCATCCATCCATCCAAGCATCCATCTATCCATTCACCCACCCAGTTATCCATCCACCCATCCATCCATCCATCTATTCACCTACCCATTCACCCATCCACCCACTTACTCATCCATCAACCCATCCATCTATTCTCCCATTCTTTCACCCATCCATCCACCTATCCATCCATCCATCCACCCATCCATCCAACTATTCTTTCACTCACCCACCCATTCCTCCACACCCACCCATCCATCCATCCACCCATTCATCTATCCATTCATCCATCTATCCATCCATCCACCTATTCATTCATCTATCCATCCATCATCCATCCATTCACCTATTCATCCATCCATCCATCTATTCACCCACCCATTCAGCCATCCACCCACTTATCCCCCATCCATCCATCCATCTATCACTTCACACATCTATCCATCCATCTATCCACCCATTCATATATAAATCCAAATACACTTTTATCCATCCTTCCATCCATCCATCCATTCACCCTCTTACCCATCCATCCATTCACCCATCCACCCATCCATCTATTCATCCATCATCCATCCATCCATCATCAGTGTATCAATCATCCATCCATCCAAGCATCCATCTATCCATTCACCAACCCACTTATCCATCCACCCACCATCTGTCATGAACTTATCAATCATCCATCCATCCATCCTCCATCCATCCATCCATGCACCCATCTATCCATTCACCCTGCCACTTATCCATCTACCTATCCATCTATCCACCCACCCACCCATCCATACACATATCCATCATCCATTCATCTATTCACCTATCTATCCATCCATCCATCCACCCACCTACTCACTGATCCACCCATTTGCCCATCCATCCATACACCCACCTATCTATCCATCCATCCACCCACCCTTTGCTCACTGAGAAACAAAAGAGACATCTCCCCCTTCCTCATAAACAGTCCAGCATCCACTCGGTCACAACCAGCATTATCATACGGAGCCATACTAGCAAGAAGAATGATGTAACATGAGGCCCAGAGATGCAACCACAGAGGCCCTGTGGGAAAGGAAGAACCAGGCCTGATCTCCTCACTCAGCAGCTAAAAGAAGAACATGGAATCAACCAGCGTACAATCGTGCGTCTGACAGACGTGCCATCTGGACCCCGCTGTATCGTTTATTTTTTAATAATTTTAAATTAATTAATTTATTTGACTGCACTGGATCTTATGACACGTGGGTCCTTTAGTTGCAGCATGTGGAATACAGTTCCCCGACCAGGGATCAAACCCAGACTGCCTGCATCGGGAGCATGGAGTCTTAGCCACTGGACCACCAGGAAAGTCCCGACCCTGCTATGTTTTTTAATAAAAATCTTCCCAACTTGCATAAACATGACTTCTCAGCGGACTCCTGCCTCTTCATCACTTCTCAGCGGGCAAATTCCTGGGGGCGTGCTTTATGGAATCCCTATCAGTAAGACATTATTTGGAATTACAAAAAAAAAAAAAAATCATTAAAAGTGACCCTAGGGAAATCTCTCACGTGCATCCTCTTAAAGGTAGCCAGCTTGCATTCCACATCAGCAAAACCTCCTGAAGCGTGGGGCAGGGCGGGAGGCCCTACAGGAAGGTGGTAGCTGCCGTGGGCTTTTTCCGGCTTCACTGACAGGCTCAACAGGTACCATCTTCTCCCTCTTGCCTTTTTCAAGAGGTGCGTCTGGGGTGCAGGGACCTGCAAGTCCACTTTCTGTGAATGATGAGTGGGTAGGAAGAGGGACATCTCCAGAAGGGAAGAGTCAGCATCTCCAGGGGCCTTCACTTCTCCAAAGAAATGCTTCTTCTTGACTGTGTGTCTCCTTTCTCCTCTGAAGCTTTGCAGGTAAAGGTTCTCATTTATAAAAGTGGTTATAGGCTTGGCTGAGAGTTGGACCATAAAGAAGGCTGAGCACTGAAGAAACGGTGCTTTTGAACTGTGGTGCTGGAGAAGACTCTCGAGAGTCCCTGGGACTGCAAGGAGATCCAACCAGTCCATCCTAAAGGAAAATCAATCCTGAATATTCATTGGAAGGACTGGTGCCAAAGCTGAAGCTCCAATCCTTTGGCCACCTGATGCGAAGAGCAACTCAGTGGAAAAGACCCTGATGCTGGGAAAGATTGAGGGCAGGAGGAGAAGGGGACGACAGAGGATGAGGTGGTTGGATGGCATCGCCGACTCAATGGACACGAGTTTGAGCAAGCTCCGGGAGTTGGTGATGGACAGGGAGGCCTGGCGTGATGCAGTCCATGGGGTCGCAAAGAGTCAGACACGACAGAGTGACTGACCAGTGGACTTGAATACTGCCCATTACCTGGGGTGCCTGTGGGTTTGCCCTCAGAGATGCCAAACCTGGGTAGCTGGCCTGGTTTCCCCTTGGAGATGACCAGTTACCTGCGTTATTGTTTAGTCACTCTGTCGTGTCCGACTGTCTGCAGCCCCATGAACTGTAGCCCGCCAGGCTCCTCTGTCCATGGGATTCTCCAGGCAAGAATACTGGAGTGGGTTGCCATTTCATCCTCCAGGGGATCTTCCTGACCCAGGGATCGAACCTGCATGTCCTGCATTGGCAGGCGGGTTCTTTACCATTTGAGCCTCCTGGGAAGCCCCCAATTCCGTGTAGCTGGCACGGTTTATCCTCAGCTCACAAAGGCACCCCCGTCTCCCGCCCCCAAGGGGACCGTCTCGAGTCCCCTGACGACCGCTGGCTGCTGAGCAGCTCACCCTGGTCCTTCCCGGAATCTCGCTTCCCTGCCCATCGTTGTCACTTCCAGGCTGCGCTGTATCTTCACGTCTCTCTTCGAGGCATTTGTGACCCCTCCTGACCTCACGTCCTCTGTCCAGAGTATCAAATCCGGCGTCTCTTCCCGCCGTTAATGAAACTACAGCAGAACCGCGGGTCCTTCTCAGAGGTCGCCCAGCTGTCCTCCCCGCATCCTCCCAACCTGATGGGGCGTCATTAACGATGACTTCGCCGGGCTTGACTTTTCAGACAGCGGCGGCGTAACAATGCTGCCTTCCGACGTCTTCCTAGTTTCTCGCTGAGATGCTGGGGCCGGGCTCTGTTAGGTTTTAATAGGATTCAACTGCGGCCGGTTCAACATTTCCCCCCTTCCTCCCTCTCTGGATTTTTCTCGCCCTGAAACGAATTCATCTCTTTGACAGGATTCAGGTGAGAAATTCCAAGAGCAGTGTCTTATGATTGAATCACCCCCGGAACTCGAAGGCCCCCTTTGATAACCTAAATGTCATTGCCTTGAAGGGCTTCCCTGGTGCCTCAGATGGTAGAGAATCCGCCCGCAATGCGGGAGACCCGGGTTCGATCCCTGGGTTGGGAAGAGTCCCTGGAGGAGGGAGCTGCAACCCACTCCAGTATTCTTGCCTAGTGAAACCGATACTTAATTCTTCTCTGAGAAAAAAACTAAATAGTTGGGGACATTCCTGGCAGTCCATTAGTTAAGACGCTGCCTTCCAATGCAGGGGTTGAGGGTTTGATCCCTAGTCAGGAAGCGAAGATCCCAGGAGCCTTACAGGCAAAAAGCCAAAACAGAAAACAGAAGCAATGTTGTAACAAATGCAGTAAAGACTCAGAAAATAGCTCACATCCAAAAAAAAAAAAAAACTAACTTAACGGCAGTGGCTTCCCCAGTGACTCAGTGGTAGAGAATTTGCCTGCGAATGCACGGGTTCAATTCCTGGGTCGGGAAGATCCCCTGGAGAAGGAAATGACAACCCGCTCCAGTGTTCTTGCCTGGAGAATCCCACGGACAGAGGAGCCTGGCGGGCTGCAGTCCACGGGGTCACAAAGAGTCCAACAGGATTGAGCAACTGAACAACAACAAAATAGCTGATTTACAAAGCTGTGTTCGTTTCAGGTGGATAGCAAAGTGATGCACTTAAATTTATGCACACACGCATTTCAGGTGGATAGCAAAGTGATGCACTTAAACTTATGCACACACGCATTTTTTTCCTTTTTATTTTCCCTTTGTAGGTGATTCCGAAGTATTGAATAGAGCGAGTGTAGTTCCCTGGGCTATATGGTGCGTGCTAAGTTGCTTCAGTCATGTCCGACTCTTTGTGACCCCCATGGACTGTAGCCCGACGGACTCCTCTGTCCACCGCATTCTCCAGGCAAGAATCCTGGAGAATCCTGAGTTGCTGTTTCCTACTTCAGGGCATCTTCCCGACCCAGGGATCGCACCCAGGGCCTGTGCATTAGCAGTCAGATTCTTCACCCTCTGAGCTACCAGGGAAGTCATATCTATCTATCTATCTATCTCTGCATACATACATACATATGTATGTGTGTGTGTAATATGTATGTATAACTGAATGACTTTAACGCATACCTGAAGCTAACACAACCTGATACATGAATTACCCTCTAATATAAAACAAAAGTAAATTTTAGAAAAGAAAACAAACTTAGTCAAGGAGAAAAGGGGTGAGAGGAGGAATAAATGATGACTTTGGGAGTAGCAGATACCCACAGTACAACATATAAAATAAGTAACCGACAAGGACCTGCTGGACAGCACAAGGAAGTCTGCTCAATACTCTGTAATAACCTTATGGTCACCAGGGGGAAGGATGGGGGAAGGGATAGTCAGGGAGTCTGGGATGGACATGGACACACTGCTGTGTTTACCATGGAGAACCAGCAAGGACCTGCTGGACAGCCCAGGGAACTCTACTCAAGACTCTGTAATAACCTTATGGTCATCAGGGGGGATGGGTGGGGGAAGGGACAGTCAGGGAGTCTGGGATGGACATGGACACACTGCTGTATTTACCATGGAGAACCAGCAAGGACCTGCTGGACAGCACAGGGAAGTCTGCATAGTATGTTATACTAACCCATAATGGAAAAGGATATGAAAAAAAAAAAAAAAAAGATGCATACGTGCATGTTTGTATAACTGAATCACTTTGCTGTGTACTTGAAACCACACAAACATGTAAATCAACTATACTTCAAAAAATAAATAAATAAAATTGAAGGAAAAAAAAAAAAAGAAAAAAACAGACGCAGACCCGACTTTGAATTCTCCAGGGAGCCACGCAAACAGAAATGAACATCTAGGTACCACCTGAGGCCTGTTCTTTATTCCTCCAGGCATAGAGATAATAAACCTACCAAGAAAAGATCTCACGGGTCTGTTGGTTCAAAGCTCACCCTGACAAGGGGGTTGGCCCCTGTGGCTCGCACTTGGCAGAGGCCCCAAGGCAGGCAGAGAAGAAGGAGAGCTGTGGAGTGAAAGTCCGTAAAGAAAAGAAAGAGGTCATCTCGGGGGGGGGAGCGGTCTTCCTGTCTGTTTCCTGCAGGGACGAGGCATCTCAGTAAAGAGCCTCACGCTCCCCGAGGTGGGTGGGCCTCGTCTAATCAGGCGACGGCCCTCATAGTGAGACAAGGTGGGGGGTGGATAATTCTTGGTCTCTCTGTCTCTCTCTGTCTCTCTGGGTCTGTCTCTCTGTCTCTCTGGGTCTGTCTCTCTCTCCTTGAGCTAGGACACTGTCTTCTCCCACCCTCCAGGCTTTGTCCTTGGACGGAATATACCACCAGCTTTCCTGCGTCTCCTGCTTGCAGACGGCAAGTGGGGTGCGGTCTCAGCCTATTCCTAAGATCCTTCGTGTCTGTGCGTGCTAAGTTGCTTCAGTAGTGTCCGACTCCGGGCGACCCCGTGGACTGCAGCCCGCCAGGCTCCTCTGTCCAGGGGATTCTCCAGGCAATAATAGTGTGGTGGGTGGCCATGCCCTCCTCCAGGGGAGCTTCCTGACGCGGGGATGGAACCTGCGTCTCTCGTGTCTACTGCATCGGCGGTTGGGTTCTTTACCAGTAGCGCCCGCCTGGGAAGCCCTAGATACATACTATCTAGGTATACGTGATACATACCAGACATCTCATATGTATCTAAATTCAGCCTGCGGGTTTTATTTCTCTGGAGAACACTCACTGATACTGTATATGTCTCTGGAACTTAAAGGAATAGGCATTCCTCCCAAATATGCTGGCACGTCCCTGTTAATATCTCGGGGTGCATCTCACAGCGACGAACGGCCCCGACGATATATGGATAAAATTATGTCGATAGAAGGTGCATTCAGGCCCCTCCCAGCCAGCCTTGGGAAGTTTGGTCCTTAAAGAGCAGAGGTGTTTCCTGACCTAGTCCCCATTTCTGTATCCAGAGAGATGCCGGCCTATTTACACACCACGGACTTCCAAGGAACGACTGTATTTGTTTTCATGTGCTATCTGCAAGCTTTATGGAGCACCCCAGCCAGCTACGTTGCAAGCCCCTATTTTTTTTTTCCAATGTGAGTAAAGTGGACCTTTCGCTATTATTTACTTTTTAAGAAAAATCTCCCTCCATACAATGCCATGCCTTTCGCAGGAAGCCTGTCTCTTCCTCTCCCTGTTTCTTTTTGTTTGTTTGTTTGTTTGGCTTCTAATGAGGCAGAATATAGTTATTTTCGAGGCAGGCATGGCGACCCACTCCAGTATTCTTGCCTGGAGAATCCCATGGACAGAGGAGCCAGGTGGGCTACCGTCCACGGGTTTGCAAAGAGCCAGACACGACTGAGGTGACTTGCCACGCACACAGGCATAGTCATTTTCAAACATGCCCTTTTAATTGAGACAAAACCAGCCGTGAGATTGTTCAGTCCATTTACTAGTCCGGCCGAAAACATATTTGATTCAGACGTATGCATGTTTTTTCTGCGCCCCCTGCCCCGTACTTCAAAAACACAGTGAGTGGAAATGAAGCCATATGAAAATGAACTCCTGTCTATGAAATATTTCCACCACGGAGCTGGGATCCTGTCCACAGTTTCTGCTGTACAGGGCCTGGCCGGCAGGCTGCATAATCAGCCTTCTATGGGGACCCATCAATTCTTGCATGATTTTCTCACGCACCAAATGCATGGACTTCATATCCCAACAATTTGAATTAAACCTTTCCTTATAAGCTTACTGATTTTTTTTTTCCCTCCACGGACCCATAAAAGGGTGGCTACACATTCATTTCCCTACAAAATGCCAGCACTTCCGCTCAAAATAAAATGCAGGCATGGTTGAGTAGAAGAACATTTTTATCATTCTTTGAAGATGTGGGGGTATGAATGAGAGCTATCTAATAAAAAAGATTCCAGAGACTGCATTTTTTTTCTTAGATGGTCTACCCGAAATAAGCAATCTCCACATGCAAGTTTTTCTTTTTCTGTAATATTTTTTTTTTTTGTAGAAGGGGAGTTTGTTCAGATGTTGTTTGCACAGAATTGGAACGATACTAATTCCAAGGCAATCTTAATCAACTTTGAACACACAGTATAAATATTAGGATTACTGACGACCGTAGGAGATTTTGTTTTCACTTTTGTTCCTTAAACAAGGCAGGCTGCGGGTGCTGCTACAATTTGGAGTTGAATAGTTAAAAATAGCCTGGAAACATTTTGAATTAAATTAAAATAGCAACTGTCACTTCCTTTTCTTGTCAAGTTCAGGATCACCCAGCGTTTGCATATGTTGATTTTTGTCCCCCGCCACCCTCCCGCAAATTGGAAGAATTGCCCATAAAAGTGGTATCAAGAGATGATTTCCTCTATGCAAATGATTTACTGGTTTCGGTTTAATTTTAGAAAATCAAGGCAGAGGAGGGGGGCAGACAGCAGGCTGCGGTGGGCGTTAGTACCTTGTCGGAGGTATTGTGCGTGTGAGCAGGTGTGTGCAAACACGCATGTTTGTGTGTGATGTGGGCAGCACGGGGGTGTTCTGAGAAGGGACACATGTTCCAGGCGGGGCTTTACCACCCTGGGGGACGCGGGCTTGCCCGGGGACCCACATTCCAGCCAGACGGTCACCGGACCCGAAGGAACCCCTCCACGCTGCCGTTTCAGGCCGCGTGTCTTCACTCGCCGAGACGCTGGGCCTGGACTGATTTTGGAGCTCGGCGGATATTTTCGAAAGCAGTCTCGACAGGCAACCGCCTTCCGCAGCTCTGCTGTAAAAATTTGTTTTGAAAATGCGAATCTGTTCCAGAGCAACTGATCTCTATTAGAGAAACAAGTTGGACCCAACGGGAGTTCTGCATTTGTTTATGCAAAAAATCGCATGCTGGAAAGAAAAAGGCGAGGTGAGGGCAGACAACCGCACACGGGTCAAAACGAGGCCTTAAGGAGGAAGACACAGACCACGCACACGGGGGCGGGCACGCCTCCGGAATCAACCAGGGCGCTTTGTTCACGGGGATATCAGGAAGGGCCCCGCCTGTCCACGTCCGGGGTTACACCTTTCCGTCTGAAAACAGACAGAGCTTTTTTCCATTTCCTCGCCTAAGGCTGCAACACTGCTGGTGCCCAATTCCACCAGCAAGCCGCTTATCTGATCCTTTCTCAGGTCCAGTGCCACAGGCAGTGAAACAGGGAAGCATGTCTTACCTGTTTAGCAAGTATAAAATCACACCAGCATCTTTCTTAGAGTCCTACCTTTTTTGTTTACTTATCTTTAATTGCGGGATAATGGCTTTACAATATTGTGCTGGTTTCTACCGTCCGTCAGCATGAATCAGCCATCGGTAGGTGGTCTCCCCTCCCTCTTGAGCCTGCCTCCCACCGCCCAGGTCATCACGCGAACGCCTGCTATGTCGCTTCCGTCGTGTCTGACTCTCTGCGACCCGCATGGACTGTAGCCCGCCAGGCTTCTCTGTCTGTGGGCTCCTCCAGGCAAGAACACTGGTTGTCACAGAGCACCGGACTTCAGCTCTCTGGGTCACAGAGCAAATTCCCACTGGCTGTCTAAGTTTTAGGTGGTGATGTCTATGAGTGCCCCTAATCCCGTTTCCCCTCATCACGTCCATGGTTAGGCGGTGATTTTGCACAGCGCATTGATTTTCCAACACGCATATATCTATTGGAGCAAAACCGACTTCCGTATCTCCTTTAAATTTCAGTTTTCTCTCAGTTTGAATGATTTCTGTCTTCTGCGTCTGCGAAAGAGGAAGACGAGATTGTTTATTATTCCGTGTGGGCTCAGTCGCTATGTTGTGTCCAACTGTGTGTGACCCCATGGACTGCAGCCCGCCAGGCTCCTCTGTCTGTAGGATTTCCCAGGCAAGAATACTGGAGTGGGTTGCCATGCCCTGCTCCAGGAGATCTTCCCAACTCAGGTATCAAATCTAGGTCTCCCACGTTGCAGGTGGATTCTTTACACTCTGATCCACCAGGGAAGCCCAACAATACTGCAGTGGGCAGCCTTTCCCTTCTCCAGGGGACCTTCCCGACCCAGGAGTCAAATGGGGGTCTTCTGCATTGCAGGCAGATTTTGCACAAGCTGAGCTACCAGGGAAGCCCATGGATATGTATAGGTGACCCAAACTGTATAGGTCACCTCAATAACATGGGGCACCCCAAATAGATATGATATTGCAACTACATGGGGTACCCCACCTGCATACGTTACTCCAACTACACAGGTTACCTCCATCACATGGGCGCCCCAAATATACAGGATACTCCAATTATCTAAGGTACCCCAACATATATAGGACACCCCGACTACATAGGGGGCATCCCCAGTGGCTCAGTCAGGAGCCCGCCTGCCCAGGCAGGAGATGCAGTTTCAGTCCCTGAGTCGGGAAGACCCCCTGGAGGAGGACATGGCAACCCGCTCCAGTATTCTCGCCTGGAGAATCCCACGGACAGAGGAGCCTGGAGGGCTACGGTCCACAGGGTCACAAAGAGTCGGACACGACTGAGGGACTGAGCTCACACACAACTCGGGTATGTGTGTATAGGGTACGCCCACCCGCGTAAGGTGTCACAACTATATACGTTATGTTAATAACCCAGGGTACCCCGAGGACAGAAGACAGCCCAACTGCAAAAGGTACCCCATCTACCCAAGTTATCCCAACTATATAAGACACCCATCTGCAGTGAAAGCTTCACCTTCACAGGGTGCCCCATGTACACTTCATCAACCATCCACCTGTGGAATTCTCACGCTGCCCCCTTTTAAACACATTATGTATCAGTGGTTCAGTATCCTCATAGACCTCAGCATCACACATGAACGTCTAAGTTTTAAGGAACCAGTTCTGAATGAAGGTACTAAAAAGCACATTAAAAAGCAGAGACATCACTTAATCGGCAAAGGTCTGTCTCATCAAAGCTATGGTTTTTCCAGTGGTCATGTATGGATGTGAGAGTTGGACCATAAAGAGGGCTGAGCACCGAAGAACTGATGCTTTTGAACTGTGGTGTTGGAGAAGACTCTTGAGAGTCCCTTGGACTGCAAGGAGATCCAACCGGTCCATCCTAAAGGAGATCAGTCCTGGGTGTTCATTGGAAGGACTGATGCTGAAGCTGAAACTCCAATACTTTGGCCACCTGATGCGAAGAGCTGACTCATTGGAAAAGACCCTGATGCTGGGAAAGATTGAAGGCGGGAGAAGAAGGGGACGCCAGAGGATGAGATGGTTGGATGGCATCACCGACTCAATGGATATGAGTTTAAGCAAACTCCAGGAGATGGTGAAGGACAGGGAGGCCTGGTATCTTGAATGCATGGGGTCGCAGAGACTCAGACACGGCTTGGCAGCTGAACAACCGCACTCTGAACTGAGGACAGTGCACACATCTGTGATGAGTGAAGATACAGATAAACAATCCCCAGGGTCCTTAACAAACGCACCGCGGGGTCAGAGCGGAAGCCGCCAGGATGGTGCCTCCGCGGTGGGGACTCCTGGGTCTCATCCCCGCCCTCCCCACCGTGGAAGTCTCCTCAGGGGTGGCTTTCATCCCTGCTTAAGACTGTTTCAGGACCACAGAAGCCTGGCATTCCAGGCCACCTCTGCTTTCTGCGTGGGTTTCGGTGGACTCTCACACGGGTTTATTTTTCGTATCTCTGTGGCTCAATGAATAGAGCCAGTGGCGAGGGGGGGAAAGCAGGCTTTTTTCCTGCTGAGGACAAATTCCCGGCGCCTTAATTGACGAGGAAAGTGGGTCACTCGCTTGCCTCGTGTACCTTTTTTACATAATAGGTTACTTTTAATGGCTCCTTGAAAACAATTTCTCAAAAATCGGGTAATTGCCAAATGTACTGCCCTAGCTCTTTTTTTTTTGTCCAAATATGCCAATTTTTTTTTTCAAAGTCTGACCTGCTCTCTTTTCCCTGAATTCCGTTGCTTGATTGAAAGAGATAACTTTTTAACGTGGTACGTGATCACCCAATTGTGTCAGGGCACATATCATTAATGAGATGTAACTAATGTTCAATCCTAAAGGAAATCAGTCCTGAATACTCATTGGAAGGACTGATGCTGAAGCTGAAGCTCCAATCCTTTGGCCACCTGATGCAAAGAGCTGACTTATTTGAAAAGACCCTGATGCTGGGAGGGATTGAGGGCAAGAGGAGAAGGGGACGACCGAGGATGAGATGGTTGGATGGCATCACCGACTCGATGGGCCTGAGTTTGAGTAAACTCTGGGATTTGGTGATGGACAGGGAGGCCTGGCGTGCTGCAGTCCATGGGGTCGCAGACACGGCTGAGCAACTGAACTGAACTGATATTCACAGGTGTTAAAAAATCTGCACTAGACTTTTTTTTTTCCCCTAATGGTCTTGAATCTCTTGGACACCCTCAATTCCGGTCTATCAGAATGAGGGCGTTAGGACACTCACGGAAAACGAGGTTTCGTTCTTATTTTGACAGCTAAAGACCTTGGCCAACGTGCTTGACAGGGAGATGGGGATTCAAAGATGTCTTCATTTCACCGGTGTTTGAAGGTTCCATTTCACGATTTGCATTGTATCAGTGTCCCAGGGCGATTGTAATGAAATACTCCAAATTGGGGACTTTAACAAGAGACACACATCCTCCCCTGGGGACCAGACATCTGAGGTCAAGGGGTCCCAGACATCTGAGGTCAAGGGGTCCCAGGGCTGAGCTCTGTCCAGAGTCTCCGGGGGAGGGTCCTTCCCACCTCTTCCAGCTTCTGGGGGCTCCAGGCGTCCGTCCCTGGACTGGTAGCCGCCTCCCTCCCGTCTCCACCTCCGTCTCCACGTGGCTTCTCTGTGTCCCTGTCTCTCCTCTTCTGTGTCTTATAAGGGTCCTGTCTCCGGGTTTAGGGAGGGCCACCCTAATCCAAGAGGACCTCATTTCAGACCTTTCACTTCATTAGCTATGCAGAGACCCTGTTTCCTAATAAGGTCCCGTTCCAAGAATCGGAACTTGGAGGGCACCGATTCAGCCCTGGGCAGGTGAGAATCAGATTCAGGAGAAGCTGAGAGCCCCAGGGATATCTGTAAGAACCGACGGCACGGCCAGACACACACCCCTCTCAGCGGACCACGTTGCTGAGCAGCTGGCAGAGAAGACCCAGTCGGGTCCTGCCATCGCTGGCCTGCCACTTCCTTCCTCCAACAAAAGTTCCCAGAACCAGAGACTCATCTTTGCCGGAAGAAGAGCCCAAGAACACACACCCAACACCCACCATGCTGGGGGAACTAAGGGCTTCCCAGCAGCTAAGAAAAAAAATAAAAATACACTTCACCCCTGCTCCCTCTTTATCTTGTTTGCATGTCAATTGGAGACGTCACCTTAACCTCCCGGACGGACGGTCTCTCCTTGTCCCCTGAGAAGTGACATCTCTTCTTCATCAAGTCGGAGGGCGACTCTGAGGCGTCCAGGAAACCCACACTCTCGGTAGGTACCTTATTTGATCTCTGGAATCTGCGATCACGTCCCGTGTGTGCACGCCTCCTGTGATCGTGACAGCTTTGGTAGGGGAAAAAAAAAAGTCAGCGAGCATACACTGGGAAAAGGGACCTCTTTCACCGGCAGCTGTCAGGGCTGTGAGCAGCTCTTGAAACAAGCAAAAGCATGCTTTTTGTAAAACCGGGCTTCCGGGGGAGGGAAAAAGAAAGTGTAAAAAAAAAAAATGTTTTCTCTTGCAGCAGGAAGGTCAGGTTAGTCCTGAGTTGGACTCTTTAGCATGAAGCAGGTACCCTGGTTCGTTTTGGATAAACACTAGTTATACATACCTGGTACATAAAGATGCTTTTGCATTATCTGGGGCTCCTCTTTATGGTTGATAAAATAAGGTCCCCAATGAGAAGCGGGCCTTCTGTGGTGGCTCAGATCGTAAAAAAAAAAAATCAGTCTGCCATGCAGGAGGCCTGGGTTTGATCCCCGGGTTGGGAAGATACCCTGGAGAGGGGAATGGCTACCCACTCCAGGATTCTTGCCTGGAGAATTCCATAGACAGAGGAGCTTGGAGAGCAGCTACAGTCCTTGGGGTCGCAAAGAGTGGGACACAGCTGAGCGCCTAACACACAGCCCGTGAAAACGTAACCGTGCTGTATTTCGGGGCTCTGTCTTGCTCCCTGTTTGTTTCACCTTCTGAGACGGCCCACGCTCTGTCTGTGGAGCGTGTTCCTCTCTAAGCAAAACCGCTTCCTAACCGAGAAGGAGGAGGGACCTCAAATTCACCGGCAACAGTCTCAACGCGAGCTGCGAGGTGCCTCAGCTCCCAAGACGATGGTGACAAAAGTGTTCAATATTCAGCCAATGTGGGGGCAGAGGCTTCTTGTCTGTAGGTGCAGAAACAGACGCGGCATGCTCGGCTTCCTGGGGGGCTCACCTGTGTGGCGAAACAGGTTCCTTCCAAGACCTCTGGCTCCGTGGGTGCACCAAGGATCAGTGACCACTCATGGGTGGGTGGTAGGAAGAGCTGCTGAAGCTCAAAGTGGCTTTGGACGACGCCCAGCTGCCACTCAGCGCACGGGCCCCTGCTCCGGGCTAAGTAGGAGCCCCAGCGCGCCTGTAACCTTGTTTTATGGACCTGCCGAGGCCGTAGCCCGTAAATCTGCCCTGGGCTGCCGTAAAATCCCTACATCTCCCCCTTCTCTCTCCCAGCTGGGGCCACCTGAGCGAGCTTATCAGACCACCATTCCCACACAGAGTTCCTCGCAAAGGTGGGGACAGGGACGGGACACCGTCTGGAGAGGGTGGCCAGCTCTTTTGTTCGTGGGAGGCAGTGCCCCCGAGATGAGAGATGGGAGAGCCCCTGAGAGTGAGTCTGAACAGCACGGAGGCTGGCTTGCCAAGAAAAGGCGTGGGGATGCGATAAAACACAAGCTAGGAGAAGTGAGTCTGGGCTCTAGAAAGAAGGCTAAGTTGTTTACCCACACAGGAAAATTCGCCTGCCAACCTAGGATGCTGGGGAGAAAGGGGGGTGCCCAGAAGGAGATCCCAGTGTTGAGTCTCTTGGGCAACCTAAGGGCATCTGGAAAGTGGACGTTGAAATGGAAAATCATATGCATGTGTCCAACGCAGCACAAGTCAGAACGGCCAAAAGGCAGAGGCAACCCAAGTGTCCTTGGATGGATGGGTGGATAAATGGATGAGTGGATGGATGGATGGATGGATGGGTGGGTGGCAGGAGGGATGGACATATGGATGGGTGGAGGGAGGGATGGACAAATGGAAGATGGATGGGTGGATAAATGAATGGTGGATGGGTGGGTGGGTGGATGAATAAATGGATGGGTGGATGATGGTGAGTGGATAAATGGATGGACAAATGGATGGTTGATGGATGGGTGGGTGGATGGATGATGGATGGGTGGATGGATGATGGATGGGTGGATGGATGAAAGGATAGATAAATGGATGGTGGATGGGGGGTGGGTGTATGAAAAATGGATTTATGGATGGATGGATGGTTGGATGGATGGATGATGGATGGGTGAATGGATGATGGATGGGTGGATGGATGATGGATGGGTGGATGGATGGTTGGTGGGTGGGTGGGTGAATGGATAGATGATGGATGGATGGGTGGATGAACGAATGGATAAATGGGTGATGGATGGAGAGGGAGGGAAGGAGAGGGGTACAGAAAGGGAGATATACCAACAGTCAAAGTCAAACCCATCCCCCCACTTGGACTTTCTCTAAAGCCAGAATCAGTGAGTCGGCAAGCTGGGATAACTAGAAGAGAGTTCATGCGATCTTCTCATTTTTCAGGTGGGGATTCTAAGACCTGACTGCATCTAGTCGCCCAAAGATATTTGAAAATAGGTCTTCAAGCAAAAACTGGCTCATGGACATTCTTAGCAGCATTATTGACACAGTCTGAAAGGCGGAGATAGGTGCTATGTAGCCAGCTTTGCAGGGAGAACTGCCACAGCCTTCTTGCTCCCAAGAGGGCCATTGAAGGTGGGCCATCCCCAAGGAGTTTATTGGGGAGAGATGGGGAGGAAAGGACACAGACACATGCATCTGAGCAAAGCGCCTTGATCGAGCCATTCCTGAAATCCACCTCACAGATGTTTGCATTACATTAAGCAAATACTTTCTGTGTCACTTTAACCCATTAAGGTTAGGGTATCTCTGAGTGGTACCCTAACATCCACACATCCCACCATCCTTCCTTCTTCCTTAAAGCCCAGCTTTGAGAATGGGGTTCCCACTTCTGATGCCACAGCTTAAAAACCACCAGTGTGCCTCAAAAGAGCCTCTCATTTCTAGGACACCCTGAAGAGCTGGGTGTTTCTTGTTTTGGGGGTGAGATTCCCCTTGAGGGCTGGATCAGCCCCATATTTGAGGGCAACTTACAGAGCCGTGGGCTTCCCTGGTGGTGCAGATGATTAAAAAATCATTACGGGAGACCCGGGTTCAATCCCTGGGTCGGGAAGATTGACCACAGAAGGGGATGGCTACTCACTCCAGTATCCTTGCCTGGAGAATTCCATGGTTGGCTACAGTCCACGGGGTCACAAACAGTTGGACATGACTGAGTGATTATCGCTTTTCCTACAAAGCCACAACCTCAGATGATATTGTCAAAAATGCATTTGTGGATGCGAAAACCCCTTCCATGGAAAAAGAACCATGTCTAATTTCACATCAAGAATGCCACCAAGCTGCAGTTCTATGTCAAAAGACATAAATATATAAACAGACAAAGAAAAGCTTTAAACATTTTTATACCATTCTAATTAATTAGATGTGAAGCACTCAGCAGAAAAATGTAGGATTTATCCTATGGCCTGATTTTGTACGGAGGGAAGAAAAAAAAAAACAAAAAAAACGGCATTGCTTGAATTCTAAACAATGGGAATTTTGTTCCAATTTCCATCATTTCACTACTGATTAAACCTGAAAAGGTGAAAGGGAAATAGACCAGCTCGAACACATGCTTTTAAGGAATAAAACCAAGGTTTACATCCTTTGTGAATTCGGCTGTGTGTTGTAAGGGGGTGTGTGTGTGTGTTTGTGTGTGTGTGTGCGAGAAAGGCAGTTGTTTCACGTCTCCAGATCATAAGAAATATAGACGTCAAGGAATTAAGGGGGCAACATGTAAATATGATCACTTAAACCCTGAGCATATTTCAACTGGAATGAGACTGCACCCAGGCGAACAAATTTATCGCAGACGCGGGGAGGCCGTTCTTGGGCACTTCTGCTCGGGGAGGCCAGAGGCGCCAGCCAGGGGGAGGTTCAAGGATTGCAGAAACTCCTACTTTTATTTTATTTCGCTTTATTTTACTGTGGCCGCCTCTGACCCTGCAAAGAAAGACCCGATTCATAAGGAAACTGCAGGCTCGCCCTCCTGGACGTGATCCTCATTAACACCCCCCAATTGCAGGCGAGTGTATTTTCAATTTGCTAAATGGCGAATAAAACTTTACAGCCACGGGGCCTAGCCTGTGAGTGGCAGCCCGCGCACGGTGGAAGCCACCACCCAGCGCCAAGGCCGCGGAGGAAGGCGAGGGGGCCAAACGGAGACACCCCGGACGTGGTTTCAGGCCAGCGGACGGAGCAGAGAGCCTCAGGGAGGTGGGGGCCGTGGGGCAGGTCGGCGGGGGTGGCTGGTGGGGAACAGCCGTGTCTGTGTCTGCAACAAACAAGGGAAGCAGAACACACGCTTGTGTCTGCTCTCTGCCTGATAACACGTGCGTGCGTGCTAAGTCGTCCGACTCTCTGCAACCCCATGGATTGCAGCCCACCAGGCTCCTCTGCCCATGAGGGTTCTCCAGGCAAGACGACTGGAGTGGGCTGCCATGCCCTTCTCCAGGGGATCTTCCAGACTGAGGGATGAACCCGCGTCTCCCGCAGAGCAGGCAGATCGTTTACAGTCTGAGCCACCACAGAAGTCCCCATGGCCCAAGGAAGACGGACATGAAACAATTCCACAGACGCTTGGTACGATTCCCAGCTTCCCCACGGGGTCTGGCATGAGGCGGCCTGGTCATCCGTGTCTGTTCCTCTCCTTCCTGATAACAGTGTCCCAAAAGAAAGCAGCGCTTCTCACGAATGCAAAAATACCAACTCGGGCTGCATTCTGCAACTGTGCCTCATGTCCGTGGGCAATAGCCTGGGTCCCCTCTACGCCCCGCTTTCTGCCACGCTGCGTTTCTTTTAGAGATCCAGGGTCAGCAGAGATTCCGAGGAGGGGTTCCCTGGGCCTGCATCGTGCAGGGCCGCGACCACCCCAGCCAGACGGCCTCACCCTGTGCAGAGGTGGCACCTGGAAGCTTATTGAAATGTGAACACTCATTATTCCGCTGCCATCTAATTGTTATTTTGCCGAGAGAAAAGCCCGGAGTTTGCTCTTAAGAAGGCAGGAACACGATGGTCCTTTTGGGGTCCCCCCGGGAGGGGGGGGGAATCATCTTGAAAAATTTCCCTCCCTGTTTTTTTTTTTTCCCAGCAGCGTGAGAGCCTGCCATCAGGTTCAGTTACTCTGTAGAGTGAAGGCCGTGGAGGCAGGGAGGAGGTGATGGGGAGGGTGGGGTGTTGAGATTCCACCCTCTGGCTGGGAGAGAAATCGGTGAGGGTTCTCCAAACTCGCGGCCTTAAAAACCCTTGACAGCTTGACATTCTCGCCGCTAAGTGGAAGCGGCGGAGGCCCGTCAAGAGCACGACACGCTGATGGAGGCTGGCAGGGATCACGCCAGAAGCGTGATGGGAGCTGATGACTCCCGGCCCCGCGCGCGCAATTGCGCTTCAGTTGTTGCTGCTTGTCTGACGGGGCCCGGAGAGGAAGTCGTTCAGAGGAAACCTGTGTTCGCCCCATTTCCACCTCCGTCGTCTTGGAAAGAGGTTGCAAATTGTTTAAACCGAACCCCCACCCACCCACCCACCCACCACCACCGCCGTCGCCCCAAAATACGGCGGAATGAATACCTCATTATGACGACGAGTTTTGATACATCTGGGGGGAGGGAATTTTAAAAAAAGAATAGGCTCCACTGATGGGTTTCAGATGTGGGTGTCCGCCAAGGCCGAAAACGCCAGGCGCACGATGAAATCACACACACACACACACACACACACACGCAGAATCAGAAGGCTGCTGTCACGGGCCTTGCCAGCACTGTTTGTCTGTCTCTCTCTCCACGTCTCTCTGTCTGTCCTCACCTCTGAGTCCCTCCATCTTTCTCCGTGTCTCACTCTGTCTCCATGTCTGTCTCCACGTCTGTCTGTCTCTCTCCATGCGTCTCTCTCTGGCCCATGTCTGTCTCATCTCTCCCTCTCTCCATCCCTCTCTCTCCATCTCTCTGTCTCACGCGCCATCCCTCAGTCTCTTCTGGTCTTTCTCTCTCTCTCCTTTCTGCCTCCCCCGCCCAGGACCTAGCCGCGTTAATGAGAGTCTCGGCAGGCCGCGCGTACCTGTGACCTTTCACGTCCGGGACCGGCGGAGACACGCCGCCTCCACCCGAGTGACGGGCAACCGGCCGGATCTGAAGGCTGCCCGCGGTCCGGGCTAGAAATGATTTCTGACAAGTCTGAGCTGAATTCCCCCAGCGCGGGCACGGCCGCCTTCCCATCCTTCCTCTGCCATTTTTTTTTTTTTAAATGGTCCCAAATTGGCTGTTTAATATCTGAGCGCTTACAGAGTCCCCAAGGATGTGGAAAGGGAAGGCGAGGGCCCGGGGCCACCGGAGGGGCCCCCGCAGCAGGTAAGACGGCTCTGATGACAGTTCCGGGGGAGCCCAGCACCCCCCAGACACATGCCACCCTCCCCTCACCGCCGCCGCCACCCCAGCCGGGGGTGACCTTCAAACCCTGCGTAGGAAAAAAATTAACGGAAGGATTTGGGGGGCTTACCTTCCTTCCCTGTCATCCTGCTGCAAGAGAGGCAGTCAATAAATTAACAGAGAGATGAAATACCGGCCTTTCAGGGCCAGAACCCGTTGACAAAAATGAAGCATGAGACGTGGGGAGAGGGGCCGGGATGGAGCGCCGGCAGGAGAAGGCCTCCTTGGGGTGTCCGGGGAGCGGTCCTCACACAAGAGCCAGCAAGCCCTGTGCCCTGACTCCGCAGTGGGCCTCGGGAGAGAAGTCCCTTCCAGAGAATGCAAGCGCTTCCAACTCCACCATCACATGCACGTCAGCATCAAGAAAAGGAATCTGAGAGAACACTGAGGACCTGAAAAGGGGCTTGCCGGTCTGAAGACCCTGTGAAGGTCCTTACGGATGCCTGCATTTCATAAGATATACACCCACGTCCTCACCTGGAGCTTACCGTGAATAGTGAAAGTCGCTCAGTCGTGTCCTGCTCCTTGAGACCTCGTGGACAATACAGTCCATGGGATTCTCCAGGCCAGATTACTGGAGTGGGTAGCCTTTCCCTTCACCCGGGGCATCTTTCCAAACCAGGGATCGAACCCAGGTCTCCTGTATGGCAGGCAGACTCCTTACCAGCTGAGCCCCCAGGGAAGCCCAACCATGAGTATGTGCATTCTATAGGGTATAAACCTCTGTCCAACATCCGGGGGACCTGTATCTACATAGGAACACCTCTGGAGTCCATCTGAGGACCTTTATCTACAGAGAAACACCCCTGTCCTCTACCTGAGGACCTGTATCTATAGAAACACCCCTGTCCGCCTCCTGAGGACCTGTATCTATAGGGAAACACCCCTGTCCTCCTCCTGAGGACCTGTATCTATAGAAACACCCTGTCCTCCTCCTGAAGACCTGCATCTACAGAGAAACACCTCTGTCCTCCTCCTGAGGACCTGTATCTATAGAAACACCCCTGTCCTCCTCCTGAGGACATGTATCTACAGAGAAACACCCCTGTCCTCCTCCTGAGGACCTGTATCTACAGATAAACACCTCTGTCCTCGAGCTGAGGACCTGTATCTACAGAGAAACACCCTTGTCTACCACCTGAGGACCTGTATCTACAGAGAAACACCCCTGTCCTCCTCCTGAGGACCTGTATCTACAGAGAACACCCCTGTCCTCCTCCTGAGGACCTGTATCTACAGAGAAACACCCCTGTCCTCCTCCTGAGGACCTGTATCTACAGAGAAACACCCCTGTCCTCCTCCTGAGGACCTGTATCTACAGAGAACACCCCTGTCCTCCTCCTGAGGGCCTACATCTACAGAGAAACACCCCTGTCCTCCACCTGAGGACCTCTATCTACAGAGAAACACCCCTGTCCTCCTCCTGAGGACCTGTATCTACAGAGAACACCCCTGTCCTCCTCCTGAGGACCTGTATCTACAGAGAAACACCCCTGTCCTCCACCTGAGGACCTGTATCTCCAGGGAAACACCCCTGTCCTCCTCCTGAGGACCTGTATCTATAGAAACACCCCTGTCCTCCTCCTGAGGACCTGTATCTACAGAGAAACACCCCTGTCCTCCTCCTGAGGACCTGTATCTACAGAGAACACCCCTGTCCTCCTCCTGAGGACCTGTATCTACAGAGAAACACCCCTGTCCTCCTCCTGAGGCCTGTATCTACAGAGAAACACCCTGTCCTCCTCCTGAGGACCTATATCTACAGAGAAACACCCCTGTCCTCCTCCTGAGGACCTGTATCTACAGAGAAACACCCTGTCCTCCTCCTGAGGACCTATATCTACAGAGAAACACCCCTGTCCTCCTCCTGAGGGCCTGTGTCTACAGAGAAACACCCCTGTCCTCCTCCTGAGGACCTGTATCTACAGAGAAACACCCCTGTCCTCCTCCTGAGGGCCTGTGTCTACAGAGAAACACCCCTGTCCTCCTCCTGAGGACCTGTATCTACAGAGAAACACCTCTGTCCTCCACGTGAGGCTCCTTCACCTGATAGTATTAATTCCCTCTCTCACCATCATGACTTCGTCAATGGAGAGAAGTGACTTATCAGTTACCACTCGTGATCCAGTCCTCTTAACCTCATGTTTTTGCAATTTCCCTGCTTTTATTTTGGTGAATTCTCCGGAAACAGAGTTTATAGAGTCTCATGCCCGTGAAGACCACTCTCTCATTTCTCCCTAGAAAGATTCCAGAAAGAATTCCTTCAGTTCACAGCGTTTGTCTTTCAACGGTCCCAAGTTTCCAAGGTCGCCTGCCCCCGCCAGCCACTTGAGTATAATGTTCATGGTGATGCTCTTGAAATGTTACCCACTCCTAGAGGGATGTGCCCACGAAGGGAGACAGTCACCGAGAATGAAATGTTTCCCTGAAGTGGTAGAATGCATGTCACCCTCCCCGGCTTCCTATCGCCGGGGCCCCTCCACGTTCTGTGGTGACAACCCGAGCACCCCAGCCTCTCCTGGAGGAAACACCTGTTTTTTCTGTACCCCGGGGGCTGAGCTCTGCCCAGGTGCCTCCGTCCCCTCCTGCTCGGTCTCCCAGGTCACCTCGGCCAACAGGTGTTTTCCCTCAGAATCGGCTCTCGTCTGAATTCAGCCCAGGAATCACAGGACTGCGGGGTCAGGGGTCAAATGCAGCCGCGCGGATTCCCCCGGGGGGCTGAGGCTTACCAGGTGTTTAATATTATCAGCCCTCATTTGCCGAGAGTCTGATGGCGTGTTCTCCGCGGTCCCAAATAAATTTAACGAGAGTAACTTTCAAAGCCCGCTTATTAGAGCGTCTGCTCAGTGGACGGGCCGGTTAACGGTAATTTGAGGAGGCAGGTGGACCCTTTCTGAGAGGGAACACATACGCTCCGCGGCCTGGCCCCATTTGCGGTAATTTTGGGGTCTCATTTCCATTTGTAAGGAAGATAACTACTTACATATGGAAGCAATAAATAAGAGAAGTCATTAAAATTTCTCTCATTTAGGAAAAAAAAAATCTTAATGAAGTAATATCTTTGCCAGGGCAGGCAGAAATGTAAATTAGACATAGGAACGAAACCTATTAAAGAGAATTGCTGTGTTGCTAGTCTTTTTTTTTTTTAATCTAATGAATTTATGAATTGTTGGTTGTTGGGTCACAGACTTGGTTAATTTCCGACGTGTTTAGCTAGGCTGAAAGGAGGAGGGAACGGGCTGCTTAGGAGCCCACAATGCTGAGTCCATTAGTGAGGTCTCGCTCATCGGAACACAAATGCCAATAGCGGGGGCCTGATGTTAAAAACTGTGGGTTCGCACTTTTTGACTCTGGGTTTTGTTTTCCTCCAACATCTCTCAGTTGTCATGAGAGAACTGAAACAGCAGAAGGCACGGCCCACCTGCTCCACCGGCCAGCAGATTATCAAGTTTACGGCGAGGTTCTGCTAAGGTCTTGTCACCCACTCCTTCTAGCGGGATGTGCCCATGAAGCGAGACGGTCACTGAGAAACGCATCAGGTAGTTGTTTCAGAACAGAGGGAAGTGCTGAACGGAACAGGAATCTAATTTAGGGGTCCCTGGGCGGCTGTGTAATAAAAAGAGAGGTTTCTCCTACGCCACCGTGGCTTATGTGGGGACTTGAAAAGCCCTTTGCTTGAATGTGCAGGAGAAGGGCTGCTGTGGGTCTCAGTGGAGTTTCAGGGGGGTGAAGCTGTGTGCACCCCTTCACCAAAACAGAGTCAGGAAAGATTCTGGTGTCTGGAAATGTGTAATCGCTGTGAAGTTCCCGGTGGTCAAGGTTTTCGCCAGGAACAGCTAGCACATGTGTCTGAGCCGCCCAGGGACCACGCTGACCTCCCAGAGACGCGTTCACCTGGAGACCCCAGACTGAAGCTTCAATGATCCATTTCCCTGTGATCCAATAGCTGTGCGTGAGTAATGTGTCATGGCTTTTCACGGAAACCTCATCCTAAAAGTAGAAATGGACTCTGGTCTTAGTGAATGTTGGAGACTGAATTTTGTCTCCCCCAAATTCCTACATTGAAGTCCTAAACCCCTAGGACCAAAGGATGTGGTTGGATTTAGAGATGGATATCTACAGGGGATAAAGGTAAAATGAGGTCACTAGGGTGAGTCCAGAACCCGAAGGACTGGGATCCTTAGAAGAACAGGAAATCAGGTCACACACACACACAGGGGGATGAACACCCATGACACAGGGAGAAGATAGCCGTCTACAGATTCAGGAGATAGGTAAGCCCTGCAGACACCTTGATATTGGACTTCCTATCTCCAGTACTGGAAGCCAACATGTTGTTTTTCAGTCACAAGGTCATTATTGACTCCTTCCAACCTCATGGACTTCAGCACAACAAACTTCCCTGTCCTTCACTATCTCCTAGAGTTCACTCAGGCTCAAGTCAATTGGGTCGGTGATGCCGAGCAACCATCTCAGCCTCTGTCACCCCCTTCTCTTCCTGCCCTCGATCTTTCCCAGCAACAGGGTCTTTTTGAATGAGTCATTTCTTCATATCAGGTGGCCAAAGGATTACAGCTTTAGCATCAGTCCTTCCAGTGAATATTGGGGCTTGATTGTCTTTAGGATTGCCAGGTTTGATCTCCTTCCCGTCCAAGAAAATATCAAGGGTATTCAAGCACCATTCTTTGGCACTAAACTTTCTTTATGATCAAGCTCTCACATTTGTACATGACTACTGAAAAAAGAATAGCTTTGACCATACAAACCTTTGATGGCAAAGCGATGGCTCAACTTTTTTGTAACGACATAAGATGTGATACCTAAGAGATGAAATCTGACAGAAATTAGGGGTTTCTGAGGTAAAATCTGACAGAAATGAGGGGGTTTTGAGGTAAAATCTGACAGAAATGAGGGGGTTCTGAGGTAAAATCTGACAAAAAGATGGAGGTTCTGTGGTAAAATCTGACAGAAAGAAGGATTTTCTGAGGTAATATCTAACTGAAAGTAGGGGTTTCTGATGTAAAAATCTGACAGAAACTAGGGGGTTCTGATTCCAAATTTGATAGAAACTAGGGGTTCTGATGTAAAATGTGACAGAATGAAGGACGTTCTGAGGTAAAATCTGACAGAAAGTAGGCACTTCTGAGGTGATATCTGACATGAACCATGAAGTTGTGAGGTATAATCTGACCGAGTCTAGCGGGTTCTGAAGTAAAATCTGACAGAAATTAGAGGGTTCTAAGATAATATCTGATAGAAACTAGGAGGTTCTGAGGTGAAGTCAGACAGAAGATAGGGGGTTCTGATATAAAATCTGATAGAAACTAGGGAGTTCTGTGGTAAAATCTGTAAGAAATGAGGTGGTTCTGATGTAAAATTCACCAAAACTATGGGATTCTGTGGTAAAATCCGACCAGAAGATGAGGTTCTGAATTCAAATTTGACAGAAAGAAAGTCTTTGTTATCACCCAAAATTCTGAAGTAAAATCTGCTAGAAAATAGGTGTTTCTGAAGTAAAGTCGGGCCGAAAGAAGGAGGTTCTCAGGTAAATCTGACAGAAAGTAGGAAGTTCTGAGGTAAAATATGATTGAAAAAGGAAGTTCTCATGTAAAAATTCATAGAATACAGGAGGCTCTGTGGTAAAATATGGAACAACAGGAAGCCAGTTTCAGGTACAATCTGAAGTTCTGATGTGAAATGTGAACATCAAATAAAGTTCCAAGTTAAAGTCTGAAAGAAATAGGGAAGTTCTGAGGTTAAATCTCAGGTTCTGTTGTGACATTTGACAGAAAGAAGGAGGGTTAGAAGACTGGTCAAAGGATTCTTGAGTGAGGTGGTGTTTCAAGGAATTTTCATGATGGAGGTTATGAGGGAATGATGGAATTTTAAGAGATGTATGATGACAGGGATTTCTGTGAAAATTAGATAGAGAGGTTACTCTAAGAAGAGGAAAATAGAGGTCATCTAATAGATGGATGGTGAGAATGTTTTCTGAGTAAAAATGTGTGAGTGATTTCTGCGAGATACAATGTGAGTGAGGTCTCTGACACATTGGGAGGATGTGAGGAAATTCTGAGAGGAGAGTGAGAGGTGATTCTGAGTAGGGGAGTGATTGGAATTCTGATGAAGGTTAATGAGGTCATCAGTGTGGGCCCTGATCCCATAAGACTGGGGTCCTTATAAGAAGAGATCAAGATATAGACACACACAGAGGGATGACAATGTGAGGACACAGGGAGGACATGGCCGACTACACACCCACCAGAGAGACCTCAAGAGGAACCAGCCCTGCCCACACCTGGATCTCAGATTCCAACCTCCAGCACTGGGAGGAATAAATGTGGTGTTTGAACCAGCCATGTGGTATTGGCTCCGCAGTCCCGAGCAAACTCATACCCTGACATACATGCCTGGATTTTCCAGCATCATTTAGGGAGAGTTCACCTTGTCCCATGGAGAAGAGATGGCTGGGTTACAGAGTAGCTGGTGCTGGAAATGGGGTCCATTCTTTGGCTCCATCCAGGCGGAAGGTGTGCCAACAACTGCACGATGACTGGAAACAGAAGTGGAGTCAGGTTCTTCCTGGAGAGGAAGGTGTGCCCTTCTCAGGGGGTGCAGTCCAACTGCCTCATGTCCTCAACACTCTTGGTGTCAATGAAGTCTCTTGTCAATGAACAGACCAGGAATCCAGAAACCTGATTTTTGGCAGCTCTGTCTACACACACAGGTGGCGCTAGTGGTAAAAAATCTGCCAGCCAATATAGAAGACTTGAGAGACATGGGTTCGATCCTTGGGTGGGGAAGATCCCCTGGAGGAGGGCACAGCACCCCACTCCAGGATTCTTGCCTGGAGAATCCCATGGACAGAGGGGCCTGGTGGGCTACAGTCCATGGGGTCACAAAGAGTCATGGCAGGTCGGTTACGACTGACACACACTTAAAACTAACACACACACACACACACACACACACACACACATGTGATTGGTTTATGTTTCAGGCTTCCTCGGATGAGAAACACAGTCTCAAAAGGGATACATGTGGTCTGGAGGTCAAAGGGGGCAGTCCGGGTTGACCTTGCTTGGAGATCCCATGTGCCAGTGTGGTAAATAAAATAAATAAATAAATAATTTGAGAAATAACAAAACAGATGATCAACAAGGACCTACTGTATAGCCCAGGGAACTCTGCTCAATATTCTGTAGTAACTAAATGGGAAAAGAAGAGATACTCGTCTATACCTAAGTGAATCACTTTGCACCTGAAACTAACACGATGTTGTGGGTCAACTCTATTCCAATATAAAATATAAAAAATTCTAAATAAAATAAAATAGCTTTAAATTTATGCTCCCAGAGATGTGAAACTGGCATTTGCTCCCCCATGTTCATTGCAGGGTTATTCACAATAGCAAGATACGAAAAAAATTCAAGTGTCCGTGGTGTAGATACACAACAGAATAGTATTCAGCCTTCATAAAGGAGACTGCCATGACTCTTTGTGACCCCACGGACTGCAGCCCACCAGGCTCCTCTGTCCATGGGATTCTCCAGGCAAGATTACGGGAGTGGGTTGCTATTCCCTTCTCCGCAGCAGATTTTTTTGTGCATCTGGACATCCATCCATGACTCCAAAATTCATATTTGAATACAAGATACAGTGACAAACACCGGTTTCTTCATGGGGTGCTCTTGCAAGCAATAGGTGCATTGTGAAGGAAATTTTTTCTAAGCGCTCAGACTGGCGAAGATCTAGTAGCCCTGTTTTGTTGTTGTTCAGTCACAAAGTCATGACCAATTCTTTGAGACCCCATGGACTGCAGCACGCCAGGCCTCCCTGTCCATCACAATCTCCCAGAGTTTCCTCAAACTCACGTCCATCGAGTCAGTGATGCCATCTAACCATCTCAGCCTCTGTCGCCCCCTTCTCCTCCCACCTTCAATCCTTCCCAGCATCAGGGTCTTTTCCAATGAGTTGGCTCTTTGCATCAGGTGGAGCTTCAACTTCAGCCTTATTTGGTCAAGAAAAAAAAAAAGCTAAAACGCTGGGGGCTGGCAACTTCGAGAAGGTGTGTTGAGAGGCAGGCATGGAGAAATCCACCGCAGAGTGTTGTGGATTTTATGTCCTGACCACAGCGGGTGTACATGGAAATACTTGGGTGGGTTTGTGTGAATTAAAACATTTATAGAGCCCCCGGCTCCCGTTACCTCTTAGCCGTCTTATTAAAGTCCCGTTAGTGTCGACACGGGGCTTGTAAACCTGGTGGGCCCCGGCACCAATTAAAATAATAAAAAACAAGCAGCTGCCATGGAGCGGAGGGTGTTGGGACGAGGTTGATGGAGGAACAGGGAGGGGAGGGGAGGGGAGGGGAGCCCCCCAAGCTGGCTCAACCAAGAGGCAGGGCGTTGGCTGGAACAGAGAGCGAGCCCCTGGGCTCCTGTCTTGACTGAAGTAGTGCGTTTTCAGGGACTGGGACGGAGCTTAAGGCGTGTGTGAGCCTTTGGGGTGAAATGAGAGAAAGGAAAGGAAAGGTTAGTCACTCAGTCGTGTCCAACTCTTTGCGACCCCATGGACTATAGCCCTCAGGGCTCCTGTGTCCATGGGATTTTCCAGCCAAGAACACAGGAGTGGGTTGCCATTTCCTCCTCCCGGGGGTCTTCCCAACCCGGGGATCAAACCCAGGTCTCTCTCATTGCAGGCTGATTCCTCACCATCTGAGCCACAAGCGAAGGCCTAAATTGTGAAATGACAGGACAGCCCTAAATTGTTGCAAAAGCAAGAAATAAGGCTATGGACCAGCTAGCTAGACGGGTTGTCTGTAATGCAGATGGGTCTGCACCCACCCTCCGTCTCCAAGGATGCGAGGAGAAGAGGTGGGGTGTCCACGCCCTCTGGGCAGACCACGGACCCAGGATCGAGGGGATAGGGACATCCCCACTTGGCTGATGGGCCAGGGCTGGTCCGCGTCCCTTCCTCCGCCCACCTGACTCCCACCCTTCACGCCTTTATAGCACCACCTCCTGCTCCAGCACTGCTGTAGCCCGCTCCTTTATCACACACGCCTCCCACTCCACCATCCCCAGGTACTTCCCCACCAACTCCGGTTTCCAAGATCCACTCTCTCCTCCGCAGGGTTTCCTGCCTTGAGTCCACCCCTTCCTAGCTTCCAAGATTCAATCTCTACTTGCCATGTTTCCTATCTTCTGTTCATCTCTGCCCATCACTCGTGGAGGCGCCAAGAGGCACAGCGTTTTCAAGCAGAGAGCGCGTCAGGGACTTGACCAGTAGAAGCAGTGGATCGCTGGTGGTAGATGGATGGGCTGCTGGTGGTCTGAGAGCCCCCATGAGTGGGAGAAGCTCAGAACTTATTCCGATCATCAGTCAAAGACCAGGACCTGGGCTCTTGGAAGTGCTGTGATTCTTAAAGAGATGTGAATACCAGACCACCTGACCTGCCTCTTGAGAAACCTGTATGCAGGTCAGGAAGCAACAGTGAGAACTGGACATGGAACAGACTGGTTCCAAATAGGAAAAGGAGTATGTCAAGGCTCTATATTGTCACCCTGCTTATTTAACTTATATGCAGAGTACATCATGAGAAATGATGGGCTGGAAGAAGCATAAGCTGGAATCAAGATTGCTGGGAGAAATATCAATAACCTCAGATATGCAGATGACACCACCCTCATGGCAGAGAGTGAAGAGGAACTAAAAAGCCTCTTGATGAAAGTAAAAGAGGAGAGTGAAAAAGTTGGCTTAAAGCTCAACATTCAGAAAACAAAGATCATGGCATCCAGTCCCATCACTTCATGGTAAATAGATGGGGAAACAGTGGAAACAGTGGCTGACTTTATTTTGGGGGGCTCCAAAATCACTGCAGATGGTGACTGCAGCCAAGAAATTAAAAGACAGTTGCTACTTGGAAGAAAAGCCATGAGCAACCTAGACAGCCTATTAAAAAGTAGAGACATTACTTTGCCAACAAAGGTCCATCTAGTCAAGGCTGTGATTTTTTCAGTGGTCGTGTATGGATGTGCGATATGGACCATAAAGAAAGCTGAGCTCCGAAGAATTGATATTTTTGAACTGTGGTGTTGGAGAAGACTGTTGAGAGTCCCTTGGACTGCAAGGAGATCCAACCAGTCCATCCTAAAGGAAATCAGTCCTGAATATTCATTGGAAGGACTGACGCTGAAGGTGAAACTCCAATCCTTTGCCCACGTGATGCAAAGAGTCAACTCATTTGAAAAGACCCCGATGCTGGGAAAGATTGAAGGCAGGAGGAGAAGGGGACGACAGAGGATGAGATGGTTGGATGGCATCACCGACTCGATGGACATAAGTTTGAGTAAACTCCGGGAGTCGGTGATGGACAGGGAGGCCTGGCGTGCTGCAGTCCATGGGGTCGTAAAGAGTCGGACACGACTGAGCGACTGAACTGAACTGAACAGGCACCTGAGCTAACTAACGCCTGGGGGGAAAGGCTGGGAGGGGCTGGGGCTGGAGGCAGATGTGGGAAACTCTGCTCATTGGAACCGACAAGGCGGCCAGGCGAAACGCCGGGGAACTTCCAAGAAGAGCTTGTTTGTAGTAGACCGGGCCGTCCCAGCCTGCCGTTGGGTCAAAGAAACATCTTTAAATGATTTTTTTAGTTTTCCACTGCCCTCCCTGCTCTTTTCCGACAGCCTCTCCCATTTCCCAATTCATGAAGGTTCTCTGCCGAAAAGTGAATCCATCTGGTTCTCATTTGATGGCCGTTCACTGGCAGGTCGTCCTGGTGGTTTTTGCTTTTTTTTTTCTTTCTAGGTTGACAGGCATTTTAGGAGATGAGCTGGAGCTAGGAGAGTTCTGACAACGGCGAAAGGCGTTTTCGAGGCTAAAAGTTGAAGAGTCCAGATGTCTGGTGTTATATGCACACAGCTCACCCGTCCTTCAGTCTGGGTGCAGGAGAAGGGGGCGCTTCTGGAACCTTCCTTGGGGGAGCATACTCCAATGAGCCCACACCCCAAGCCTGAGAGAGCGTGGCTAAGGGTTGACAGATAATTATGTATTTTAAATGCAGCAGTGTGTCCATGTCCATCCCAGACTCCCTGACTATCCCTTCCCCCATCCTTCCCCCTGGTGACCATAAGGTTATTACAGGGTATTGAGCAGAGTTCCCTGCACTGTCCAGCAGGTCCTTGCTGGTTCTCCATGGTAAATACAGCAGTGTGTCCATGTCCATCCCAGACTCCCTGACTATCCCTTCCCCCATCCTTCCCCCTGGTGACCATAAGGTTATTACAGAGTATTGAGCACAGTTCTCTGGGCTGTCCAGCACGTCCTTGCTGGTTCTCCATGGTAAACACAGCAGTGTGTCCATGTCCATCCCAGACTCCCTGACTATCCCTTCCCCTATCCTTCCCCCTGGGAACCATAAGTCCTGGTCTAAGTCTGTGAGTCTGAGAAACTGGATATTTTGGATCAATTGGGTGTTTGTTGCTATTCTAGGCATAGAAATCAAATTCTAATTACCGGATTCAGTCATGGTGAATCCATTTATTCACTCAGCATGTTGTATTCCATTTTGACGATTCTCTGCTGAAAGGATACCTTATCCTCTATTTTTTTCCTAAATGGAAGCTTCTGTCTGCTCACATGCAAATATATAAATATTCAATTAGGGGCCGTAGATAAACAAGATCTGAGCCGTAGTATAAAGTGGTTTTTAAAAGTCTATAGTTGATTAAAGACTGTATTTACTGGAATTTTATAAATCCCCCCAGTGTGTTATAAATTAATAATTCGCTATATTTATTTGTGTGCCATCTATGTAATCCAGTCAATTATTAATGAATACATTTATTGCATATAAATAGTAAAAATTTCCGTCTCATAACACGACCGATGCCTCATGTTAATATACTGAGAATAGCACATAAATAATGAAAGAAAGGTAGAATAAATAATTGTATCGGAGCTGCCAAGCATTTGTTTTCATTTTTTTTAATTAAAAAAAATTTTTTTACGGAAGCATGCTTGACATACATTCCAAGCATTTGTTTTTATCCAGACACTGCAAAATGATGTCTGAAAAGGCACAGAGAAGACAGGCCGTTGAGCTCAGAAGGATATTCACGTAAACACTTGTTCTGCAGACAGGCTGAAGCCTTGTACAAAGAACCTTCCAGGGTAGATGCACATTCACGTTTCTGCCCTTCAGTACCACAAGCATTTATTGGGTACCTACCATTAGCCTTACCCTGGACGAGGGGTTGACGTATCCTCTGCTTAAGGCTCATGGTCCCCTGGCAAGTGGATGCCGTTACCCTCAAAACCAGAGCTGTGCTTTATGATCCAATCGTCATGTACGGATGTGAGAGTTGGACCGTAAAGAAGGCTGAGCGCCCAAGGATTGATGCTTTCCAACGCTGGTGCTGGAGAAGACTCCTGAGAGTCCCTTGGACTGCAAGAAAATCCAACCAGTCCATCCTAAAGAAAATCAGTCCTGAATGTCCATTGGAAGGACTGGTGCTGAAGCTAAAGCTCCAATCCTTTGGCCACCTGATGCAAAGAACTGACTCCTTGGAAGAGACCCTGATACTGGGAAAGACTGAAGGCGGGAGGAGAAGGGGACAACAGAGGATGAGACGGTTGGATGGCATCATTGACTTGATGGACATGGGTTTGAGTAAACTCTGGGAGATGGTGATGGACAGGGAAGCCTGGCGTGCTGCAATCACTGAGGATTGAAAGCACGGTCTTCAAGATATATTTATACGCGTGTGTTCAAAACACCATGACTCACAGCAGGCAGAAGGCAGAGGAAGCCTGGTAGTCCGAGGCTGGATGACAGATAAAGAGAATGTGCTCTGTGCCTTCTGGGACAGCAGCTTCCCGGTGAGGTCTTTGTGGACGCCACACGCCCTCTCCGTGGAGAAGACGCCCATCCCCGAAGCTCCATTGACACATTCAGATTTTCATCTGTGCTTGTTTTCCACTCAATTACGCCCCCAAAAGCTTGTGGTCCCCAGGGATGTGATGTTATTTACCCCTGCATCCCACACAGCTGGAAAATGGTCGGGTTTGTGGTTTTTGCAGGAAAAGGGAGCAATTTCAGAAGCCAGAACTCTATGCCTGGAGTTCCCAGGAGAGGGAATGAGCCCCAAGTCTGGTCGTGTGTTGGCCGTCCGGTTGCCTAAGTCTCCAGTCTGCATCCCCAAGGACCTCTCTCTCCCCACCACCCCGCGGGGCATTGCCTGTCTCCCAAGTCCTGTGCATCCTTAAAAACTCTGCAAGCGTGCTGGGGTCTTTTCAGGGCATCTTTGCTGATTGCCCAGGCAGAGGACGGCGGTGAGTTCTCCTTAGGTCTTCACGTGAGGTCGGCCACTTGGAAGGGGTGGCCATCGGCCACATGTTAAGAAGGGTTCTGAGGTTCCGTTCGGCTTGAAGGGAAGGAAGCTGCGCCTTCCCTCAAGAAGGGGCCCCTGTGGTGTGTCCCAGGGAGAGGCAGGAAAGAAGTCGGAGAGAAGGCACTTTCTGTTTTCTTTCTGGAAAAAAACTGGAGAGAAGGAAGCCACATCGGCTGAGCTATTTGAAGGTGGGAGGGGCTAGAATTTTCAGCCTAGAGTCTATAATACCACGTCTTTCCTTCCTTCCATCCTTTTTTCTTCCTTCCTTTCTTTGTCCCTTCCTTCTCTCTCTCTCTGTCTCTCACCCGCCTCCCTGTCTCTGTTACCTATCTCTATTCTATAATCTATCAATATGTTGTATCTACCTATCAGTATAAGCACCTACAGGGCTGCCCTGGTGCCTTCAGATGGTTAAGAATCTGCCTGTAGTGTGGGAGACGCAGGTTCAATCCCTGGGTCAGGAAGATGCCCTGGAGGAGAGCATGGCAACCCACTCCCATATCCTTGCCTGGAGAATCCCATGGACAGAGGAGCCTGCTGGGCTACGGTCCATGGGGCTGCAAAGACTCGGACACGACTGAGTAACACTTTCATGCATGTATCAATTCATCTATCTACTCATCCACCCTATCTATCTATCTGTTCTATCATTTATCTCTCATCTTTTATATGTATCAGCTGTTATATCTAGGTATGTCCTCATCCATCCATCCATTCATCCCCCTCTCTTTCTGTCCATCTGTCTGTCTGTCCATACCCATCCATCTATTATCTGTCTATCTATCTATCCATGTATTTATCTGTCCATCCATTGCATGTAGCTAGCTACTGATTCTGTCCCTTGTCCATCTATATACCTATGCATCTACCATCTCTCACCTCTCTCCCCTCCTCCCTTTTTTCCTTCCTCCTTTTTTCTTCCTCTTTTCCTTCCTTCTTGCCTCCCGCATTCACCCCCTCCCTTATTCACTCCTCCCCTCCCCCTCCCCTCCTTCCGTTTCCTTCCCTGTAAACTGATTCTGTTTACAGATTTGTCTGCGGCACTCTGGGCAGAAAGAAATACAGCTGCATGCCGAGTTTACGGACGTCTTCAGTATCAACTCAAAATTGGAAAGGCATGGGTGAAAATGAGATTAACCATACTCTCATCAACAGAGACCCAATAGAGGTAAGCCCTATCTATCAAAGCTTAGGATACCTAAGAATACATACTTACGTCCAGAATGACTCTTTGTAGGCACATAGAACCAAATGTCAAAAAAAGAAAAAAAAAATCCCAAACAATACACACACAAAAATATGTGATGCATATTTAGAATCATTTAAGCTTATCAGATGAGCGAAGGGCAAACTGCCAAACACATGGACGCTAATTCAATGTTTACTTGGGATTTTCATCATGAGAACCTTATCTGTAATGGGATATTGTTAAAGAAAACACGAGAAGGAAAAGAATCTCTCGGATTTTGGAGAGCAAATTTTGCAGTGTTCGACCTTCAAACTTTTCCTTGTGTCTTTGAAAAAGGGTTGCGGTTTTCAAATACGGCAACTGTCTCAGAGCTGTAAGGCCAGCTGCTGCTGCTGCTAAGTCACTTCAGTCCTGTCTGACTCTGTGCAACCCCATAGACAGAAGCCCACCAGGCTCCCCCATCCCTGGGATTCTCCAGGCAAGAACACTGGAGTGGGTTGCCATTTCCTTCTCCAATGCATGAAAGTGAAAAGTGAAAGGGAAGTCGCTCAGTCGTGTCCGACTCTTAGCGACCCCATGGACTGCAGCCTACCAGGCTCCTCCGTCCATGGGATTTTCCAGGCAGGAGTACTGGAGTCGGGTGCCATGCAGTGTGACCCAAACTCCTTGCATATTCACGTTTTCAAGTGTTTGTGTGCGTGCGTGCTAATTCACTTCAGTTGTGTGACTCTTTGCGACTCCATGGACTGTAGCCCACCAGCCTCCTCTGTCCATGGAATTCTCCAGGCAAGAACGCTGGAGTGGGTTGCCATTCCCTTCTCCAGGGATTGAACCCTGATCTCCTGCACTGGAGGTCATATTCTTTACTGTGTAATGAAGTTGACCTCAATTTCTTAATTTTATGCCACTTTTCCACTTTTCCAAGGGCTTCCGTCAGAGCTCAGTTGGTAAAGAATCTGCCTGCAGTGCAGGAGACCCTGGTTCAATTCTTGGGTCAGGAAGATCCCCCGGAGAAGGGATAGGCTACCCACTCCAGGATTTGGGGGCTTCTCTGGTAGCTTAGCTGGTAAAGAATCCTCCTGCAATGTGGGAGACCTGGGTTCAATCCCTGGATTGGGACGATCCCCTGGAGAAGGGAACGGCGACCCACTCCAGTATTCTGGCCTGGAGAATTCCATGGACTGTATAGTCCGTGTGGTTGCAAGAGTCGGACATGACTGAGCGACTTTCACTTTCACTTTTCCTGTGTATTCCAAGCTTTGAAACAGACTTTTAAAATACCTCTCTGTCTGTTCATTCATGCAATGCATTGTTCTCATGAACATCGACAGCACCCCCAGATAGCCACACAGAAGCAGTGTGAGCTGTGTGTACCGTGGGGACTTGTCCTTCGCTGTTGCTCACGCGCTAAGCCGTGTCCGACTCTGCGCGACCCCATGGACTGTAGCCCGCCAGGCTCCTCAGTCCATGGGATTCTCCAGGCAAGATTCCTGGAGTGGGTTGCCATGCCCTCCACCAGGGGATCTTCGCGACCCAGGGATGGAACCCGCGTCTCTTTATGTCTCCTGCTTTGGCCAGTGGGTTCTTGACCACTAGTGCCACCTGGGAAGCCCTTTCCCGTGTTTGAGTCCAGTCATGTTTGGCATCCCCGTGTGTACGCAGGAGGAACTCCAGACTACTCTGCATCCTGAAAGAATCTACTGCAGTCTCAGCACCCTGAAGGTTAAGGAGAAGGAGCCCGCACCCCCATAGAGATAACTGCATTCTTTGGGATGACTTTCTAACGACAAGGGGGTCTAAACATTATCCAAGGAACCGAGAAATCCACTGAACCAGGGACTCCAGTCATCGAGCGTAGATGCACAGGACTCTCTACGGCCTAGACCTTACTATCCGTAGTAGGACTGTCTGTCTGTCTGTTGTATCTGTCCCTCTATCTTTGTATATATCATCTCTGTCATCTACCTAATCTGTGCAAGCATCATGGCTACCATCCAGCTGCCTGTCCACCCATTCATCTGTCTATTCATCTCTCATCTCTATGACCATATATCAATGCAACTAGCTACCCATCCATCACATCTATCTATCTATCTATCTATCTATCTATCTATCTATCTATCTATCTGTGTATCTATCATCTACCTAGCTGCATGCATTATATCTACCATCTAGCTAAGTATCCATGCATTCTTCTAGTTATTCACTTATCATCTATACAATTGTCTATCAATGTAACTAGTTATCCGTGCATTATCTCTGTACCTACCCATCTCATATATCTGTCTATCCATCCGTTGATCTACCTGTTGATCTACCATCTATGTAACTGTACACCCATGTAACTGGCTATCCATCCATCATATCTAACCATGTATGATCTACCTAGCCATGCAGGCATTATATCTACCATCCAGCTACCTGTCCATCCACTCATCGATTTTTTCACTTATCATCTGTGTAACTCTCCATGTAACTAAGTATCCACCCAGCATATCTGCGTGCCCATCTACCTCACGTATCTGTCTATCCATCCATCCATCCACTCTTCCTTCCTCCCTCCATCCAGCCATCCCTTCATTGTATCTATCCGTACATCCCGTCTGTTTTCTCTCCACCTCACAGTCGTTCTCACATGCAAATGACTTTGCCTTCCTGAGAACATCCGTCGATTCGTGGAGACATTTCTGGTTGTCACGACGCGCAGGAATGGTTAGACTGACAAGTGATGGGTGGAGACCGGGGCCGCTGCTCATACACCCCACAGGGCACGGGACGCCCCGCATCAGAGGGCTGTCCAGCCCCGGAGGGCAGTGGTGCTGAGGCTGAGAAAGCCTGCCCGGGCGTGACTGTCTGATTACCTCTCTATCTACTTATTCTATCTGTCAGCCTTCTTAGTCTATGTGTCTGCTTAGTCTGTGTATCAACTTAGTCCATCTATCCACTTATTCCATCTATCCATTCATCATCTATCTGTGCATCCTTTCACCCATCTGTCTAGCTGCTTATTCTATCTGTCCACCCATTCACCCATCTATCTATTTATTCTGTTTATCTATCCACTTATTCTCTCTATCCGTCCATTCACCCAACTGTCTATGTACTTATTCTATCTGTGCACCCATTCATCTGTCTATGTATTCTATTTATTTATCTATTTATTCTGTCTACCCATTCATCCATCTATCTGTCCATCCATTCACCCATCTATTGACTTATTCTATTTATCCATCTACTTATTCTGTCCAATCATTCACCCAGCTATCTACTTATTCTATTTATCTATCTACTTATTCAATGTATCTATCCATCCATCCATTCATCCATCTTTCTTTCTACTTATTCTATTTATCTATCTGCCTACTTATTCTATCTATCTGCCTACTTATTCTATCTATCTGTCTACTTATTCTATCTATCCATTCATCCATCTATCAATCCATCCATTCATCATCTATCCACCCATTCACCCATCTATCTACTTATTCTATCTATATATCCGCCTACTTATTCTATCTATCTGTCTACTTATTCTATCTATTCATTCATCCATCTATCAATCCATCCATTCATCATCTATCTATCCACCCATTCACCCATCTATCTACTTATTCTATCTATATATCCAGCCATCCATTCACCCATCTTTCTATCTAGTTATTCTATTTATCTGTCTACTTATTCTATCAGTCTACTTATTCTATCTATCCATCCATTCATCCATCTATGCATCCATTCACTTATCTATCCACTTATTCTATCCATCCATCTATCTATCTGTCCATCCATTCACCCATCTATCTACTTATTCTATCTGTCCATCCATTCATCTACTTATTCTATCTATCTGTCCATTCATTTCCCCAATCTATCTGTCCACCCATTCATCAATATATCTACTTATTCTATTTTTCTGTCTACTATTCTACTTATCTATCCAGCCATCCATTCACCCATCTTTCTGTCTAGTTATTCTATTTATCTATTGGTCTACTTATTCTATCTATTCATCCATTCATCATCTATCTATCCTTCCATCCACCCATCTATCTACTTATTCTATTTATCTATCTACTTATTCTATCCATCCACTCATCTATCTATCTACTTATTCTGTTTATCCATCTATCTACCTATCCTATCTTTCTATCTAACTATCCATTCATCCACCAGGCTATCTATCCATCACTTCATCCATCCATCCCTTTATCTGACGATGGCTGTGGTTCACAATCTGGGAGGAATATTTGCCCCCAGGGGACACTTGGCAAAAGTCTGGGCACGTTTTGGTTGTGACCGCGATGGGGGGAGGGGGTGCGTCTGGCCTGTGGGCTGGGACGAGCAGAGATACGCCTTCCACACCCCACGCGGTGCCCCGGGGGGCCCCACATCACAGAGTCACCCTGCCCCAGTGTCAGCAAGACGAGGCTGAGCAGCCCGGACCCAGACAAACGCCTTGCCTGATGCCTATCCATCTGGCAGCTCCCCAAGAATCTTCACTCCTACCCCTTTTCTCGTAATTTTTTTGCCCGCCACGCTTCCCCTGAAATACAGAATTCGGTCCCAAAGCCAGCAAAGTGCACTCGGAATGAGAGCCCATGGCCCACCTTGAAGGAAATCGTGAAGCCAGAAAGGCATGTTGATCGTCTGCGGGGGGGGGCCTGGCGGTGAGTCAGACTCTCTGGGGGTTTTCTGGGCCCGTCGCTGTGGCTTCTCCCTGGGGCCCAGGCCATTGTAGGAAGACAAAGCAAAGAATGGGCCCCTGTCGAGACCAGCTGTGCCGGCGTCCAGCCTTTCTGAGAGGCCTTTCGTATTCAAATGCACCCCCGCCCCAACCCCAGTGTTGGGGGTGGGGGGCTGTAACCTCACCAAACTCTTTCCTCCTCAGACGTGGAATTTGGAAACCTACACCCACACCCCACCCCGCACTCCCCCAGCCTGGAGGATCCCAGCTCAGACCCAGGGCCAGGCAAATGCCAGTCCAGGTCAGTCTGTCTGCCAAGCAGAACCTCCAAGAATGTCTTCCAAGGAGCCCCTGTTGCCCGGCAGGACGTCCCACCCCACAGCCAGCAGCCTTTCCGCCTTTCACTGTGTTGAGACCCTCTCAACTTCTTACCATTCAAGCGGTTCTCAAGGCAAGAATGCTGCAGGGGCCTGCCATTCCTTTCTCCAACCACTGGGCCACCTGATGACTGTTGCGGAGAGCTGACGCACTGGAAAAGACCCTGATGCTGGGAAAGATTGAGGGCAGGAGGAGAAGGGGACGACAGAGGATGAGAGTGTTGGATGGCATCACCGACTCAATGGGCATGGGTTTGAGCAAAATCCAGAAGATGGTGATGGACAGGGAGACCTGGCGTGCTGCAGTCCATGGGGTCGCAAAGAGTCAGACACGACTGAGGTGACCTAGCATGCACGCACAATGGTTTAAGTTAACCCATGAAAACTGAAAGAATGAACTTCCCTGGAATAAGAAAACAGTAAGGTCACATCTTTTTCTTTACAGAGAAATAAAGCCAGGGAGTTGGCCATGAAAGACAAAGCAAGAAGAGAGGGCACCTGCTGGAGGAATTGCATTTCATGGAAGGATAGGTATTCTCTGTGTCCACAAACTTAACAGATGAAACTTTCAGAGGACAGGATGACTGAATAAAGCCCTTGTTTATATTTCTTGAAAAGAAGCTAAAAAAAAAAACACTGTTTAAAAATAAAACGTTTGCAAATGCTAATGAAAGTACAAGGTACTGTTACAACTACATTTAACTTAAGCTTGTCCGTGAAAGTGAAAGCGTTAGTTGCTCACTCAGGTCAGACTCTTTGCAACCCCGGGGACCGCAGCACGCCAGGCCTCCCTGTCCATCAACAACTCCCGGAGTTTACTGAAACTCACGTCCATCTAGTGCCATCAGGCCATCTCATCCTCTGTCGTCCCCTTCTCCTCCCGCCCTCTATCTTTCCCAGCATCAGGGTCTTTTCCAATGAATCAGATCTTCGCATCGGGTGCTCAGAGTATTGGAGCTCCAGCATCAGTCCTTCCAATGAATATTCAGGACTGATTTCCTCTAAGATGGACTGGTTGGATCTCCTTGCAGTCCAAGGGACTCTCTCGAGAGTCGTCTCCAACAGAGGCAGAGTTTGGAGCAAATAAAAAGCTGGCTTTAATTCTCAGTTCAGCAGAGAGGGGAACAGAGCATGTTCCTGCCTCAAGGCCTGTGCCCCGCCCCCTACGAAGGGTCTAGTGCCCCCTCCCTCCCTCGTCCCCTGACCCCCCACCAGGCTTCATGAGAAGTCTAGGGACTTATAGAAAGCAAGGGCTCACAGTCAGGAGTTGGTGACAGGGACCAAAGGTGATAGCATCTTGACTTCTTCCTCTTGCGTTGTTTTGGAGACAGTCGTGAACAGGCGTCAGTAACCCAGTAACGGGGTCTGGCAGTTCAGTGGCTCTTCAGTCTTGTTTCTGAAATACGTAACTACAGGGGCAAGGGTGTCGTAAGGGTGAACAGCAGACAGGGGATGCATTTAGCACAGAGTCCAAGAGAAATAGGTGCAAAGGGTAGCTCCTGCAGAATTAAGGGGCAGGAAAGCAAACTTAGTTATACACACGTTCAGAGTTAGGAGCAGTTAAAATTCAAAACAAAACAAAACTAGGAATGTTCAGGCCTCACTGCTATCTTCTTTGTTCTCAGGAAAAGGAAAGAGAAAAACTCATTCCTCTTTTTTCCTCCTGTTCACCGCAACAGTGCTATCTCCTGGGCTAGAAGTCCTGTAAGTTCCCAGCAAATAGAACACAGCTTTCATGACGTTTAGGTCGTGAGGAATTTTTTAGGTCGACGGTACCACGTGAGTGCATCGCTTCCTAAGCGACGTGATCGATGTTTTGGGCAAAAGATGCCTCAGAGGGCGGGGACCCAGGGGCGCAGGCTGGCTGAACCCTCCCGGGGTACAACCCCGTGTTCTTGGAGAGGCAGGAATTCGGCAGTCCAGGGGTGACGCCGGAGATGCAGGAGAAAGGGCCCCCTCGCTGGAGACTGTCTGCTTCGCAGGTCTTCTCGATGCCATCGGGCAAATCCCTGACTCCCAAAGGAACAAGCCTGACTCAGAAGACTTGGGTTCGTTGCGTGCTCTAAATAAATGCTGTCTTCTCCCGCTTCCCCATAGAACTGCCGGTCAAGACCTTTCCAGGAGCCTTCAGAGAGTTCCGCTCACCTTGGTGTATTCATCTCCCTACCTCCAACCACGGTCCAAAGGATGCCATTCCCGTAAAATGCACAGAGCCCAGATTTCATTCTTTGGCCTTTTGAAAATCTACACATTCCTGGGAGGAAAAAAAAAAGGAAAAAAAAAACATTAAATGCTCTGCAATTGTGAACAGTGTTTCTCATCTTTGCAAATCAAAACACCAGCTTATTGTTCTGATATATAGACATTTCATAGACATTCTAAGTGTGCAAAGGGCCTTCATCCTACATGCAGGGTGTGGGATGGCACACGCCGGGGCATGTGCGTTATGTAACTGACAATGTTTGTGGTGCCTGCTTGGGGGAAGAGTTTCAGTGAAGACGGAAATACCGTTGGGCTAGTAAGAGACGCAGGCAGGAGGAGAAGGGGACGACAGAGGATGAGATGGTCGGATGGCATCACCGACTCGATGGACATGAGTTTGAGCAAGCTCCGGGAGCTGGTGACGGACAGGGAAGCCTGGCGTGCTGCAGTCCACGGGGTCGCAAAGAGTCGGACACAGCTGAGCGACTGAACTGAACTACTGTATTTCACACATGAGATGGTTGGATGGCATCACCGACTCGATGGACATGGGTTTGGGTGGACTCCCGGAGACGGTGACGGACAGGGAGGCCTGGCGTGCTGCGGTCCATGGGGTCACAAAGAGTCAGACACGACTGAGCGACTGAACTGAACTGACCTGCGCGGGGGCTTCCGACGGAGTTCTGGCCACACAGCGCTGGTGGGGCTCAGGATATGAGACCCCAAATGTGGCACCTTGCCAGATGGAATATTTTAGGCTGAAAGGGTTCTAGAAAACAGAACAGGGAAGTTCAGTCTGACCACATCAATGTGACATATCAGGAAAGCTGCCTTGGAGGGCTTAGTGACTGGGGTGAGGGGAGGAGGGGAATGTGAGAGACAGGAGACAAACCGCATATCGGGAAGAGGGCATTGCTGTGTTGTTCAGTCGCCCCGTCGTGTCCGATTCCTTGTGACCCCATGGACTGCAGCATGCCAGGCCTCCCTGTCCATCACCATCTCCTGGAGCTTGCTCAAACTCACGTCCATTGAGTCGGTGATGCCATCCAACCATCTCATCCTCTGTCGTCCCCTTCTCCTCTCGCCTTCAATCTATCCCAGCATCAGGGTCTTTACCGATGAGTCAGCTCTCCGCATCAGGTGGCCAAAATTTTGGAGTTTCAGCTTCAACATCAGTCCTTCCAATAAATATTCCAGGACTGACCTCCTTTAGGATGGACTGGTTGGATCTCCTTGCAGTCCAAGGGACTCTCAAGAGTCTTCTCAACACCACAGTTCAAAAGCATCCATTCTTCGGTGCTTAGCCTTCTTTGTGGTCCAACTCTCACATCCAGACAACAGGGCGTTAGGAAGGAGCTTTGGCCCAGAGACAGGCAAAGCCGTGACGTTATGGGACTACAAATGGGGTGGCATCAGGCAACGGGTTTGTAAAATGGTGACAGGAAATGGACTTCTCTAAAGCTGAAACGCTGCCAGAATTCACGTTGATGACACTGAAAATGTAATGAAGATGGATCATCACCAACCAGTAACTGGCCGAAAAATAATAATAATAATTCGGTTAGGAAAAGTGTACGCATGACGAAAAGACAGAACATAGATCATATAGAGAGCATGTTACTATTACAACAAAATCAGCTTCATGAGAAACGGACGTGGGCTATTGAAGACAAAAAACACAAAGCTTCACTCAGAGGCACATAAAAGAAGAATTAAGTTGAGACGCGTATTGCCTTTCTGGATGTAGAGGTTTACGATTGTAAATATGTCACCATTTCCCAGATTAAAATATGGACTTCATCCCCTAGGAACTTTTTTTTCAAGATTTGAAAAGAGTAGAGTGATTCAAAAAATGTGGCCATAAGCATAAATTTGGTAAAAAAAAAAAAAAAAGGAAAGAAACTCCAAGTCATTTCTGAAGAAGAGTGGAGAGAAGGAACATGCATTAGCAGACAATAAAATCTTTTATAAAGACCTAATAAATGAAACCAGGAGCGTCCTGGCATAGAAGCAGACAGATCCACGACAGCTGAGAATTATATCGAGGGTTTACGACGTGACGAAGGTGGTTTCTCTAATTCATTCCATAAAAATATCCAAGACTTCTGTGCGTCACAAAATATATGCAAAATTAAAGGGTACATGGGGGGGGGAACATTTGGAAAATACATCATGGACCAGAAAACATCATTAATTCATAAACGGCTGTTTCGAATCAAAACTAATGTTCCCCAATCCGAGAGCCAGAGGATGTGAGACAATTGGCCAGTAATCAAAAGAAAATGTTGGAGTCCAGTAAACATTAGACTCTTGAGAGTCCCTTGGACTGCAAGGAGATCAAACCAGTCCATTGGAAGGGAAATCAACCCTAAATATGCACTGGAAGGACTGATGCTGAAACGGAAACTCCGATACTTTGACCACCTGATGTGAAGAACTGACTCCTTGGAAAAGACCCCGATGCTGGGAAAGATGGAAGATGGGAAGAGAAGGGGACGACAGAGGATGAGGTGCTTGGATGGCATGACCAACTCGTTGGACATGAGTTTGAGCGAGCCCTGAGAGTTGGTGAAGGACAGGGAGGCCTGGCGAGCTGCGGTCCATGGGGTCGGACACGACTGAGAGATTGAACAATGAGAAATAATGCTGGAGGGAAGTGGGTGACACGTCAGACCACTGCCCTTCCTCACCTGGACTGGCTGGCCCCCAGGCTGCGTGTTTAGAAACTCCAGGGGTGGGTCAAGACACTGTCAGATCCTTGATGCATCCACTGAAACATCTGTTCTGTAGGGTTTTTTTTTTTCCTCCCTTCAGCAGGCCATGTCTCACCAGAAAGGAGGAAATGCAATTAAAAATGAGAAGGACTCACGGACATATTTCTGAAGGCGGTTCTTGGAATTTCGGTGGTGACCTCGGATTGGACCATAAATATAGAATTCATATGTGCCTGGCTTCCTGCCCGTAATTACCTATCAAAAGGTTCAGGCGTTTAAAAGAAGTTCTTTATGAAGGAGAAACGGCCTCATCGTAAGGCTGCGGCTGGTGCTCCCTCGCCGAGCCCCTCGGAGGCCCGCCTCACCCCGACACACACAGGAGGAAGCCCCGTTTTCACATGTCGAAGACATACGACGGCATGTGGACTCCAGGCACGTTGAGCGTTGCAGTCCTATCATCAGATGTTAGTTTATTTCACTAATGTTCCTCGTGGAACGTTTCGTTTCTGCTTCTGCGTGCTGAGTCACTTCAGTCGTGCCCGACTCTTTGCAACCCCGTGGGCTGTAACCCACCAGGCTCCCCTGTCCTTGGGAGTCTCCAGGCAAGAACACTGGAGTGCCTTGCCATTTCCTCCTCCGGGGGGACCTTGCCAACCCAGGGACTGAACCTGTATCTCCTGCATGGATGGGCACGTGCTTTACCACTGAGCTACCAGAAGAAGTGATGGTCACTCAGTCACGTCTGACTCTTTGCGACCCCATGGACTGTAGCCCGCCAGGCTCCTCTGTCCCTGGGATGCTCCAGGCAGGAATCCCGGAGTGGGTCGCCACGCCCTCCCCCGGGGGATCTTCCCGACCCGGGAATCGAACCCGCAGTCTCTCACGTCTCCTGCATTGGCAGGCGGGCTCCTTGCCACTAGCACCCCCTGGGAAGCCCTTCTGCTCGTGAACCATGTGAGATGGGTGCAAACAGGTCTCGCCCTGCAAAATGCCGGAACGTGGCTTTTTGTGAGCGGAGGAACTGGGTTGCATGTTCGCAGTTCCCCGGTCATTATCAGCACGTCATTGACAAGCACGTCATCCCACCTCGGATGTGAAAGTTCTACGGGGCGCAGACAGTTCCTTGATTTTCTTTTCCTTTTTTTGGCCTCCTTCTGTTCTAAATTCTTCCAGGAAGCCTTTAATCACAGAAGGCGGGAAGCTTATTGTTTTTGCATTGTATCTATCATTTCCTCCGTGTGGACGTGCGTCTGTTCTCAAATTTCTGCTCATGTTTCCGGAGACTGTGTTGTCTTGTCTACTAACGAGAACCCCGGGTACCGCTCGCAGAATGACAGATCCATCTCGTGCGTCGCCGTGGAGAGCGGGAGACCCGGGGGGCGGCGGGGGGCTTGAAAAAAGGATCGGGGTGCCGAAACCAGCCGTCACTAACGCTTTTCAAAGGCCCGCCGATCGTCTGGCAAATCAATATAATTCTAATGGATGTTTCTGCCTGCTCTACAAATAAGGCTGGGCCATGTGTTACAAATTTTTCCCCCCTCTCTTTTCCTCTGCATGTAATTTTTAAACTCTTTTTTTTTTTTTTTTTTTTACCCTTCTCTCTCCCGCCTCCCCCCCTGCCCCCCTTCCTTGGCTTAGCTGCTGAGACGGAGCTAAATCAAACTAATTCTGGAGAAGTACAAATTCCGGGTTAATCGGAATCTGTGCTTGTTAAGATAAAGACTGTGTGACATCTGGTCTTTATTTGCAGGGAGCAATTTGCAGAGAGAAGGGGGCTGGCGGCTGCGGTCCGGGGGGTGGGGGGGAACGTGTGATGCGTCCGGTGTAGCCTGTGGCCCACGGATACGAAGGAAGGAGGCCTGAGAATCTCAGTTGCAGGACCGAGTGTCTTTGACCGGGGCGGGGAGGAGCCATCTCCAAGGCTCGTGGTGGGGGCGGGGGGGAGTGGAAACCTGCGGCTCTCACCTGTAGGACCTCAGCCTGAAACCTTGCGGAAGGAGCAGCCGTCTGTAAAGACGCCTCACTTCTCAGCAGTTCAGAAGGACTTCTCTCTCGCCTCTTGGCAGCCCGGCCAGATCCGACGCGTGAAACCCCAGCCTCGGGGATGTCCCTGCTGGTCCACTGGTTAAGAATCTACCTACTGGTGCAGGGGAGGTGGGTTCCATCCCTGGTCCAGGAAGATCCCACATCCTGCAGAAAGACCAAGCCCGTGGACCACAAGTACTGACTCTGTGCTCCAGAGCCTGTGCTTCGAAACAAGAGAAGCCGCCGTAGTGCGGAACCTGGGCACCCGCAGTGGAAGAGTAGGCCCGCCTCACTGCAACCAGAGAAAGGCGGGATGCAGCGGTGAAGACCCAGCACAGACAAAAATAAACAACTTTCTTTCATTTAAAAAAATTATTAAAAAAAAGAAACTAGGTCTTGAGAAGACAGGCCACATCGGAGAGCAAAGGATATTTTTCAGAATTAAAAGTGGTAACCTGATGCCTCATCCTGCCTCCTCCAGAAAAAAAAAAAAATGAGGTAGAAAAATCCCTTAAGTATCATGTAGTATATATTTAAAAACACTACTGGGCTTCTCTGGTGGATTAGATGGTGAGGAATCCGCCTGCAATGCGGGAGACCCCGGTTCGATCCCTGATTTGGGGAGATCCCCTGAAGGAGAGCGTAGCAACCCACTCCAGTATTCTTGCTTGGAGAATCCCATGGACAGAGGAGCCTGGCGGGCTGCAGTTCATGGGGTTGCAGAAAGTCGGACACTGTTTTCCCAAATCACAATCCTCAAGCTTCTGCCCGGGTTGAATGAACATGCCATCATTTCAGGAAACTCTATCCCCCCTAAGGGATGTTTCTCCAATGGATGCCAAGGACAAGCTCCTAAAGTTTAATTTTGGGATTTTCCAGTTACATGTACCATGCGTCGTTATCTCCAGGGCTGAGTTAACACAATGGTGTGGTTTAGTCTCCGAGTCACGTCCGACTCTGCGACCCCATGGACTGTAGCCCACCAGGCTCCTCTGTCCGTGGGATTCTCCAGGCAAGAATACTGGAGTGGGTTGCCGTGCCCTCCTCCAGGGAATCTTCCCAACCCAGGGATCGAACCCAGGTCTCCTGCATTGGCAGGCGGTTTCTTTATCATCTGAGCTGCCTGGGAAGCCCCTGCCAGTCGGGTCCATTTGAGGAAACGCGGTGGATTTTGAGACCCAGCCTTTCATGAACCTCTGCCTTCTCCACAGTCGAGTCGATGCGTGGAGGACGCGTCTAAAAACGGCTCGGCCGTAATGACCCATGGAGGTCAATAACCGGGAGGGTCTCATAAGTGACTCACTTACCAGGTGCAAATTGAAATCTTTAGAGTCTTGATTGGTTCATTAGCAAAATAGACAACGTTACTCTTGTCGTCCCGGAGACAACGTGATAGATGACCTAACGAGCAATTAATAGGTTCATAAGTTATCTGACGCGTCGATACCTAGGCTGGACTCTGTCCATTATTTAGCCATGAAGATATCTGATTAGGATCGACCCCTCAATGTCAGATGAGTTCCGATGGACCCTCACGGCAGCCGGACTAACGGGTGCTCCCACAGCAGGGCACCCGCAGGTGTGAACGTTCCCTCTTAAACACAGGGGGTCACCCCGGGTCGGCGTTCCTTCTGGCCAGTAGCTCTGGTGGCCACTCAGGACAGGACCTAAGGCGAGGCAAGTGAGGCTTTGCCTCGGGAACGAAATTTACCGGGGGCTCCAAAAACTCACTCAACACAGGTATTTTAATGCCATGTTGCTCCTGTTCTGTCACTAAGGCACATCCAGCTCTTTCGTGATTCCAAGCACTGTAGCCCATCCAGGCTCCTCTGTCCATGGGATTCTCCAGGCAAGACTACTGGAGTGGGTTGCCATGCCCTTCTCCAGGGGATCTTCCCCACCAGGGGATGGAACTTACGTCTCCTGCATTGCAGGCGGATTCCTTACCACTGAGCCACGTGAGAAAGCCTTCTAATGCAATTGTTCTAAACAAAGTGAATGTCAAAGAAAAATCTGTGATGGACAAATATCAATTTATGGAGAACCCACAAGGACCGGCTGGACAGCCCAGGGAACTCTGCTCAATACTCTGTAATAACCTTATGGTCACCAGGGGGAAGGATGGGGGAAGGGATAGTCAGGGAGTCTGGGATGGACATGGACACACTGCTGGATTTAACGTGGAGAACCAGCAAGGACCTGCTGGACAGCCCAGGGAATTCTGCTCAATACTCTGTAATAGCCTCATGGTTCCCAGGGGGAAGGATGGGGAAGGGATAGTTAGGGAGTCTGGGATGGACATGGACACACTGCTGGATTCAGCATGGAGAACCAGCAAGGACCCGCTGGACAGCACAGGGAACTCTGCTCAATACTCTGTGATAACCTGATGGTCACCAGGGGGAAGGATGGGGGAAGGGATAGTCAGGGAGTCTGGGATGGACATGGACACACTGCTGTATTTAACATGGAGAACCAGCAAGGACCTGCTGGACAGCACGGGGAACTCTGCTCAATACTCTGTGATAACCTGATGGTCACCAGGGGGAAGGATGGGGGAAGGGATAGTCAGGGAGTCTGGGATGGACATGGACACACTGCTGGATTTAACATGGAGAACCAGCAAGGACCTGCTGGACAGCACAGGGAACTCTGCTCAATACTCTGTAATAACCTTATGGTTCCCAGGGGGGAAGGACGGGGGAAGGGATAGTCAGGGAGTCTGGGATGGACATGGACACACTGCTGGATTTAACATGGAGAACCAGCAAGGCCCTGCTGGACAGCCCAGGGAAGTCTGTTCAGTATCACGTGGCAGCCGGGATGGGAGGGGAGTTTAGGGGGGGATAGATACATGTATGTGGATGGCTGAGTCCCTTGGCTGTCCACCCGGAATCTTCACGACATACTTAACCAGCTACACTCCAGTATAAAATTGAAAGTTTAAAACATAATAAATATGGCCAAGATATTTGGAAAAAAACTTTAAAAGTATTTCAGGAATATGTGATTCAGGGACAAAGATGTTTGAAAGAGTGATAACATATTTCTTCTGAGTCGTGCCGGTTGAAGCATCAGCCACAGAGGTGTGCCTCCTCCCCCCCCCCCAGAAGAAGTACCATGTGACCCAGCAATCCCACCCCTGGGTGTCTACCCTGACAAAACCATAATTCAAAAGGCCACGTGCACCCTGATGTTCACTGAGGAACTATTCACAATGGCCAAGATGTGGAAGCAACCTAGGTGTCCATCGAGAGCGGGATGGATGAAGAAGATGCGGTAAATATGCACAGTGGAATATTACTCAGCCATGAAAAGGGAACAAAACTGGGTCATTTGTAGCGAGGTGGATGCGGCTAGAGCCATCGTACAGAGTGCAGTAAGTCAGTGAGAGAAAAAGAAATACAGTATATTAACGCATACATTTGGAATCTAAAAAAAAAAGGGGGTAGAAGTGAAGCTATATGCAGGGCAGGAATAGAGACACAGATGTAGACAGTGGACTTGTGGACGCAACAGGGGAAGCAGAGGAGGCCATGAATTGAGAGAGAATTGCTGACCCGTATACACCACCATGCCTGAAACGGACCGCTGGTGGGAAGCTGGTTTAGCGCCCAGGGAGCCTGCCTCCAGGCTCTGCGATGACCTAGAGGCGTGGATGGGACGGGGTGGGAGGCAGCGTTAACTGACTTGAGGGTGATAATCATTTCACAAAGTATCTGTATATAAAAAATTAAAAAAAAGACAAAACACTCTGCCTGGCGAGCAGGAGAAAGACCTGCAGCTTGGGAAGGAGGTGAGATGGGCAGGGTCGGGGGGCAGGGGGCAGGAAACGGCCTTAGACACGTTTTCCGCAGGTTGAGTCCGGAGCGCTTTCGGCCGGGGAGGTGGAGACGCGGGTCTCTGGGGCTGAGCAGGACGTGGAGATTCGGGCCTGCCTTCAGGATGGAGCTGGTCGCACCTCGGGGCCAGACTGGGTCCCTGAGTGGGTGCGGTCCGGCCCATCTCGGAAGGGTCTGCGGTTGTGGCAGCTTTGCCCATCGGGAGAGAGGAGACGCAGGAGGGGGCGACGTCCCAGGGTGGGCTGGATCAAGGGCTTGGAAGGCACCGAGGCGCCCTTCGGGCTGGGCGGCGCGGTGGGCGGTCCTCGCCGGGGTTCATCTGGACCACGGGCAGACCCGTCGCTCCGCGAGGCCACACAGGGCGCCGGCTGGAAGGGCCATAAAACTCAGCAACCCGCCCATCCGCGTCGCATATTTGGCATCGGGCTTTTATTAACATGACTAAGCGCCCGGGGAGGTGGAGGCCGTGAGCATGGGAAACTGTGCTGAAAAAAAAACAAAAAAAACAGGAACACTCTGGGTCTTTTGAGTTAATGCTTTAATTATGCAACCCGGGGATTTATTTCCACGGGGCTCACGCTAAGCCGGCAGGCGGTGGGTGGGTGGGGGGTTTCTTCTTGGCCTTCTCACACGCCCGGGTCTGCAAAGACAATCAGCCGATTGATGACGGAGGTGGATCTGAAGGAGACGCGATGGCAGAGTCTATGGTGGAAGGGGGGCTGAGATGTGGGAAATCCTGGGTTTCGGGGACCCCCTCAGAGGTGAGCCGAGGACATGATTAAAGTGAACGTCTAGCCCGACGTCCGGTCTGTGGAGCTTTCTCCTCCTGGTGCCCAAGAACCCAAGAGAACCAACGCAGTGGACAGAGGAGGTTGGAAGGATGGTGAATAAAGAACCCAGCCAGTTAGTTCCCCCTGACACACACACACACAGCCTGGTGTTTCCTGGCAGAGGCTCATTTACAGAGCTCGACAGGTACCCCCCGTCGTCAAAATGAAGGTGGGCCCTCTCCACGATGGATCCCGTGCAGGCCAGGGTTTCTGCAAAGGGGCAAACACCACTTGCTAACAGCCAGAGAGGCTACCTGACCAGAGTTTACCCCTGTGGAGCACCGGGAAGGCTCTATCTCTGTCTGGGGCATGTTTTTCTAACCTTCTGGGCTCCCCCGGTAGCTCAGATGGTAAAGAAGCCACCTGAAACGCAGGAGACCTGGTTTCGATCCCTGAATCGGGAAGATCCCCTGGAGGAGGGCATGGCAACCCACTCCAGTGTTCTTGCCTGGAGAATCCCATGGACGGAGGGGCCCAGTGGGCACCAGTCCATGGGGTCACAACTAGTTGGACATGACCGAGCGACTCCCAGGTCACCATGGAATGTGAGGTATTGGTGCCTGTCTGATGCATGTTTTATGAGAAGGAATATTTAATACTAAAAATCAGAGTGCCCTGAGGGCAACTCTGAGTCCCGGCTGGTTGGCTGAACTTAGAGGAATGTGGTCATGAAAGACAGAGTTTTTCCTACACAGGAAGCGTTCACTGTTATCACAGGCTTCTTACCCACAAAGAGTCTGGAAACCAAAAGGTAGGACCAGACACTGGACGTCCGGCCGGCTTCTGCAAGCCTTGTTTGCCCCAGCAACCTATTCCATTGACCAATTCTCTGTGCCGTCACTCAGCCATGTCCGACTCTGTGACCCCATGGACTGCAGCACGCCAGGCTTCCCGGTCCTTCACCATCTCCCGGAGCTTGCTCACACTTGTGTCCATCGAGTCGGTGATGCCATCCAACCATCTCGTCTTGGACCCGAAACACGGCGGACATGGAAAGACCCCCAAGAAATGATGGAGTCCCACCCTCCACGTTTCACAGACGCAGGAGCTGAAGTAGAGAGGGATGGTTTGGCTTCCCAAGATCACACTGACAATGGGGTGATTTTTTTTTTGTCAACCCACATTCCCAAGCCCTGTCCTGTTTCAGGATACTGCACTTTCTAAATTCCTTGAATGTGAAACTGTTAATCGCTCACTCGTGTCCAACTCTTTTTGACCTGTGGACTGTAATCCACCAGGCTCTTCTGTCCATGGGATTCTCCAGGCGGGAATACTGGAGTGGGCTGCTATGCCCTCCTCCAGGGGGTCTTCCTGACCCAGGAAGATCGAACCCAGGTCTCCTGCATTGCAGGCAGACTCTCTACTGTCTGATCCACCAGGGAAGCCCCATAGGTGGTCCCAAGGGATGGAAAGACAGAACCCACGCTAATGACCTCATTTTACCTTCATCCCCTCTGTAAAGACCTCTGTCTCCAAATATACTTGCATTCTGAGGTCCTGGGAGTTAGAGACTCACCATAGGAATTGGGGAGGGGGGGAGGTGGACACCATTCAGAGGCGCTAGTTGTAGAGAGGCTGCCTGCCAATGCAGGGGACTTGAGACTGGAGTTTTTGATCCTTGAGTCGGGAAGATTCCCTGTAGGAGGGCATGGCAACCCACTCCAGTATTCTTGCCTGGAGAATCCCATGGATACGGGAACCTGGCGGGCTGCAGTCCATGGTGTTGCAGAGAGTGGGACACGACTTCAGCCCAGAACAGGGGTAAGTTCTATATCACGGCTTTCCTGGGGAGCTCAGAAGTGTAGCCGCAGAGAGCGCGCCATCACCCGGGCTAATGGAACGTGCGTTGATGGTGCGGAACGTGTCCAGCTGACCACGCAAGGCTCGGTTCCTGCCGGGAAGAGAGACATCCTGTGATTCGGTCCACGCCGCCCAGCTCGAGCCTGTTCTCTTCGGAGATGAAAATCAGACAAGAGCTGGCGGATCTCGGGGTACGACTCCCCCAGGGTCTTGCTAGCTGACTAAATTAGCACGGCGCTGTCATCAGCAAGCGCGCGGTCGTGGTGGGACGGGGCGGGGGCGGCTGGCGTGATCAAACGGAGCCTCCGCCGAGCTGACAGCGGAGGCGCGGGAGATGCCGGCGTGGCCCCCCTGGTCCCCTCGCTCCGGCAGCAGGAGGGGCGGAGATGAGCCCCTGCTCCCCCTGCGCTCCGAGGTGGTTGCCGGGGCAACCGGGGGAGCCGCGCAGACCCTCGGGAGGGGGCGGAGCCCTCGCAACGCACGTGGAGGCCCAAGTTAATCAGGGGGCCTCGGGGGTGGGGGGGCCCGCCTGTCCGGAAGGATGCTCTCGGCGCGGGACCCCGGGGACGTCGGGGGGAAGCTGACACGTGCTCCTCGTTGCCTTTGTGAAGCGGGTCCTCGCCTCCCCTGCGAGGGAACTGATTTCCGTCCGGACGCCCTCCAGTTTAGAGCACTCTCTGATCTTGCGGGGGTGGAGGAGGGGGGACCCCAAGTGATGCCCCGTCGCAAGGTTCCAGGCGGGGCAACAGGAGTGTTGGTACCTGGGGGGTCCCACAGAGCTGGCACCTCCGACCGTCTTGTTGGGCTTCCCAGGTGGTGCTGGTGATAGAGAATCCTCCTGCAACGTGGGGACCTGGGTTTGATCCCTGAACTGGGGAGATCCCCTGGGGAAGGGATGAGCTACCCACTCCACTATTCTTGGGCTTCACTTGTGGCTCAGGCAGAAGGCAATGGCAGCCCACTCCAGTCCTCTTCCCTGGAGAATCCCATGGACAGGGGGAGCCTGGTGGGCTGCAGTCCATGGGGTCGCAGAGTGGGACACGACTGAGCGACTTCACTTTCACTTTTCCTTTTCATGTATCAGAGAAGGAAATGGCAACCCACTCCAGTGTTCTTGCCTGGAGAATCCCAGGGATGGAGGCGCCTGTTGGGCTGCCGTCTATGAGGTCGCAAAGAGTCGGACACGACTGAAACGACTTGGCGGCAGCAGCAGCTTGTAGTTCAGCTGATAAAGAACCCGACTGCAATGTGGGAGATCTGGGTTCGATCCCTGGGTGGGGGAGATCCCCTGGGGAAGGGATAGGCTATGCACTCCAGTGTTCTTGATCTTCCCTTGTTGGCTCAGCTGATAACGAATCCACCTGCAATGTGAGAGACCTGGGTTCGATCCCTGGGTTGGGGAGATCCCCTGGGGAAGGGATAGGCTACCCATTCCAGTGTTCTTGCCTGGAGAATCCCATGGACAGAGGAGGCTGGGCTCAGAAAGGGTCGGACACAACTGAAGCCACTTAGCATGTATGCAGGCGACTCAGCCTCTGTTGTCCGCAACGCCCGGGGCTGACTCCCAGGAGGAGGAGGTGTTGCTGGCTTGGCTTACAGCTTCCCTGCAGAACATATGCCTTTTGCAGTATAGGGTTCCCCCGGAGGTCCTTACTGCACATGCATATGTTTCAGGAGCTTTCGCATCCTGGGTCCTTTCTGTCCCGGCCAGATGAAGGGGCGTGAGGACAGTTGGAGCTGGGAGTGCCATCTGCTCATCACCAGGGAGCTTGTTCAAGCAGCCAGGCAGAGAGGAGAGATATCTCCCTTTCTCTATGTCCTGTTCGCCTCAGACCGTCAGCTGATTAGACGAGGCCCACCCTCATCCCCACCCACCCCAGCGAGGACCATCTGCTTCGCTCAGTCCACGGATTCAAACACTCGACTCATCTAGAAACACGCTGCAGACACGCCCAGAGTCACGTTTAAGCAGCTCTCTCTCGACACCTCTCAGCCGGGTCAGGTGGATGGCTAGAGTCCACCAGTATAGAGCCTCCACGTGACCAGATATCAAGAACTCCTCCGAAGTGGAAACGCACGAAACAGCGAGAAAGAAATGCCTTAAAGAGAATTTGGATGGAGACCCTGTTGGGTTTAGAAACGCAAGCTCCCCTCCCCCCAAATGTCGCATCTTGCTTAGTAGATGTCTCTCCACTTCTGTTCCTATAGTAATAAAAAAATTTTTAAAGATGCTATGGGGTTGGGAGTTCCCTGGCAGTCCGCTGGTTAGGACTTTGCCTCCCAATAGAGAGGGTGCACGTTCTATCCCTGGTCACAGAGCTAAGACTCCACGTGCCTCAGGGATCAAGAGGCCAAAATATAAAACAGAAGGAATATTGTAGCAAACTCAGTCAGTTCGGTGGCTCAGTCGTGTCTGACTCTTTGTGACCCCCTGGACTGCAGCACGCCAGGCCTCCCTGTCCATCACCAACTCACAGAGTTTACTCAAACCCATGTCCATCGAGTCGGTGATGCCATCCAGCCAACTCATCCTCTGTCGTCCCCTTCTCCTCCCGCCCTCAATCTTTCCCGGCATCAGGGTCTTTTCCAGTGAGTCGGCTCTCTGCATCAGGTGGCCAAAGCATCAGCTAAGTGTACACACACATCCCCTCCCGCCGGAGCCTCCCTCCCACCCCCACGCCCACCCCTTTAGGGCAGCAGAGACCACCAAGCTGAGCCCTGCGTGTTACCCAGCAGCTTGCCACTAGCTGTCTAGTTGGCACGTGGAGCTATGTATATCTGGCTTCTCTCTCCGTTTGTCCCAGAGATGCCGTGTCTCTCGACAGCTCTCTTTCTCATGGAGCTGCTTTCTGAGTCACTCTTAGAGTATTCCTCATGCTTCTCCACATGGTTCCCGGCAGGAAGCATTCAGAGACCAAGTTCCAGGGCATAGACTAATGAGGAGGAAGGGTGGGGGGCCCCGGGCACCCATCTCTGGTGAGAAAAGCGCCCCTTTCCAGGACTGTTCGTCATCCAAGCTGTGCTCAGAACCCACGTACGCTTCTGCACGGGGGAGAGAGGAGGGTATGGTGGGAAGCGGGTTTCGGGTGCTTCAAAGCATCAGGGGTGCTGGTTATAATCGGGGCACCTCTAATTACCTCTAATCTACAGGCAGAGCAACCGGGGACGGCTCCAAGGACTGGTAATCTATGGAGATGTAAGCTAATGACTTAATCACTTGCATTTGTAAATCACGTTATTGGAAAAGAAATTACTCTGGTGATCGAATTACAGATATTTATCTGCTAATAGGCCTGATTAACTGGTGATGCTAATCTGTCATTTTGAAAGCTAATATTAACAGCATCAATCTCACCGGAAAATAAACAGTTTATAGGAAATAAAACTCGGGTCCGTTTAAAGAGCGGAGGGTTGTGAGGAGCTGGAGCCGGGGTGCTGTGGGGTGGCATCTCCCTCGGCCTGTTAACCCTTCTGTTGGGGTCGTTCACTCCCTCAGTCGTGTCTGACTCTTTGCGACCCCGTGGACTGCAGCACGCCAGGCCTCCCTGTCCATCGCCAACTCCCAGAGTTTACTCAAACTCATGACCATTGAGTCGGTGATGCCATCCAACCATCTCACCCTCTGTCATCCCCTTCTCCTCCCGCCCTCAATCTTTCCTGGCATCAGGGTCTTTTCCACATGAGTTATCTCTTCACTGAACATCTGAGTAACTTTGCTGTACATCTAAAACTATCACAATCTTGTAAATCGACTACACATCAATTTAAAAAAAAAAAAAACAACCCTACAATGGAAGTCATTAAACAAAAAACTAAGGTTGCTTGAAATATCATTTTTTTCCTTAAAGCTCTTGTCGAAGGAGATCCCTATTCTCCCAGCTTCTCTCTGAGCTTTTTCCATCTCCGCTTGTCTCTTCTTGTCACCTCCTGACTTTCCAGATGCACTCATCTCTTGGCAAAGGAAGGTCAGGTCATTCTCAGATTCACTCACTCGGGGATGCCCACACTGTCGACCCCATCAGCTGTCCATGTGTGTCCAGCTCCACGGAAACTACAGAATTTTTGCTGCTGTCCTGTGAAACTATACGTTTTCATTCCCTTGGAAACAAGACACGTTTTAAATCGAAGATGCCATAAATGGTTTTTTATGAGGTCGGGGTATTGACGCCCTGTACGCTCAACCAGGCTCAACATCCTTGTTATCAAAAAATATATATGGAACACGTTATCACAGGAAAGTGTCACCGGGTGGGGAATTCTCAGAAGAATACAAGGAAACCATCAGAAGGCATTAGAGGGCGGCCCTGGGGGCTCCGTGGTAAAGAATTCGCCCAGCAATGCAGGGAACACGGGTTCGATTCCGGGTCCCAGAAGCTTCCGCATGTCGGGGAGGGACTTAGCCCGTGAGCCACAATTCCTGAGCCCGCATGCTGCAGCTACTGAAGCAAGCACCTCCTAGAGTCTCTGCTCAACACACAATGAGAGAAACCGCCACCACGAGAAACTCACACACCACAACGAAGAGCCGCCCCCGCTGACCACAGCTAGAGAAAGCCCGCGTGCAGGAACAAAGACCCAGCACGCCCCAAGATAAATGAATAATAATTCTGAAGATCCGTCTAGTCAAAGCTATGGTTTTCCCAGTAGTCGTGTTTGAAAGTGAGAGTTGGGACGTAGGCAAGGCTGAGTCCTAAAGCATCGATGCTTTTGAACTGTGGTGCTGGAGCAGACTCTTGAGAGTCCCTTGGACTGCAAGGAGATCCATCCAGTCCATCCTAAAGGAGATCAGTCCTGGGTGTTCATTGGAAGGACTGATGCTGAAGCTGAAACTCCAGTCCTTTGACCACCTCATGGGAAAAGCTGACTCCTTGGAAAAGACCCTGGTGCTGGGAAAGATTGAGGGCAGGAGGAGAAGGGGACAACAGAGGATGAGATGGCTGGATGGCATCACCGACTCGATGGACCTGAGTTTGAGCAAGCTCTGGGAGCTGGTGATGGACAGGGAGGCCTGGGGTGCTGCAGTCCATGGGCTCACAGAATTGGACACACCTTAGTGACTGAACAATAATACCCAACACTGTGTGATACCAGCTAGAATGTTCTCCCTAGAGCCTTGAAGACGATCTTTTCCCTGCCGTCCAAAGACTCTCTGACATTTCAGGTCCAGACAAATCACTTTCACCGATTTCCCCTGATATCTTGTAAAAAAAAAAAAAAAAAAAAAATCTGTTAACTGATTTCCTTTAATAACCTCGACGTTCCATTCTATCTTGAAACTTCCTAAATGGGTCTCATGGCATCCCTGGAATTTCCTTAGAGGAAGTCGTTTCGCTTTGATTACGTTGTATGTTTGCATCTCTCTCCTCTTTCTAAGTACCCAATCCTCTGAAGCACATTTTTCATCCTTTTCCCACTACACACTCAAAGCGGTCACCAATATTTTTTGACCAATGAGTGCTAAGGTTTCACACTCGATTGAAAAAAAAGAAAAAAATCCACTCAATTGGAAAAAAAAAAAAATCCACCTAAGTTAAAAATTCAGAGTGTGTGTTTAATGAATCATCCAGGCTTCTTCGGATTTGAATATGAAGGAAATAAAGAAGGAAAATGTGAAGGATTTAGGATTCAAGGCATCCTTATATCTGGGTGTTCAGAAGCTCCTCTGGGGTCCTTACCATAGTACCAACACAGGTTCTCCCGGCCCTGGGTATCACATTCCATGGGGACTGTGAACCCAGTGATGGAGATAAACCAGGAGCCATTGCAGAAAGAGAAGTTCCTTTTTCTGCAGGAAATTGGCCCCTCCAGAGTTCACAAGGGACTGTGTTTGACCCGCTCAAGTCAACCCTGTTGGTGGAATTCTTTCTTTCAAGGCTGAGCTATGACCAATGGCATCCGATCCCATCACTTCATGGCAAATAGATGGGGAAAAAAAAAATAAATGGAAGCAGCGACAGACTTTATGATCTTGGGCTCCAAACTCACGGCAGATGGTGAGTGACGCCATGATGTTAAAAGATGCTTCCTCTTTGGAAGAAAAGCTTCTATCAACCTGTGTATGTGTGAGTCACTCAGTCGTGTCTGACTCTTTGCAACACAATGGACTGTAGCCTGCAAGGTTCCTCTGTCCATGGAATTCTCCAGGCAAGGATACTGGAGTGGGTCGCCGTTTCCTTCTCCTATGATCAACCTCGACCATATTAAAAAGCAGAGACATCACTTTGCCAACAAGGGTCCGTATAGTCAAAACTATGGTTTTTCCAGTAGTCATGTATGGATGTGAGAGTTGGACCATAAAGAAGGCTGAGTGCCGAAGAACTGATGCATTCGAACTGTGGTGCTGGAGAAGACTCTTGCAATTCCGTTGGACTGCAAGGAGATCCAACCAGTCCATCCTAAAGGAAATCAACCCTGAATATTCACTGGAAGGACTGATGACGCTGATGCTGAAGCTCCCAGACTTTGGTCACCTGATTCGAGGAGCCAGTGCATTGGAAAAGACCCTGATGCTGGGAAAGATTGAGGGCAGGAGGAGAAGGGGGTGACAGACGGAATATTCTTTCCAAAGAATACTCAGGGCTGGGTTAGGATCCATCTTACCTTGATTATATCTGTGAATACCCTGTGACAAATGAGATCACAATGGCAGATAGCAGGTGTAGGGCTAAGGGCTTCTACACGCCTTTCGGGGTGGGGGTGGATGGCAGAGAATTCAGCTCACAAAAGCCTGCCCAGCACCGCTTTCTGTAAACACCGACACGTCCCAGCCCGCGTTGTCCAGCATCGGAGCCACCCACTCTTACTTGTGACAGGACAACTGAGGAATCGATGGCCTAATTTAATTAATCGCAATTAATTTCCATTGAACACACCCCATATGGCTACTGAGGACTGGGAAAGTGGCTAGGGCGCTGGAGGAATTGAATGTTTACTTTAATTAATTGCAGTTCATTTACATTTAAAAGCCACATGTGGCCGGTGGCTATTGAACCGCCCACCATTCTAGGGATTTTTTTTAAAAAAAAAAACACTTGTGGGGGCCAGAGAGGAAGCCGATAGGAAATTAATTCTTCCCAACCAGAACGCATTCGTTGAGAGCTTACTATGACCAGCCCCGTCCTCAAGGAGGTGACATTTTCAGCACAGAGACAGACGAGAGAGAAACAGATATCCTGTGGTTTGGGAGTGTGAGTGCTCCGGAGTAAAACACAGCCAGGTGAGGGTGATGGGGTGCAGAGTGATGGATGGGCATGGAGACACGTCATCAGGGTGCTCAGGGCAAGCCCTCACTGATGACCTAAGGTACGTCCAGGAGAGCAGTGTTACCTCGTGGTCAGAACTGTGGGGACCGAAGCCACTTCCTCAGCCTGCATGTTCCGCAGTTTCCTCCTTCTGCAAAAAAAATAAAAAATGGTGCAACTGTGCTAAGTCACTTCAGTCGTATCCGACTCTCTAGGACCCCACCGACCATAGCCCGCCAGGCTCCTCTGTCCACGGGATTCTCTGAGCAAGAATAGTGGCGTGGGTTGCCATGTCCTCCTCCAGGGGATCCTCCCAACCCATGAATCGAACCTGCATCTCTTATGTCTCCTCCATTGACAGGCAGAGTCTTTACCACTAGCACCGCCTGGGAAGCCAGAAAAAAAGAAAAAGGAGGTTAACAACAAAACTCCAGTGTGGAGTCGATGAGCTAGTGGGGGCTTCCCTGGTGATTCAGTAGTAAAGAGCCCACCTCCCAACACAGGAGACTCGGGTTCCACCCCTGGGCGGGGAAGGTCCCCTGGAGGAGGGCATGGCAACCCACTCCAGTCTTCTGGCCTGGAGAAGACCATGGATGGAGGAGCCCGGCGGGCTACAGTCCACGGGGTCGTAGAATCAGACAGAACTGAGCAACTGAGCAACACCAGTTGGTTTACAATGTTGTGTTCATTTGTGCCATGAAGCAAGGCGACTCGGTGACACACACATATAATTCGTTTTCCAAATGTATTTTTAACTGGAGGATCATTGCTTTACACGTTGTGTGGGCTTCCGCTGTACAATAGCATGAGTCGGGCATAAATGTACAGAGATCTCCTGCATCTTGAGCCTCCCTCCCGACCTCCACCCCATCCCACCCCGGAAGGTCCTCACAGACCATTGCAGGGAACTCCCCGTGTTATACAACAACTTCCAGTTAGCTAGCTATCTCTCATGCACATATGATAACATATGTTTCAATACTATTGGATACATTCATTTTTATATTCTTTTTTCCGGTTTCGGTATGTCCTACAAGAACTAGATGTCTCTGTGTGTATGCACACTGACTTTTATTGTAACAAAGCGACTTCGATACTTTTAACATTTAAAACGGAGCGCCACATTTCTTTTCCAATAAAAAGGAAAATTGCCAAGCAAACAGGAACAAAATGACAACAGGGAATGTCAAACGCAAGCAAGATCCGACAGGTTCTACTGATTCTTCAGTCAAGCGGCAGGGCTCATCATTAGAGTTTAAGACGACACTTTTATTCTTTTAAAAGCTTTGTATTGGGGTATAACCAATTAACAATGTTGTGATAGTCTCAGGTGGACGGCAAAGGGCCTCAGCCATAGGTTTACACGTATCCCTTCTCCCCCAGACTCCCCTCCCACCCAGGCTGCCACGTGACATTGAGCAGAGTTCCCTGGGCCGTCCAGCAGGTCCTTGCTGGTTCTCCATGTTAAACACAGCAGTGTGTCCATGTCCATCCCAGACTCCCTGACTATCCCTTCCCCCATCCTTCCCCCTGGTGACCATCAGGTTATTACAGAGTATTGAGCAGAGTTCCCTGGGCTGTCCAGCAGGTCCTTGCTGGTTCTCCATGTTAAATCCAGCAGTGTGTCCATGTCCATCCCAGACTCCCTGACTATCCCTTCCCCCATCCTTCCCCCTGGTGACCATAAGGTTATCACAGAGTATTGAGCAGAGTTCCCTGTGCTGTCCATCAGGTCCTTGCTGGTTCTCCATGTTAAATCCAGCAGTGTGTCCATGTCCATCCCACACTCCCTAACTATCCCTTCCACCCCCCCCCGGGAACCCTAAGTTGATCCTCTAAGTCTGTGAGTCTCTTTAAGGTGACCCTTTGAAATCGTCTCCTAAGGATGACTTGAACTGGATGCATGTTAGTTAATGACACGGAATGCTTTTGAGCATGATTTAAAAAATAACACCATCTTGGAAAGTGCGCTTGCAGCCGTGGCGGACAGTTTCCGGACCCCGTCCTGTCTGACATGAGGGACAGGGGGAGGAAATTGAAACATAGAAGCTTGACATCTTTTAGTATCTGGTCACTGGGACGCTAGGGTCTCCCAGGTACCACTAGGGGTAAATAACCCTCCTGTCAATGCCGGAAACACACAAGAGTCTGCTTCAGTCTCTGGATGGGGAGGGTCCCCTGGAGGAGGGCATGGCAACCCACTCCAGTATCCTCGCCTGGAGCATCCGAGGGACAGAGGAGCCTGGCGGGGCTGCAGTCCACGCAGCCGCAGAGAGCCGGACACGCCTGAGCGGCTGAGCACAGTTCTCATCCGGGGGAGGCAGGGCTCCGGGCGCCCCGCCTTCATCCGCCCCCCTCCACCCCATTAGCATCGGCATCCGCGATTAAGTCAGTAAAGAGACGCCACGCGCGCCTGCGATTTGTTCCCGCTGAATCGAGGCCTCCGTCGGCCCTGTGAGGGGCCCGCCGCATGTGCACACATCACACTGCCTTTCAACAACCATCACGGAGATGCGTAAGAGCCTGGGGGCTGTCAGACCCACGGGCTGGTGATCCTGTCGGCTTCAGACGGCACAGGAGGCGCTCACTGGTCCCTTGAAAGCGCTGCCAGACAAGCCAGTCTCCACAGCCCCTTTTAATTTTTTTTTTTTTCTTTTTCTCTTGAAAGGAAAGGTGAGCTGATAATCACCCTTCAGTGTTGGGACGAGATCCCATGGTGGGGCGTGAAGAAGTTGTCGGCCGGGGAGATGCTTCTGTGGCCGCGAGAGAGGCAGATGAACGTGGACACTGCGGGGTTTCCGGAGGATGCCGAATCAGGGGCACTCAGTTTAAAATGTTCCAAGCAGTCAAGTTGCTTTTGTTACAATGAAGCTAAATGTGCACACACACACACACACACACACACACACACAAATATATCCAGTTCTCCTGGCATAAGCCACAAGGGAAAAGACTATTAAAAAGAATGTATACAGAGTAACACGGAAACCTGTACGTGACCTGTGTGCCAAAGAGATAGCCGATGGGAAGTTACTATGGAACACAGACAGTTCAGTGCCAGGCTCTGCAAGGACCCAGAGGGGTCAGATGGGCAGGGACGGTCAAGAAGGAGGAGATCTATGTATAGTTGAGGCTGATTCACCAGAAACCAACGCAACTTGTAAAGCTATTACCCTCCAATTAAAAATACATTTAAAAAAGAGTTACATGTGCGTATAGCCGAGACACTTTTCTGTGCGGAGCAAATGAGCTCAACGCTGTGGATCGACAGCCGTTCAGTCGCTCGGTCGGGTCCAACTCTGCGACCCTGCGGACTGTAGCCCGCCAGGCTCCTCTGTCCATGGGATTCTCCGGGCGAGAATACTGGAGTGGGTTGCCTTGCCCTCCTCCAGGGGATCTTCCCGATGAGGGGAGAGGACGGAGGAATGGAGAGACCCTCCCCCAGCTCCCTTCGCAGTCCTCTAAGAATTCTTTTCCTGCCTTGACGGCCCCCCCACCACGCCAACCCCCGCCCGCCCCAATAGAAAACACCGTCGGTGAGACATTTGGCCGCCAGATCCATTTCCATCAGCCTTCAAGACACACCTCCCGGGTTACTGCGGTTCGATCTGCAATATCAAAGGAGGCTTCCTCTAGATTTATCGCCATGTCCTACAGTAAATCACCGTCCGACACTAATCCCCCTCGGGGCCGAGGGCGGCCCGACACACGTGTGGGGGCTCCAGCCGATGGCGCGGTGGCAACCCCGCCTTCCAGCCTTCCCAGCCGGGGTGTCCACGCCGGGCACACGGCTGAGCGCTGAGCGAGGTGGGGGGGAGGCACGCCTGGTGTCCTCGGGACCGGGCACCCTCCGCTGTGGCCGCAGCTTGGGTCCCTGGCTGAGCACAGTGACCTTGAGAATGTCAGCGCTGCCCCCGAGCAGGGAGCAGTAGGCTGAGTGATGTCCCCAAAGACAGACATCCACGTCCTGACCCCTGGTGTCCATAGTAGGACCTTAGTGGAAACAGGGTCTCTGCAGACGTGATGGAGTGAAGGGTCTGAGATGAGGCCCTCCTGGATGGGGGTGGCCCCAAACCCAGGGACATGGTCCTTATAAGACACAGAAGAGGAGAGACACGGACACAGAGGAGAAGCCACGTGGAGATGGAGGGAGAGACGGGAGGGAGGACGCCACCAGCCCAGGGACGGACGCCTGGAGCCCCCGGAAGCTGGAAGAGGCGGGGAGGACCCTCCCTGGAGCCTCTGCAGGGTCTAAGCCCTGGGACCCCTTGACCTCAGACATCTGGTCTCCAAGACGGAGGGAACACGGATGAATATTTGCTGTTTGGAGCCACCCGTTTTGGGGTGAGGTGTCTTGACAGTCCCAAGGCCCACACAGACACACAACACCCGAGGGGCTTAGGTTGAAACAGCAGCAGGCAACGCCCGAGGAAGGCTCGGAATGAGAAGAGCGGCAAGCACGGTGCAGAGAAGGACGTCTGCAGCCGTGACGCAGCAACGTGTCTGTCCAAGGCTCCCTCACCCACCCGGAGTTAACGCAGAGCTCCCGCACTCAGGGCGAGGCCACGTGGCGTTGGAGAATGGATGGGAAATAAGCCCGCAGCAAGAGAGCTCTGTCAGTGGATCCTCCAGAGGCTTTCATGTCTTGGCTGGCGGCTGTCCTGGGGGCTAGAATGGTAAAGAATCTGCCTGCAGTGCAGGAGACCCAGGTTCAATCCCTGGGTCCAGAAGATCCCTTGGAGGAGGGCATGGCAGCCCACTCCAGTATTCTTGCCTGGAGAATCCCATGGACAGAGGAGCCTGGCCGGCTACAGTCCACGGGGTCACAAAGAGTCAGACAAGACTGAGCGACTAACACTTTGACTTTCAAGAATGCTCTGCCTGCATCTCCTCTCTTTCCCCATCAACGGAGAGTGGGCCAGCATGGGTCTACCTCCCCCAATTCACCTGGGAGAGTGAGCTGATGCTGGCTACCAGACTGGTGAATATAGAGGGTCTGTCTGCATCATTTCTATTTAGATTCCACACATAAGGGATGTCATGCGACACTTCTCCTTCTCTGCCTGACCTACTTCACCTCATATGATGATCCAAGATTCAGCCATGTTGTTGCAGAGGACGTTGTTTCCGTCTTTTTCATGGCTGAGTGGTATTCCATTGTGCATATGGACCACCTCCTCTTTGTACATTCATCTGTCCATTGATAGGTTGGGCTCTGTTTGCGTCCATGCGTCCGGCTACTGTAACCACTGATGCTCGGAACATTGGGAGGCTTGAAGTAGAAACAGACCTAGGTACTTAGAGAAAGAATTTAAGGTTGCCGAGGAGAAGGATGGGGGAAGGGATATTCGGGGAGTCTGGGATGGACATGGACACACTGCTGTGTTTAACATGGAGAACCAGCAAGGACCTGATGGACAGCACAGGGAACTCTGCTCAATACTCTGTGATAACCTTATGGTCACCAGGGGAAGGGTGTGGGAAGGGATAGTTACGGAGTCTGGGATGGACATGGACACACTGCTGTATTTAACATGGAGAACCAGCAAGGCCCTGCTGGACAGCCCAGGGAACTCTGCTCAATACTCTGTGATAACCTTATGGTCACCAGGGGGAAGGATGGGGGAAGGGATAGTCAGGGAGTCTGGGATGGACATGGACACACTGCTGTATTTATCATGGAGAACCAGCAAGGACCTGCTGGACAGCCCAGGGAACTCTGCTCAATACTCTGTGATAACCTTATGGTCACCAGGGAGAAGGATGGGGGAAGGGATAGTCAGGGAGTCTGGGATGGACATGGACACACTGCTGTATTTATCATGGAGAACCAGCAAGGACCTGCTGGACAGCACAGGGAACTCTGCTCAATACTCTGTGATAACCTTATGGTCACCAGGGGGAAGGATGGGGGAAGGGATAGTTAGGGAGTCTGGGATGGACATGGACACACGGCTGTGTTTAACATGGAGAACCAGCAAGGACCTGCTGGACAGCACGGGGAACTCTGCTCAATACTCTGTAATAACCTTATGGTCACCAGGGGGAAGGATGGGGGAAGGGATAGTCAGGGAGTCTGGGATGGACATGGACACACTGCTGTATTTAACATGGGGAACCAGCAAGGACCTGCTGGACAGCACAGGGAACTCTGCTAAATGCTCTGTGATAACCTGATGGTCAGCAGGGGGAAGGATGGAGGAAGGGATAGTCAGGGAGTCTGGGATGGACATGGACACACGGCTCTATTTAACATGGAGAACCAGCAAGGACCTGCTGGACAGCACAGGGAACTCTGCTCAATACTCTGTGATAACCTTATGGTCACCAGGGGGAAGGATGGGGGAAGGGATAGTTAGGGAGTCTGGGATGGACATGGACACACGGCTGTGTTTAACATGGAGAACCAGCAAGGACCTGCTGGACAGCACGGGGAACTCTGCTCAATACTCTGTAATAACCTTATGGTCACCAGGGGGAAGGATGGGGGAAGGGATAGTCAGGGAGTCTGGGATGGACATGGACACACTGCTGGATTTAACGTGGAGAACCAGCAAGGACCTGCTGGACAGCACAGGGAACTCTGCTCCATGTCACGTGGCAGCCTGGATGGGAGGGGAGTCTGGGGGAGAGTGGATATGTGTACGTGTCTGGCTGAGTCCCTTCACTGTTCACCTGAAATTATCATAACAGTGTTAACTGACTATGCCCCAATACAGAATGAAAAGTTTGGAAAGAAAAAAGATAGGAATAGAGGGTTTCTCTGCACTGTAAAAGGACAGTACCGAGCCAACAAGAGTGCCTCTGATGATTTCAGCACCCCTGCCATCCTCAGAGTCCACGTCTGTCTGCGCCCGCTGAGTCACAGGCAGGAGACAGAGTTCCCACAGACACCGACATCGAGGTTGTCTTTCTTCATCAAAGAGGACCCATCGGCGAGGCCCCGGGCGGCAGAGGAGGCTTGGCCAGCACAACAGAGAGGAGAAATCACAGCCGCTTCTGCCGGTGCCGATGGAAGCGAGCCTGTGTCCACAGCACCTCGAATTACCCCCGGACAACAAAGAGCCTTGTGGTTTCCTGTGCCGTCTGCCCCGCCGCCCGGGCCGCCTCTGCGGGCATCCGAGGAGCCGACGAGGAGGTCATTAAAGGAACGCCTCGGGAGGAGGGCGGGGCCCGCGCTCTTTGCTGCGGTCCACAGAGCGCCCAGCTCACGCCTCCGCGACCCCGAGTTACTTGCAGCCACACAGAGAGAGGCCTTTCCACCATGGACGAGCTCACACCATGTGAGCCGCGAAATACCTTACAAGGAGTGCAGCGTGGGGAGATGGATGGTGGAGTAAACCTCCCGTGGAGGACTTCTGGGAGCATCTGTTGGATGATGGGTACAGAGCAGTAGGAGGGGGCAACAGAAATCCACATGCCTGAGTGTCTGTCGCAGGAAAAGACCTGCAGGGGAAACAGTGTCAAACGCACACATCACGATGTGCAGACACGGGTCGCCTCTCGGACTGGCCGCTGCCCCTGGAGCAGACGTGACGGAGAGGCGTCTCGGTGAAGAGCACGCTGGAGGATGATTTGGTGGTTGAGCCGCTGACTCATGCCCGACTCTCAGGACCCCGTGGACTGTAGCCCTCCAGGCTCCTCTGTCCATCGGAGGATCACAGGGAGCAAAAGATGAACCGCAACTCACAATCCCAAGAGATGGTGAGCTCCAGAGCTGGGGGACACTTGCTCCTTGGAAGAAAAGCTACAACAAATGCAGACAGCGTATTAGAAAGCAGAGACATCGCTTTAACCACAAAGGTCCGTCTAGTAAAGCTATACGTGTTCCAGGAGTCATGTATGGATGTGAGAGTTGGACCATAAAGAAAGCTGAGTGCCAAAGAATTGAACTGTGGTGTTGGAAAAGACTCTTGAGACTCCCTTGGACTGCAAGGAGATCCACCCAGTCCATCCTCAAGGAAATCAGTCCTGGGTGTTCATTGGAAGGACTGATGCTGAAGCTGAAACTCCAATCCTTTGGCCACCTGATGCGAAGAGCTAACTCATGGGAAAAGACCCTGATGCTGGGAAAGATTAAAGGCAGGAGGAGAAGGGGATGACAGAGGATGAGATGGTTGGATGGCATCATTGGCCCAGTGGACATGAGTTTGCAGAAACTCCTAGAGACAGTGAAGGGCAGGGAAAGCCGGCGTGCTGCCGTCCACAGAGCTGCAAAGAGACAGAGATAACTGAGTGAATGAACAACCACTACAAGGGCTGGTGGAATTAAGACTCCGAGCGCTGTGCTAGCGTTTGCCCTGAGTCTTCAGGGTCTTGGGAATAAACAGCTGGATGGCTTTGAAGACCAAGGCAGATTCTACATTTGAGTTATCCTTGGCGATGACTGTGCTTAAAAAAAAAAGCTTTTCTCCCGTAAGACAATCTCTTTCTCCATTTCTCCCGCCCTGTTCTCGGTAGTCCATGATCTAAACTATTTCCAAGCTGCCGCCTTATTCCAGGGGTTGTCACTGATGTCGCCAAGGTCCTCCCTGCCTATCTACAAGGACGGGGCAGCTTGCTTTTCAGCCAGGAGCCTCCCTGCTTAAGCATTTGGTGACGCTGGGCTTTCTTCCGGCGGCTTGCCTCTCTGGTCATCTGAGACGTGGTTGCTAACACCACCGGATGCCAGCAGGTATGGACGTTGGTCCTGTATTGGGTATGTATCACGCCACCACTGGGGTCCCTGTCACCCTCTCGTCCCCCACGTCCTGGGACGGCTTTCAGCCTGTGACCTCATCCTGCCCCGAAGTTCTTGTTATGTTCTAAGTGTTAGACGCTCAGTCATGTCAGACTCTTTTGCGACCCCCATGGATTGCAGCCCTGCCAGGCCCCTCTGTCCATGGGATTCTCCAGGCAAGAAGACTGGAGTGGGTTGCCATGCCCTCCTCCAGGGGATCTTTCTTCCAAGGACTGTGGGTCTGCTGCATTGCAGGCAGATTCTTTACCATCTGAGCCACCAGGAAACCCAAAGTTACCCCCTAATCTCTCCATTCCTCTCCATCCCCTGCTGGAGGCATCAGTCACTTACTGGGTCCTTGCCTTTAGAGATCTTTCTAATTATTCTGTGTTGTTTCTTTCTCCAGGCATGGTTTGCTTTATTTATATTTTTTCCACTGATCCAATAACTGTGCTAGCACAGTTTTCCAAAGAGTAGACCCGTGCCAATTCAGCTGGACCCTGGTACCCGTGTGTGTAGGAAATTTACCTGGGTAGCAGAAAGAGCGCTTCCAAAGAGTTTCTTCTGCTTTTCCTTTAATCTCAACCTCCAGCGGGGCTTCCCAGGTGGGTCAGTTGGTAAAGAACCCGCCTGCCAATGCAGGAGACCCAGGTTCAATCCCTGGGCGGGGAAGATGCCCTGGAGAAGGGAATGGCAACCCAGTCCAGCATTCTTGCCTGGAGAATCCCAAGGACAGAGGAGCCTGGCGGGCTGCAGTCCATGGGGTCGCAAAGGGTCGGACACGACTGAGCGCGCAGGCAGGCAGCCAATGTCCAATACATATGGCCCCAGCCGAGTTTTCAAATTCTCGTAATTCAGCCCCAATTCAACCGAATCGGTTTTGTTTGCCGCCGTCTTGCGGTTTTCTCAGACAAGCTTCAGTACCTTTTAAGGTCCTCCATGGTTTTTTGTTGTTTTTTTTTCTTTTTACATTGGTTCCTTTTCCACCAGGTTCTGTTTCCATCAGCCCGAAATCCTCTTCCCATGAAAGAAATAGAAACCAAGACATTAAGGATGAAACGGGCTGAGGGCAGCGTTCAGGAGACAGGAGGGCGGGCTCCGTCTTTGAAAGCTGTGAGGTCTCCGGCGGAAGCCAAGATGCCGATGGTTCCCGGCAGCTGGGCCAAGCCAGGCAGATCCTCTATCAGCTGAGCTTCCCTGGTAGCTCAGACGGTAAAGAATCTGCTTGCTAATGCAGGAGACCTGGGTTCGATCCCTGGGTGGGGAAGATGCCCTGGAGGAGGGCATGGCAGCCCACTCCAGTATCCTTGCCTGGAGAATCCCGTGGACAGAGGAGCCTGGCGGGGCTACAGTCCCCGGGGTCGCAGAGAGTCGGACACCCCTGAGCGACTAACGCACACAGACACTTTTCCATCAGGGTTCTGTCTCCATCAGCCCCACAGACTCTTCCCGTGGAAGAAACGGAAAGCAAGACAGTAAGGATGAGACGAGCTGAGCGCAGAGCTCCCGAGGCGGGAGGGCAGGCTCATCCTCTGCCCGCTGAGAGATCTATCCCCCGAGCCAAGATGCTGAGGGTTTCGGGCCGCTCCGGCCAAGCCAGCCAAGGCTCTCCCCAGGGGGCGGGGAGGGGGGGGTGCTGCCCTGGGATCCGTCCCGAGGCTGGACGTGGGAGGTCTAGCAGGGGAATACAGCTGTCTCATGTTTCATGTGGCGATCGGAACGGCGGACCCCACGACCGCTTGGCCCTGCGCAAAGATATCACACCTCCGCTGGAACCCAGACCTGGCGGCCCTGCTGCGGACGCGGCCCCAGCTTCCAAGGCATTGCTGTGGGTGGGGACTTGAGATCTTGCTTCATCAGCTTTCTTGTCCCCGAGCTGAAAAGTAAATACCAGGTGGGAGCAGCAGGAAGCCCGTGGGGGGACAGCGACCCCTTCCTCCCAGGGACCTCTCTGGGGGCTGCGGGCTCTGCAGACAACACCCAAAGACGGAAATCGGGCTGGAGGTGGGCCAGACCCGCACAGATGAGCCCCTTTCCGAGGGAGAATTGAAACTGGAAACCCTGCTGCTAGGCTTCCGCAAAGAACTCTGATGTTGGCACCCTCTCACGCGGCCTTGCCCTGGCAGGCTTGAGAGTGGGAAACATCTCATAAAAACGCGCTGGAAAGCAGAGACCAGAGCAGACAGCTGTACGCACAAGATTTCCTGCACTTCACGATCTCTCTTCCAGGGCACTTGGACAGCAAGCAGATCCAACCAGCCCGTCCTAAAGGAAATCAGCCCTGACTGTTCATGGGAAGGACCGATGCTGAAGCTGAGACTCCAGTCCTTTGGCCACCTGATGCGAAGAGCTGACTTATTGGAAAAGACCCTGATGCTGGGAAAGATTGAAGGTGGGAGGAGAAGGGGACGACAGAGGATGCGACGGTCGGATGGCATCACTGACACGATGGACATGGGTTTGAGCAAACTCCGGGAGTTGGTGATGGACAGGGAAGCCTGGCGTGCTGCAGTCCATGGGGTCACAGAGAGTCGGACGCGACTGAGCGACTGAACGACAACAGGAAGTCAAAGCCTGTCCGCAACCCCCAGTGCGGGGTTGCTGAAACTGCTCATGGGCCCTCATTTAGACAAAGGGTCTTGTTCCTGGCGGGGCTGGAAGAACCTGCATTTTCCACCTGCTGGGAGCCTCTCTTCTGTGTGTGTGTGTGTGTGAACAGCGATTTTAATGCTGTTGTTTCTATATTTTGCAGCGTCCTAATTCCTTCTTTGCCGGCTCAAACGATCAGTGACAAACTAAGTGTGTGGGCATCTCCCACCACGGAAGGCAATTTGTGAATTTTTTTTCCTTCTTCCTTTATAAGTGCGAGCAAAGCTGTGTCATCAAGGACTGCGTGCATGCAGGACCGTCATGTCTTCTCCCTAATTGAAATGTTTATAATCACACAGTGACTGTATCTCTTCTCATGCATATTTTTTTCCCCTTTAAAATTCTGTTTTGTCTCCTCTTGATGTAGCCTTTTAATTCTCCACTTTTCGGTGTCTTTATGTTTCAGGGACGCTGTGTGCAAACAGCATTGAGCTGGTTTATCGTTTTAGTTTTAATACAGTCTCGAATGGAGATTTTAAGTCCGTTTAAGGCAGTAGGTTTCCAGTCAGTTTAAGGAACTGACTGGTTGGAAAAGACCCTGATGCTGGGAAAGATTGAGGGCGGGAGGAGAAGGGGACGACAGAGGATGAGATGGTTGGATGGCATCACCGACTCGATGGACATGAGTTTGAGTAAGCTCTGGGAGTTGGTGATGGACAGGGAAGCCTGGCGTGCTGCAGTCCATGGGGTCGCAAAGAGTCGGACACCACTGAGCGACTGAACTGAACTGAAGGCGATATGTCTTGATTTTTTTTTTCCTACAGTTGCATTCTGTACTCCATTGTTCTTGCTTTTTAAATTTGCTTTCTCGTGGCTTGCCATCTTCTGCTTTAGTTGCGTCTTCGTCCTCTTTTTAACAGTTTGGAAGTGATTCCTCCTCTCCCTCCACTTTCAGCGTCTGCTTTAAAAATTCTAACATTGCATTTAAGGTAACAGGTTATACACTTAATCCTTCTCCTCGTCAGCCTGGTGAACATCCCCACTAAGAATGCCAGTCTTCTCTCTCTAAGCTTATGCCTGTGGCTTGAAGTGTAGTAGGAAATTAGGTGGATGGTGAGAGAATTTGGGAGTTTTCACAGAAAATGAGTTTTTAACACTAAAACGCCCCAGCAGGTCATCTGAAATTGCCCCTCAACACGTCAAGATACAGTCGTTTGGAGTCTGTCTCATGAAATTCATTTTCTTTTGTAGGCAAAAAAAAAAAAAAAATTGTAATCCAGCAAAAGTCTCTTGCTCCTTGGAAGGAAAACTATGACCAACCCAGACAGCATATTAAAAAGCAGAGACATCACTTTGCTGACAAAGGTCCATCTAGTCAAAGGTATGGGTTTTGCAGTAGTCATGCTTGCATGTGAGAGTCAGACCATAAAGAAAGCTGAGTGCAGAAGAATTGATGCTTTTGAACTGTGGTGTTGGAGAAGACTCTTGAGAGTCCCTTGGACTGCAAGGAGATCCAGCGTGTCCATCGTAAAGGAAATCAACACTGAATATTCATTGGAAGGACTGATGCTGAAGCTGGAGCTCCAATACTTTGGATGTGAAGAGCTAACTCATTAGAGAAGACCCTGATCTGGGAAAGATTGAGGGCAGGAGGAGAAGGGGACGACAGAGGATGAGAGGGTTGGATGGCATCACCAATAATGGACATGAGTTTGAGCAAGCTCCGGGAGATAGTGAAGGACAGAGAAATCTGGCGTGCTGCAGTCCGTGGGGTTGCACAGAGTCGGACATGACTGAATAACAACAATCCAGCCATCAAGTTTCTTGGTATTTCCACAAGGAGTTGAAAACTTTGTTGACACAAAACCCTGCACATGGATGTTTATAGCAGCTCTGTTCATAAGTGCCAAGACTCAGAAGCAACCGAGATGCCCTTCAGTAGGTGAGGCATAAACTGTGGTCCATCCAGTTGATGGAATATTATTCAGCACTAAAAAAGAAATGATCTGTCAAGCTATGGGAAGACACGGAGGAACTTTAAATACATTTAATGAAGGTGAAGGAAACCAGTCTGAAAAGGCTACAGACTGTGTGGGTCCAACTCTGTGATGTTCTGGGGAATGCAAAACTATGGAGACAGAAGAATTCTCAGTGGCTGTCAGCAGGAAGAGGGAGGGATGAACATATGTGGAGCATAGAGGATTTTAGGACAAAGAACATACTCCGTATGATGCTATAATGACCAATGCACGCACGTGTGCTTAATCACTGAGTCGAGTCTGACTCTGCAACCCCATGGACTATATAGTCCACCAGGGTCCTCCATCCATGGGCTTCTCCCAGCAAGAATGCTGGAGGTACTGTACAGGAAAGTGAATCTGAGACTTGGGAGAGTGTCTAATACAAACAACAGAGAGACAAGGAGAAAACTCCTTGGTGCCCATGCCCATCCTTCTTGTTAGGAATTGTATCTTGAGGGCGTGATGTGTGGCGCTTCAGCAGCCACTTTGTGACAATGAGGTTAGACCTTTCCCCCTGCCCCAAACATGCTGGATGGCATTACCTGTGCTCACCCTTTAGATTTTAGTGTATAACTTGAGTATCCCCTGCCTGCATCACAGCCATGGATGGTTCATGGGGCTCTGACAGCAGGCAGAAGGACCACAGCTTGGGTGTGTCTGATTCTTTGCAGCCATTTCTGCCACTGTGACGTGGATCCACATCCCCGTGGAGACGTTTTCCTTGTCAGAGCGCAGCAGACGTGGCGGACGGGGGGGATCTGACTTGGTCCATCAGCATTTCTCAGTCTTCCCACCTGGCTTTGTGCATTCTAGCCAGAAGGGGGACTTGTGGAGTGAGATTTAGGCAGAAGATCACACATGCCTTCACAGGATGCCTTTTCCAAGACTCAAACCGCCAAACACTTCTCCTAAAGAAAGCACACACGGAGCCTTCCTTTCTCCCCGCCCAAGCCCCGATGAGGTGTTGTGAGAATCCTCACTGACTTCTCTTCCGCCCGAGAAGAGACGCCCGGTCTTAGGCTTTATTACGGGGCCCATAAATTACCTTTTCATAGGCAGCCGCGACGCCGAAACCACACGGGCCTTGTTCTCGGTGCCTGAGTTGCTCCCCCGCTTCTGGGGGCACGGAGTCCTTTTCCAATCACTCATCTGTCAGCTACCCACTTAAGCAGCACCTCAGAAATCCTTTCAAGTCCTGGAGCAGCTGCGGATAAGAGCGCTCGGCGTCCGCTGGCCCGGGCGTTCGATCCCTGCCACGTTCTGCGCCCCCCGCCCCCCTCCAGGCCCTTCCTCCTGCTCCCAGGACATGTGTTTACAATCACCGAAAACTCAAGATCGGTTCCAGCCACCCGCCCGCTCCTCCAACCTCGAGCCTCGTTCTCAACGTTCTCCGATGTCATTTACACCGGATCTGCGACTGCATTTTTTCCTCTAGAATGCTTGGCCGCGTTATGATCTTTTTTTTTCCCCCTCCCCACTCTTCTTTCCTCAGACACGATGCCCTTTGTCCCACCGTGCATGTTGGAAGCGCAGACCTTGTTTGCAAGAATTCCATTGTACGAAAGAGTCAGACAGAGATAATAAAAGATGAAGGTTGCTTATGAGCGAAAAAAAAAAGTGAAAGGAGAGGGTGCGAAGATTTAGCTTTGTCATTACTTTTTTCTTCTCTCTTTTTTTTAACTAGGAGACATTTGATAACACATACGTGTGCTAAATTGCTTCAGTCCTGTCCGACTCCGTGACTGCATGGACTATAGCCTGCCAGGCTCCTCTGTCCATGGAATTTTCCAGGCAAGAATCCTGGAGTGGGTTGCCATGCCCTCCTCCGGGGGGTCTTCCCAACCCAGGGATCGAACCTGGGTCTCCTGAAGCTCCTGCATAAGCAGGTGGGTTCTTTGCGCCTTGAGCCACCAGGGGAAGCCCCCTCTACCTTTAGGAATCTGCAATCAGTGATTTTGGGATCAATCACAATCAAATATCAATAGCCCCATCACTGTAGGTAGTAAGTTGGTTCCGAGATGGCTGTTTGCTCAGGATTTGTCCTCTGCACCAAATCAGATGATCTCAAAGTGGTTCATTTTGATTACGCTGCTTCCCACGGTTTGATGTTGACCCCGTTTTCCTAGGATAACCTGTCAAATGAGTGTCGTGAGTCACATTTTATATCACACTCCCCAGACCCTACCAACCACACCCAAAATACACACACCAATGCAAGTACACACACATGCATCCTCTTTGGGGTTTTCTATGAGAAAAAAAAAAATCATACTGTGTTTATAGAAAAAAAAAAAAAGTTTCCCCAGGGAAAAGGAGATTTTTGAGGCTCTGATTATTGTCAGTTAGACAATCATTGCAAGAAAGACATGGCGGATGCAAACAGATCAGGTGTATCTGAGACATGGACTTTAGTAGTTTGGGAAGATGCTATCAGATCAGGTGTATCTGAGACATGGACTTCAGTAGTTTGGGAAGATGCTAGCAGGCAGGCGGAAACATCCTTGTATCGAGGCCGTGCGATCTGGGTTATGCTGTGTCGTGAATGAGGAGTGTGCCCCCAAACTGGGGCGTCGGAACAGGACCTTACTAGGAAACACAGTCTTTGAAGACCTCATGCAGTGAAGGGTTTGAGATGAGGTCCTCCTGGGTAAGGGTGGCCCTAAACCCAACAGCGAGGGAAGGAGGTTTAGTTGCTTAGTCGTGTCCAGCTCTCTGCAATCCCATGGACTGTAGCCCACCAGGCTCCTCTGTCCATGGGATTCTCCAGGCAAGCATACTGGAGTGGGTTGCCATGTCCTCCTCCTGGGGATCTTCCCCACTCAGGGATCAAACCCACATCTCCTGCATTGGCAGGCAGGTTGTTCACCACTGAGCCAGCAGGGATGCCTAAACTCTCACTGAAACCACCCACTCTGGCCAGGCACCATAGTAACCATTTGCGTGTGTTACCTTACAACAAGCAGTCCCGGTAAGGATGGAACGAAAACGGTAAAGAATCTGCCTGCAATGCGGGAGACCTTGTTTCCATCCCTGGGTCGGGAAGATCCCCTGGAGGAGGGCATGGCCACCCGCTCCAGCATCCTTGCCTGGAGAATCCCATGGACAGAGGAGCCTGGCGGGCTGCCGTCCATGGGGTCGCAGAGAGTCGGACACGACTGAGCGACTTAGCTCACAGCACAACGGCAGGAAGAGGTCAGGAAAGGTCAGAAGAAGCTGTCACATGTCCTTTCACCTCCCGCAATCCTTCTCGCTCTTTATTTATTTATTTTTTTCCTTAAGGAATTCAAACTAGAAGCCAACACTGGCTGCCGTTGCCGCTTATAAAACATGCCCGATTTCACATACTTGGACTTTGATTTTTATTTACCTACGTTCGTACCCAGCAAGATTTACGTGGCTGCTGAAGAAAACTCTTAAAAAGAGAATGCCGGCCCTCTGAGTTCTTTGTGCTCCGTTTTGTTATAATTCTGAGCAAGGGTTCCCGGAGGTGGGCGGCGGGGTGGGGGGGGGGGGGGGGGGCGGGGGGTTCAAGCTGACTCAATATTCTCGCTAACCTGAAACAGATCTTATTTATGCCTGCACTTCGGGAAAATGTCCCCACGCGTGCGGTTTCCTGTAAGGACGCACTGACAACGTAATAACGAAACGAAATGAGCTGCAGGGCTGTAATCACCGGCTGGAATGCGGATTTTTATTTTGGCCCAATTAAGAGTCTGAGAGGGTTTCAGGGGCCCTGATGTTCGTTTTCTGGAGGGCTGGAACAGAAATCTCAATTTACTGAAGGAAAAGAGACAGAGAAAGACAGGCAGAGGGAAGCCAGTGACATCCTTCGTGCGTGGCCGGGGTCACTGGAATGTTCCCAAACATTTTGGACTCCCCTTGTCTCTCCGGGATGAGCAGGGTGTTTGCAGGGCTGTTGGTGAAGGTATTCACACATCCCGGTCTCTCTTCCAGGATTTGGTCAAACGGTTGAGGGTAAAATGTAAGCAACTCTTGGGCTTCTCAAGTGGCTCAGATAGTAAAGAATCTTCCTGCAAAGAGGGAGACCGGGGTTCAATGTTCAATTCCGGGGTCAGGAAGATCCCCTGGAGTAGGGCATGGCAACCCACTCCAGGATTCTTGCCTGGAGAATCCCAAGGACAGAGGAGCCCATGGGAAGGCAGTCTAGGGGGTATCTAGTACATATAGTAGAATAGAAGGGGAATAAGCATATGCTACACTATATATATATAACATATTTCTTTCTACATGATATATAGGAAGGAATATCTCATATATACTTGTATACATCTACTGTATTTGTTTCTACATAAGGTAATTACATATAGTAGCTATTTATGGTAATTATCTATATCTATCTATCTACCTGTATATCTTCTCTACCTATTCATCTATTGATGGGCACTTAAGAAGCTTTTGGGTTTCCCGGTGGCTCAGTGGTAAAAAAAAAAATCTGCCCGCCACTGCAGGAGACGTGGGTTCGATCCCTGGGTGGGGAAGATCCACTGGAGGAGGAAATGACAACTCACGGCAACCCACTCCAGTCTTCTTGCCTGGAGAACCCCATGGACGGAGGGGCCTGGAGGGGCTACAGTCCACCGGGTCGCAAAGAGTCAGACACGACTGAGCACATACACACGGCAGAGAAGCTACCATGCCTTGGCTACCGTTAAATAATGCTGCAGTGAGCATCAGGGCACACGTATCTTTTGAGTTATTGTTTTTTTTCTCTTTTTTTCTGATAAATACACAGAAGAGGAGCCCTCGAATTGCACAGTAGTTGCTATTTTACGGCAGGGCTGCTTGGAATATTTCCACATGTAGTTCCCGATGGGCAGGTCAAGACCCCAGGAGGACAACCTTTTGAAACAGGAAGGAGCTTGGCAAACGTTTTTTTTTTTTTTTTTTTAATGAATTAAGAATTCTGGCACTTGGTGAGGAGGTGGCATGCATGGGCTCCCCCACATTGAGAGTGCCACCGTCTTGGAAACTCGGGGGGCTCTCCCCTTGTGGGGTGGAAGAAACAGCATCACCTCCCGGGAGCTGGGCGCTGCGGTCCAGGTGTTCGCCTGCCCGGTCAGTGATCCGAGCGAAGCTGTTCCCGACTCGCTAGGTGGTTTCAGGGGCCGCGTTAAGTCATTTGCCACCACCCCCCACAGCCTCCTCCTCTCCCTGCGTTTCCCGCCAAGGCGAGCGTGGATTAATTCACAGGCTTTTCTCCAAGAGTTTTAAATTCTTTATGGAGGGCTTGTAAATGTTTTTATGTAATTGCTCCTAAACCAGGAGGACGCTATAAACGTGGGCCGGGAGAGGTTTCGCGGCCTGGAAGGGTGCGGGAAGCGAAGACATGCGGGAGGATTTATCCGGTCCAGCCCCCGGCCACAGAGGGGTCAGGAGACCAGGGGGTCCAATTTCATGAAGCAGCTGGCCTGATCCGGAGAAAGCTTGAGTGTGTAGAGACTCCCTTTCCTTCCAGAGGGACGTCTTTCTCTTCTGTATTTATTTTTAATTTTTATTTTATATCGGAGCTGATTTACAATGTTGTGTTAGTCTCAGATGTACAGCGAAGTGATTTGGTTATTCATACATATAATTTTTTTTTGCTTTTTCATATATACTTATTTTTTTTTTACAGATTTTTTTTTTCCATTACAGGTCATTACAAGATACATCGACTATAGGTTCCCTGGGCTGTACAGAAGGTCCTTGTTCCTTATAGTTTATGTTACAGTACTTTGTATCTGTTAACCCCCGTCTCTTTCCTCTTTGATAATCCTAGATTTGTTTTCTATGCCTGTGAGTCTATCTCTGTTTTATAAATAAGTTCATGTGTACCATTTCAAATTTCTTTATTTTTTCATTTCATTATTATTATTTTTTTATTTGGCTGTACTGCATGTCGTGAAGGATCTTAGTTCCCCAGCCGGCTGTCAAGCCCATGCCCCCTGCTACAGAAGCACAGAGTCGTAACCGCTGGACCACGGCCAGGATTTCCCGGCATCATTTTTCTTTACATCCCACACGTAAGTGATGGAATACGAAATGTGTCTCTGCCTGGCTTATCTCACTTAGAGTGGTCATCTCCAGGTCCTTTCATGCTGCTGAAAATGGCACGATTTCCTTCTTTTTATGGCTGAGTAATATTCCATGGTATACAAGGACACCCCTCATCTTCCTTATCCCTTCCTCTGTCGACGGACACTCAGCTTGCTTCCACGTCCTGGCTCTTGGCCACAGTGGTGCACTGAACACAGGGTGCGTGTATCTTCTCAAATTACGCTTTTCTCCGGGTATATATGCCCAGGAGTGGGATTGCTAGGTCTTACGGTAGCTTTCTCTCTTGGTTTTTCAAGGAAACTCCATACGGTTCTCCATAGAGGCTGTGCCAGTTTATACTTCCACCAACAGTTCGGGAGGGATTTTTTTTCTTGAGCAATTCACTCTCTTGGTGAAATGGGAGGGGAGTATATAGTGTTGTCTGCAAAGAACTTCTACGGAATAACACTGCACCCAACAGCAATCTCTTGAACCTCATCTTTGTTCTTCAAACTTACTGAACTTACTTCTCTCTTTCTAGCTCTCTTATGATATAATTGACATAGAATATTGTATCGGTCACATGGTGATTTGACATAGGTATATATTGTCAATGATGATCACAGCCAGGTTAGTTAACACGTGCCTGTGTGCGTATGCTAACTCTTTAGTCGTGTCCAACTCATTGGGACCCCATAGACTGTCCCAAATAACGTTATTTATTTCCTGGTTCCCAGACCTGGGATCGAACCCGTGTCCCCTGCTTTGGCAGGTGGATTCTTGATGACTGAGCCATCAGGGAAGCCCCCACCCCCCGCTCTCCAGAATTCTATCGGGCACACATTGACAAACCTCTGCCTTCAGGGGTGTTAGCAACACAAAATGAAAGAAATCTGGTTGTCTAAAAAAAAAAAAAAAAGGACTGTTTAATGAGAGAACAATTTAAATGTTGTATATTCAAAAAAAAAAAAAGTGAAACACACACAGAACTGAGAAGAAAAGGCAAACTCTTGGTGACCCTGTTTTGTTGCAGTTGTTCAGTCGTTCAGTGGTGTCTGACTCTTTGTGACCCCATGAATCACAGCACGCCAGGCTTCCCTGTCCAATATGAGTTACTCAACCTCATATCCATGGAGTCGGTGATGCCATCCCACCATCCCATCCTCAGTCGCCACCTGCTCCTCACGCCCTCTTGATCCTGGTTTAAGCAGTGATTTCTTCCGTAGACTCCGGAAGACACAATCGCTATTTCTGTTTAGAGGTGATAAAGGTGACGTCATCAAGAATATAATCGTTGGGGCCTTTGGAAGTCACACTGAAGGCAACGAAAAGGCAAGACTCGGTCTTGAGCTGTTTGCAACACGTGGGGCTGAGGACAGGTTCACACCCGGGATGACAACCCTAACGCAAATAACTCCATTCTGAGAAAGAAAAAGAAAAGGCAGTTGATGGGAGGAGATGGTTCATCAGCGGAGACGCATGGATGGCGAACGAGTACGTGAAAGGACGGCCGGCATCGTTAGTCATCGGGAAGACAGAATTGAACGCCAGCGCGGGATGCCCCAGCACCCGGGGATACATGAGAGAGCACGCTGACTGTCTCCTGTTGTTATTGCCGTAGATCGCTCGGTCGCGTCCGAGGCTTTGCAGCCCCAGGGACTGCAGCCCGCCAGGCTCCTCTGTCCGTGGGATTCTCCAGGCAAGAACACTGGAGTGGGTTGCCCTGCCCTCCTCCAGCGGATCTTCCCGACCCAGGGATCCAACCAGAGTCTCCTGCATTGGCAGGCGAGTTCTTCACCATCTGAGTCACCTGGGAAGCCCTTTGATGTATTAGGACAAACTTTTCTCATCTTGCCGTTGATCCGTGAACCGAGAGCTGGTGAAACACATGTCCCACTTCACTTGGCAAATGTTTTTCTTACATGAGTTCACTTACTCAGTTCACTTACTCAGAATTATATATATATATACATAATTTGAAATTTTTATTTTCAAATCAATGACCCACTTTTAAAATTTCTTTTACTGTTCTTTGATGTTTCTTTCCTATGGTACATTTTGTTGTCCTTAAACTACACTGAAGCTCCAATCCTTTGGCCACCTGGTGTGAAGAGCTGACTCATAGGAGAAGACCTTGATGCTGGGAAAGACTGAAGGCGGGAGGAGACGGGGATGATAGAGGATGAGAGGGTTGGATGGCATCACCGACTCGATGGAGATGAGTTTGAGTAGACTCTGGGAGTTGGTGATGGACAGCGAGGCCTGGTGTGCGGCAGTCCGTGGGGTCGCAGAGAGTCGGACACGGCTGAGTGACCGAACAGCACCCCAGCCAGCCTGATTTCAGGCTCACGCCAGGAGTGGGACGCTTAAAACTGCAGGGCTGGTGAGGACAGTGGTTCCTTGCCCTTCTCTGCCTCCCACCCTCTTTGCAGGGCAGTGGGAGTTTGTACCGCGAGCAAGGCAAGGGGGAATGGGGAATAAGCGATTCCTGTTTTCTTGTAATCCCCACTCTAAGCAGATTTAATGGCCCTGTTATTGCTGAGCAAAATTAAGTCCTTATGAAACAACTTACAGAGTGCCTTTGTGGGTCCCGTTTTTTCAATAATAAAAAAATAAAAAAAGAGGGTTTGGGTCATGGCGGGCATCTGCTCCTTATTAGCACGTTGCCTGCACCGGGCTGCCTAGCTGAGTGAGCGGTTCTGTTTTCATTAAACGCCTCGTAGAGTGGGGCTGTAATATTTTTTTCTTTTTTTTTTTTTTTTTTTTTTTAACGTTCAAGCGAAACAGAGAAGTTGAATTGCAGATGACCTCGCAGAAGAGATGGGAGACCCTGACTCCAAGTTCTCGTCCAAATCGAGCCCGTTGTGACCGTGTTCTTGTCCCGGCAGATGGGGAGGTAGAGACGAGTCGGTAATTACGTTTATCTCGGGGGGTGGGACACGTGGGGACCCGCAGGGAAGTGAAACGGAGCCAAGCGAGTGAAGGTGGAAGTGTTAGTCACTCAGTCGTGTCCAATTCTTTACGACCCCATGGACTGCAGCCCTCCAGGCTCCTCTGTCCACAGGATTCTCCAACCTAGAACACTGGAGTGGGTTGCCATGCCCTCTGCCAGAGGATCTTCCTGACCCAGGGACCAAACCCAGGTCTCCTGCATTGCAGGCAGATTTTTGACCTTAAAAGACAAGAGCAGACCGAAACATAGCTGACACTACGAATAGCTATATCATGATCCTCTGCCATGAATGTATGCCTACCCATTAGCAAAATGCTGATGCTCCAACATAGCTGTGAGCTGGTTTTAAAGGTTCTTGCTTCTGTATGTTCTGTGTCTGAAAGCACAATGCTCTAAAAAAGAAAAAAAAAAGGACTTTTTTGTTTTGTATTGGAGTCTAGGCGATTAGAAATGTTGTAATAGTCTCAGGTGGACAGCAAAGCCACTCAGCCACACATACACATGTATCCATTCTCCCCCAAACTCCCCTCCCATCCAGGCTCCCACACGACATTGAGCAGAGTTCCCTGTGCTGTCCAGCAGGTCCTTGCTGGTTCTCCATGTTAAACACAGCAGTGTGTCCATGTCCATCCCAGACTCCCTGACTATCCCTTCCCCCATCCTTCCCCCTGGTGACCATAAGGTTATTACAGAGTATTGAGCAGAGTTCCCTGTGCTGTCCAGCAGGTCCTTGCTGGTTCTCCATGATAAATACAGCAGTGTGTCCATGTCCATCCCAGACTCCCTGACTATCCCTTCCCCCATCCTTCCCCCCTGGTGACCATAAGGTTATTACAGAGTATTGAGCAGAGTTCCCTGAGCTGTCCAGCAGGTCCTTGCTGGTTCTCCATGGTAAATCCAGCAGTGTGTCCATGTCCATCCCAGACTCCCTGACTATCCCTTCCCCCACCCTTCCCCCTGGTGACCATCAGGTTATCACAGAGTATTGAGCAGAGTTCCCTGTGCTGTCCAGCAGGTCCTTGCTGGTTCTCCATGTGAAATCCAGCAGTGTGTCCATGTCCATCCCAGACTCCCTGACTGTCCCTTCCCCCATCCTTCCCCCCTGGGAACCATAAGGTTATTACAGAGTATTGAGCAGAGTTCCCCGTGCTGTCCAGCAGGTCCTTTCTGGTTCTCCATGTGAAATACAGCCGTGTGTCCACGTCCATCCCCAACTCCCTAACTATCCCTTCCCCCATCCTTCCCCCTGGTGACCATCAGGTTATTACAGAGTATTGAGCAGACTTCCCTGTGCTGTCCAGCAGGTCCTTGCTGGTTCTCCATGGTAAATCCAGCAGTGTGTCCATGTCCATCCCAAACTCCCCGACTATCCCTTCCCCCGTCCTTCCCCCTGGGAACCATAAGATCACTACAGAGTATTGAGCAGAGTTCCCAGCAGGTCCCTGTTGGTCCTCCATATTATCCCATCCATGTTATCCCATGATATAAAAATATCCATGGTGATCCCATCCTTCCCCCAGTGACTGTCAGAAAACACAACCCTCTGAGAACCAAATTCCATTGTGTTGCTGCTTCACCAGCCGCTTGTCTCCAACGAGGATGTTCTTTCTGGCTCACTCATTCTAGTGCTGGAAACTTCCCACAAAAATACATTTGCCGCCCTCATGCCTTGCCAACTGCCTCCAAAATGGTGTCGATGGCAACTTTGTCCAGAGGCGTTTAACTTTCTTGCCTCGTTAGTGATGGCTCAGTGGTAAAAGATTCCTTCTGCCACTGCAGGAGATGTGGATTTGACCCCTGGGTCGGGAAGATCCCCTGGAGGAAGCCATGGCAACCCACTCCAGTATTCCTGCCTGGAGAATCCCAGGGACAGAGGAGCCTGGTGGGCTACATGGGGTTGCAAAGAGTTGGAGACAATTGAACGACTGAGGAAAGAAGCAAGACTCGTCAGTGAATTTAGAGTCCGACGGTTTTGCAAGTAATCGGGTTGAGCAGAGAGAACGCTTTGTAGGGATGTGTACAGCGTGGAGCCCCCAATTCTTGAGGAGGGTTGGGCCACAGGTCTGAGGCCCCACCTGCATGACCTCTTGTCCACATGCCCCCAGACGGAGCCACAGATGAGGCTTTCGGCCGTGGTTCTGAGCACACCACTTCTGGTTTCATTTCCTGTTTTACTGCGTGAGCTCCCTGGTGCCATCAGTCTGAGAAGTGGTTCCAAGAAACCACGGGCAGCCGTAGGGAGCAGAGACTTGGATGGGGGAAAAGGACAATGAAAGACGTGTTTTCCAGCAAGTCTCTGCTGTGGGCGGGGGCACCCAGACCTCTGGGATCCTCCGAGAGGACGTTGGGAGCCTGGGGCAGGATGGCGGTGCCCAGGGTCCAAGAAACTGGCTGCTTTCCACGCTTGCGTGAAGGCCTTCAGTCCTGGGGTGGTGCACCCTCTGACGTGTGCAGGACAGTGTCTTCTGACTGTTTTATCCAACACACATGTGCCCCGCAGGAGGCGCCTGGCACTCTCTCAGCTCTGCGTGTACAAATGTGAGACTCAGACAATCACCAAGGCTGACTGCTGATGAATGGATGCTTTGGAACTGTGGTGTTGGAGAAGACTCTTGAGAGTCCCTTGGAGTGCAAGGAGATCCAACCAGTCCATCCTAAAGGAGATCAGTCCTGGGTGTTCATTGGAAGGACTGATGCTGAAGCTGAAGCTCCAATGCTTTGGCCACCTGATGCAAGGAACTGACTCATTGGAAAAGACCCTGATGCTAGATTCAAGGCGGGAGGAGAAGGGGACGACAGAGGATGAGATGGCTAGATGGACTCATCGACTCGATGGACATGGGTTTGAGCAAGCTCCGGAAGATGGTGATGGACAGGGAAGCCTGACGTGCTGCAGTCCACGGTGTTGCAAAGAGTAAGACACGAATGAGCAACTGAACAACAACAGCTCTGCAAGAACCGACTCTGTTGGTTCAGTGAGGGCTGGTGCAGTCAGCATACAATGGTCAAGATCTCTGCGTGGCCCTCTAACACAGGGACCCTTTGGCCAGATCCCTCCAGCCGTCTCATTTCCTTTTGCCCCACTGACCCACTAGCCACTGCCTCCCGCCAGAGCTTGCTACGTTGGCTTCTCTACGTGTTCCATCCATCCCAGCCCCAAGCTGCCCCTTCACCCATTCCTCCAGCCCTTGCAGTCTGCCTTTTGGTGCTGGGCTTAATCTTCACAGCCCGCTCCTTGAGCCCCACCCATAACCTGGTAGTCAGCCCCCGCCTGCTGTACCACGGACGCGAAACGCAGGAGGATGGTCAAGAGAAGAGATGAGTCTTTCTCCGTCTGACTTACTTCACTTAGTATGATCATCTCTAGGTCTATCCAAGTGCGACAAATGGCACCTTCCTTCTTTTTTGTGGCTGCATAATATTCCAGTGTGTGTGTATCACACCCTCTTTGTTCATTCTCTTTTTTTTAAATTAAGGAAATACGTTTTCAATTAATTTTCTTTGATGGACATTTCGCTTGCTTCTGTGTCTTGACTATAGTAAACACTGCTGCTATGAACATTGTATGTGTGCATTCTGAGGTGCCGCACTAGGGTCTGACTCTTTGCAACCCCATGGACTGTAGCCCGCCAGGCTCTTCTGTCTATGGGATTCTCCAGGCAAGAAAACTGGAGTCAGTTGCCTTTCCCTTCTCCAGGGGATCTTCCCAACCCCAGGGATTGAACCCAGGTCTCCAGGATCACAGGCAGATTCTTTACCATCTGAGCCACCAGGGAAGCCCCTATTTAAATGTCAGGGATCAAACCCACATCTCTTACGTCTCCCGCATTGGCAGGCGGGTTCTTTACCACTAGCACCACCTGGGAACGCCATGAACACTGAAGTCCACAGGGTCGCAGAGTCAGACAGGACTGAACATGAGCAAGAACTCCTTCTAACTTGTGGATGGTGTCTGGGTAAGCTTTCGAGAGGTGCCACCGCCATGCCCATGATAGGAACAGAGGTGATCAATAGCACCCCCAATTTATTACATGCCCCCAGACGCCGGGGAGCGACGGATGCAATGAACCTCCCCTTTTGCTCATTTCCGAGCAGCAGAACCCCAAGCCTTCACCCTCAGTCTCCTTGGTTGCAGAGAGATTCCTCATCCCAGCATTAACTTAGGCGGGTCTCCATCCCTCTTCCCAGGCAGTAACCGTGTCCATCAGGACAATTATTCCTCTCGATGGGATCTCATCCAACCGAGAGTCTCCTCCCCTAAGTACCTGTCCTCGGCCGTGATGAAAATGTTGCTCCTCGGCGGCGCAGATATGGAAACCCGATTTGTAGTAAATCATACGTCCGGGAGTCGTCGTGCTTGCTAAGTGGATGCAGGCATTTTAAAATGCACGCAGGGTTTGAGAGACCCGACTTGCCAGGGGCGCTTTCCTCCCCCGCTTTAGACCGCCGAAGCGCTGAATAAATAAAGCACGTTTCAACGAGTGACGGAGCATCTGTGTCGTCCTCCAAGTGGGGAGGGAGTGAGCACCCTTCTGAGAGGCTCCCGTTAGTATGTAGATACGGGTCTGTCGCGAGCACGCTCGTCCTGACAAACATTTACCCTGACACCTATTATATTTACCGACGCATAGATCTCCTTTTTCATTATAATAGAAATTTGTAGGCGACCGATGGGCTCGCTGTTGAATATTAAAGGACCAGAGCTGATGTGTGTGCAGGGTGACAATTTGAGGAGCGACTGGCTTGTGTTCCTTACTTTTCCCCTGAGTTCACAGGACGTGGACTCATCAGAGGAGAGCTGTTCTGCTCCCTTTCATGCGTTAAGGTCCTTGAGGGAGGCAACTGGGTGTTTATAGGAGGTGGGTTGTGCTTCACTTTTGAAAAGTGGACTTCCCCCACGCCCAACTGCTTTTTATTCAACTTAAAAGACTTTCAAATTGAGAATATTGTGCTGGCTGAAACACTCGTTCAGGAGTTTCTGTGATATCTTGCAGAGAAAACCCAAACTAACTGTTTGGCCAACCGAATAGAAATGCTTTAAAACATGTGAGTGTGTGCAGGTTTGATCCCTGGGTTGGGAAGATCCCCTGGAAGAAGAAATGGTAACCCACTCCAGTATTCTTGCCTGGAGAATCCCATGGACAGAGGAGCCTGGTGGGCTACAGTCCATGGGGTCACAAAGAGTCAGAGATGACTGAGCACCTGAGACCACACACACACACACACACACACACCTTTCTGGCCAATGGAATAGAAATGCTTTAAAACATGAGGGAGGCCTTCCCCAGTTGTCCAGTGGTTACGACTCCATGCTCCTGCTGCAGGGGATATGGGTTCAATCCTTGGTCAGGGAGTGCTAAGGTCCTACATACACATGACCAAAAAACAAAACAAAACAAAACGAAAACATGTGGGAGGTCTTATAATGAAAAGCTACACAGTTCTGTCTCATAAGATTAATATATATAATAATGTCCTATATATGGCTCTCTAATGTGTATCTTAGTCTATGGTTAGACCTTAGAACAATATAGCTGACACTGTGTGGCTCCACCTATACATAAATATTTTTCAGGATGACATATTACAGGCCAGGCATCCCGAGACTGGTTGAATTCTGAGAAGTGGAGGCAGAGGTCTGACTCCCGTAGATATGACACCCAAAAATATGGGTGGGTTAACCTGTTTTGTTCCAAGCTAGACTGTATTATATGACTCATACATATATAAAATCACCTATCGGTCTGTTTCTCTGGAGAACCCTAACACATTCAAGGCAGCCAAGAAGTGGAAACAACCCAAGTATCCGTGAATGGATAAGTGGGTACATGGATAAGTGGTTGTGTGGATGGATGGATGGATGGGTGGGTGGATGGATGGATGAATGGATGGATAAGTGAGTATGTGGATAGATGGATGGGTAAATGGGTAGATGGATGGATGGAGGGATAAGTAGGTAGATGGATGGGTGAAGGGATAGATGGATGGATGGATGGATCAGTGAGTATGTGGATGGATGGATGGATGTATAGATAAATGGATAGGTCAATGAATGGATGGATAAGTGGATATGTAGATAGATGTATGGATGGGTAAGTGGGAAGGTGGATGATGGATGGGTAAGTGGGTACGTGGATAGATGGATGACAGATGGATGGATGACAAAGGATGGATAAGTGGTTGTGTGAATGGATGGATGGATGGATGATGTATAAGTGAGTAGGTGGATGGATGGAGGGATAAGTGGGGATGTGGATAGATGGATGCATGGGTAGGTAGATAGATGGATGGATGGATAGATAAATGGGTAAGTGGATGGATGGATAACTGTGTATGTGAATAGATGGACAGTTGGGTAAGTGGGTAGGTGGATGGATAAGTGGGTAGGTGGATGGATGGAGGGATAGATGGATGGATGGATGGATAGGTGTGTATGTGAATAGATGGATAGATGGGTAAGTGGGTAGGTGGATGGATGGAGGGATAGATGGATGGATGGATAAGTGAGTATGTAGATGAATGCATGGATGGATAGATAAATGGGTAGGTGGATGAATGGATGGATGGATAAGTGTGTATGTGGATAGAGGGATGGATGGGTAAGTGGGAAGGTAGATGGATGGGTAAGTGGGTACATGGACGGATGGATGATGGATGGTTGGATGACAAAGGATGGATGGGTGGGTGAGTGGGTGGATGATGGATAAACCGCATGTGATCCATCCACGCAGTGGAATATTATGCAGCCATGAAAAAGACTGAAGCTCTGACACAGGCTACAACACGGATGGACCCTGAACACATGATGCTCAGAGAGAGAAGCAGACACAGAAGGACGCATGTGTGTGATTCCATTGACAGGAAACATCCAGAACAGGCAAATCCACAGAGACAGGAAGTGGGTTCGTGGTGCCAGAGGGGCCGGGGGAGGGGGATGGGGGAGTGACGATTCATGAGTACGGTGTCTCCCTTGGGGGATGAGGAACTTAAAAGTTCTAGAGCTTGACAGGGGTGGTGGCTACATCACATTATGAACGTGCTAAGTCTCCACTGAACTGTGCAGTCCACAATGTCGAATTGTGTGCTGTGTGAAATTTTGCCTGAATAAAAATTAAAGATAGCAAGCATCTGTGTGAATGCAGAGACCAGGATATATGAAATCTAAAGCTTAAACCCTTCCTAGGGCTTCCCGGGTGGCTTGGATGGTAAAGAATCTGCCTGCAATGCAGGAGACCCACGTTCAATCCCAGGGTCGGGAGGAGCCCCCTGGAGGAGGGCATAGCAACCCTCTACAGTATTCTTGCCTGGAGAATCCCCATGGACAGAGGACCCTGGCAGGTTACAGTCCATGGGGTTGCAAAGAGTCGGACACGACTGAGTGATTAACTCTCTCTCCTTTTTTCTTTCTTCCTTTCTCTCTCTCCTCTTGGAGAAGCTGAGCACCCTTCCTGCCTGTATCGGGGTGTCCCTCTCATCACTACTTCCTAGGCAAAGTCCAGGTGGGCGGGGTGATGGATCAGCTGGTCCTCACCGAGCAACTTGGCTCTGACGAAATACTTCGAACACAGACCCCTTTGCCCTTCCGCATCCATGTCACTGTGCACCATCACCTCTTCCTTTTCGGGTGCGTCGAGGGAACTCTTACACCAAGTGTCGGGTTCAGACTGAAGTCTCCAAAGCCATGTGGGACTGGAGAGTCCACACATGGCCTCACAGGCTGGGCAAGCCCATCTCACAGAGGCTGTGGATTTTTCCCGGGGCATCTAGATGGAAGGGGAGGTTTCCTAATGGGAAGCTCCTTCCTTCCCGGCTCTTAGCTCAGAGGAAGGGGGAGCGTTTCAGACAAGGTTTTTGTATGAATGAAAGGAAGGCTTTCAAAACATTTGCTCTCTCGGTGGTTTTTTTTTTTTTCAAAGAAAGGGTCAGAGAAGAGAGCTTTGTGAGGAGCAGGAGGACTGCAGGCAGGCTTTGATAAGACTTCCTGGGCAGTTGGTTTCGTGGAAGCCAGGTGTCAACTCAGATGGGGCATTTCTTTTTTCTTTTTGGAGAGTAGAGATCAAATACAGGTGGCAGAGGGGAGGTGGTGAAGGTCTCAGCTGTGAGGATGGAGAGTCCAAGGGAAAAAGTAAGAAGTGTCAACCCCCACCTTCCTGGGATGACAGCTAAGGGGTGCCTTTGAAAGGAGAGTTCCATGGTGGTGAGTGTGTAAGAAATTTACGGGGCCGGGGGGGGGGCGCGGTGGCGAGAGGATCAGACAAGTCAGTGGAAGCAGTAGGTTTTCATCTCGGAGGATGGCAGATCAATGCTACAGAGTTGGTGAACGAGAGCCTTCTTCACTGACTGCTGAGTTCTGGGCTCTTCCATCTGTTTTCCAGTTAGAAGGCAGCCTCAGAATGAGGCAGTGATTTGCTATCATCCAGCCAGGCTTCCCAGGTGGTGCTGGTGATCAAGAAGGCCCCTGCCAATGCAGGAGACCCTGGTTCCATCCCTAGGTAGGGAAGATCCCCTGGAGGAGGGCATGGCAACCCAGTCCCGTTATTCTTGCCTGGAGAATCCCCATGGACAGAGGAGCCTGGTGGGGCTACAGTCCATGGGGCTGCAAAGAGTCAGACATGACTGAGCATGCCCGCAGCCTACAAGTTGGAGCTCTCAAGTTAAATCCCAGCTGACTTCATGCATCACGCAGATGAACACCAAATGCATTAGAATGGCCACCACCAACAAATGGAAAATAACAAGTGTTGCAGAGAATGTGGAGAAACGGGGGCCCTTCTGCCCTACTGCTGTGAAGGTAAGATGGATATCAAAGCCCGCTGAGGAAATTACTACGGAAGTTCCTCAAAAAAACTCAACGTCCATCTAGTGTAGGATCCAGGAATGCCAGTTCTGGGCGTGTATCCAGAAGAATCAAAAGCAGGGTCCTGAAGAGACTGTCTGGGTGTCCGTGTTCATGGCAGCATTATTCTGAAGAGCCCAAGGGGTGAAGCCATCTAAGTGTTCACGAATTGGTGATGGATACTCAGGGTATGAAATATTGTGCTAAGTTGATTCAGTCATGCACTGTTGTCTGCAACCCCAGGGAGTGTAGCCCACCAGGCTCCTCTGTCCATGGGATTCTCCAGGCAAGAATCCTGGAGCGGGTTGCCCTTTCCTCCTCCAGGGGATCTTCCCTACCCAGGGATTGAACCTACATCTCTATAGTCTCCTGCATCAGCAGGTGAGTTCTTAACCACCTACACCACCTGGGAAGCCCAGGATGGAATATTATTCGGCCTTGAAAAAGGAAGGAAATGGAGACACAGACTGTACTGCGTGCAGACCTTGAAGATGTGATGCTGAGTGAGATCAGAAAGTCACCCGAAGATAAACACTGTGTGATTCCACTCATGGGGGGTGGTCTCTAGGGGAGTCTAGTTCACAGAGACCAGAACGTGGAAAAAGATGGGATGGGAAGTCAGTGTTTCACAGAGACAGAGTTTCAGTTTGTGGAGATGAACATGTGCTGAAGGTGGATGGTGGCGAGGGTTGTACGATGCTGTGAACATGTTTCACTCCACGGAGCTGTGTGCTTAAAAATGGTTAAGATGGTAAGTTTTATGAGGTTTTTTTTTGTTTTTGTTTTTTTGCCACAGAGATTTTTTAAAGGTCAAATGCAAGTTAAAGACGTGTCGGGAGATGGTCGGCTCTTGGCCAGTCTTCTTATGCACAGCTTGGACCAGCCCGCCTCGCTCCAAATCGCCTTGTACTGCACCCACTTTGCTCTCCTGCACCTTCTCCTCCGAGCTCTTCTTTTCGGGTCGTCTGGAAAGGCACGCTTGACTTGCTGGAGGAAACTTGACCCTCCCCTCTTCGGGTGTTCTTTTTCCGTAGTGCACTAAAGCGGTTGGGCACTTGATTCCCGCTATTTTTTTTTTATTTTTTTTTACGAGCAGCTCTGGGATTTTATGAGAGACCCACATCCTTCCTCTACACAACTCTCCCAGAGATGTCTTTCCGTTACAGAGGCACGTCCTTGGCTTTGACTTTTTTTTTTTTAATGTTAATTTATTTGATATTCAGAAGTGCTTCTCCGACTCAGGGTTCTTTCCAGTTTAATTTGAATTTTGCCTCAAGGCGTCATGGGAGACCCAAGGTTGTTTCGAGGGCATCGGGATGTGTGAGCATCACGGTGACCACATGGGTACCACAGGGAAGGGAAGCGGGCAGCATGTCATCAAGCCTTCCAGACAACACGGAGCTTGGAGGAGCTCAGAGGTGGTGATGGGCTTCCTGGTGCCCACGGAGAAAACCCCTGAAAGCTCCTTTTCAGCCAAAGAGGGTTGGTGGACCTGTGTTCTGCTCCAGGGAGGCGGTAAGGCTTTTAGGATGAATCCAAGAGGAGGACCCTAGAGGAGGAATTGGCAACCCACTCCCGTATTCTCACCTGCAGAATCCCATGAGCAGTGGAGCCTGGTGGGCTACAGTCCAGCGGGTCACAAAGAGTCGGACACATCTGAGAGACAGAGCGTGCACTCACACCAAGAAAAGCACCTCTATGACTGGGAAATATAAGCTGGGATCTATAAGGCTGTGACCCGTAGTTTTATGATCCATACGGCTAGGACCCATAGAGTGGGAGGTCTACACAGCTGGGGCTCACAGGACTGGATTCTGAAAGGTTGCATCCACAGGAACGGACTTCCCAGGGCTGGGTCCCAGAGGGCTTAGATACAACAAGAGCCGGAATCTATCGGTTTGGGGCAGACCGAGGTGGGAGCTAGCTATCGTATTGGGGTCCATAGGGTTGAGATGCAAAGAGTTCTATTTGTAAAGCTGAGATCCATAAGACTGGGACCTATAAGGCTGGAATCCTTAGGGCTGTAACCCATACCATGGGGGCCAACAGCGTGAGAGTGAAAAAGTTAGTCCATCGGGTCAGACTCTGCAACCCCATGGACTGTAGCCCACCAGGCTCCTCTGTGCATGAGATTCTCCAGGCAAGAATACTGGAGTGGGCTGCCATTCCCTTCTCCAGGGGATCTTCCTGATCCAGGGATCGAACTTGGGTCTCCCGCATCGAGGGTAGACTCTTTACCGTCGGCCGTTCAGTCGCTCAGTGGTGCCCGACTCCTTGAGACCCCACGGACTGCAGCACGCCAGGCTTCCCTGTCCATCACCAACTCCCAGAGCTTGCTCAAACCCATGTCCATCGAGTCAGTGATGCCATCCAACCATCTCACCCTCTGTCATCCCCTTCTCCTCCTGCCTTCAATCTTTCCCAGCATCAGGGTGTTTTCCAAGCAGTAGGCTTTGCTCATCAGTCTTAGCCATCTGAGTCACCTCACACTGCGGAAGACAGAGGCGAAGCGTGTGGCTCGTGGGAGAGCAAGGCTTTCCCCAAGAGCCTTCTGCTCAGTGATGAGCCCGTTGACTTCAGTCTTGCCCTGATCAGGACGATTAAACTTTGTCATCGGGAAGCATGGGCCATTGCTGCAGGAACGCTCCCTCTCCAAGCTTCCGGATGAACGCTCTGGGTGGCATGTCTTGCTTTTCCCCGTCACAGAGTCCCCTCTCCTCCTTCGGGTTTCTGCAAAAGCAGGAGAGTTAATGTGGCAATTATACAGACCAGCAGGTGATGAGCCGTCCCTGGAGGGGCGGGAGTGGGGAGGTGGACGGCTGGTTTGGGGGGGGGGAGGGGGGAAGCTGGAGGGGGGGTTGCTGCCGTGTCTGTCAAGGGCTTGATGAAGACAGCTTCTCCCCTGCCAGGCTGGGTTAACGAGGCTGAGAGCGTGGCGTGACAACGGCGTGCTCCCGGACGGGAGGCCGGAGATTTTCCTGTCTGTGAAACGTCAAGACAAAATAAATTGACCTCTGCGTTGAAATGTTTCCAGTTGGTGATCAGCCTGCATTTTTCAACCAACCAGGAGAAAAAAAAATTTTTTTTTTTTCCCTCTCAAGATGCTCTGGCCACGGACGGTAAGAGCTTTCCATCGAAATCCACGCACCTGGCTCCTCATTACCGAGGTGGCTCTCACATCTTGTGCAGATGATCGAGGGGTCTCTGTTGGGGGGGTGAGGGGTCCACCACACCGTCGGCAGTAGTGACCGACCCCCTTCCTGCCGATTGTAGACACGGACGCCAGGCTCCTCTGTCCATGGGATTCTCCAGGCAAGAGTACTAGACTGGGTTGTCATTCCCTTCTCCAGCGGATCTGCCCAACCCAGGGACCAAACCCAGGTCTCCCACGTTGCAGTCAGATTCATTCCCGTCCAAGCCAGCAGGGAAGCCCACACTTTCTTGCAAAATGCTCAGGGAGACGGGCGGAGGAGATAAGCTCATGTGCAAGGTGGGTCGTGTTGATGGTGGGGAGGTGGGGGCGGGGGGCAGACGAGGAAAGCCACCAGGAGAGGTTTCCTGGAATCACTCGGTCACCCCCTCGGAGACTCGGGGTGCACGTGGCTGGTGAGCAGACCCGATGTGGGTAAATGCCAGCTTGTCAGCCTCATCGGGCGCCCGGCAACCCAGGAGTCAGGAAGGCACTTTTTTTTTTTTTTTTTTGAATGCTACCCCAGAGTCAATTAAAATACAGTAAGTCTGACATCTGCAGAATACAGGATGATCAAAGGAGAGAATGCCCATACAGATACTGACATAAAAAAAAAAAAAACACCGTGTTTGGTGGCAGACTGACACCGTGTAACAGGTCAGATAATTATGAGAAAATGTATGATATATCTGTTGCAATTGCTCCTCTTGTTTCCATTATCAGAGCCATCAAACATACCGGCGGGCTCACTGCCGCTTGCCCGATCCGAGTGCCGCTGACACTCTCACCAGGCTGATACAGACGGCATCTTCAGAGCCGCTGAATTAATTTGACAGTAAATAGGTGGTCGCAGTTACTGCCTGGTTTATATATTTATGTATTTTTTTAATTGCAGCAGATAAGGGTTTGTTTTGTTTTGTTTTGTTTTTTGCATTTCTGGGCAAAATTGGGAAAGCTCGGGGGTGGGGGTAGTTTCTCATTCACACCATGCCCCTTCTCCCAATCCCCGGTCCACACGCACACTCAGCCATCCATGCATCATAATTCCATGTGCACCTCAAGACAAGCTGCTGTGGTTTTATCGTTTGCATGGTAATGACTCTGCGGGCTCACTGTTTTTTTTTTTTTTTTTTTGTCTCCTGTCTCTTTCCCCCCGCCCCCCCCCAACCCCAAAACCCCAAGCTGAACACGTGCGTTAATTACGATGATTAAGGAGTCGTCCCGTCTCTGGCCTTGATGTGTTGATTAAACCAACGAAGGATGTGACAGATGAATCGTCACGCGCAGGGTACGGTCGGGAGAAAGCCATGGGTGTGTTCTGGAAGGCTGGATATTCTCTGCCCCTCGCCCATCTTAATTGGCTTAATGGGCCCTGCCGTGACGCAGACCAGCTCTGAACCTCCTCCAACCCTCGGCAGCTCTCGGAAGCAGACTAATTACAGCTTTTTACATTAAATCGTAATAGAGTTCCATCTATCTCCTCTAAAACGTCACAACGATTACAGTAATAAATGAGGCATACGGATGCCCTGTTCATCGTTTGGGTTTGTCATCATAGCAGCACGTTATGACGCATGCTGACTAACTGTGTGATAATTACCGCGGCGAGGAGTGGTACCTGTGTGTGTGTGTGTGTGTGTGTGTGTGTGTGTGTGTGTGTGTGTGTGTGTGTGGAGGCGTCTGTTTAAGTGAGTCTCTGATGCATTCTGAAAAGTCTGCAAATACTTCCCACACAGGAGAAGGTTCACATCAAAGGCAGGAATATTTAGAAATAATGATTTTATACCATCCCAAGTCTCTTTTTTTATTTATTTTTTTTGGTCTACCTGCCTTTTCTCCCGAACGCCCCTCAGCACAGGGAAATGTCTTGCCCACACAAATATGCATCACAAATGTCCTCTTTGCTGAGTGAGATAAGCATCGAATTCCATTTATATTACCAGCACCTCTATTCCATTTTAATGGCCTCCCATTATTCCAGCGGAGAAGCAAGGAGGCTGTCGCCAGCTCCCTTAATCAGGGCGGACGTCCCCAACTCCCGGGTCCCGAGGCCCCATGAATATCGAGTCCAGGACATACTTCAGTGGCCTGGACAGGCATCTCGGCTTTATTTGTCACTCCTTGCCGAGGCGGCATGTCATGAGTGGGCTGCCTGTGAAGTCCACGGCCGGTTCTGATATAAATTGTAAGAGGACAGATGGTCCCAGAGTTTCAGAGATTTCGACAGGAGTCTTTTTTTTTTTTTTCTTTTTGAAAGGTAACTAGACCAAACTTTCAGATGAGCTTTCCAAACTCTGGAGGTGATTGCTCACGGGCAGTCAAAGCTTTTTAGACGTTCACTCTGTGTCTGACTCTTTGTGACGCCATGAACTGTAGCCTTCCAGGCTCCTCTGTTCATGAGGATTCTCTAGGCAAGAATACTGGAGTGGGTTTCCATGCCCGCTTCTGTTTAAACGCATATCTGTGCAAAAAGATAATAATAATAATAGCAGAAAGACAAAATACAACACAGCCTTTGGATGTGATTTTAATCCAACTTTTTTCCTAGTGCAAGAATTGTTGACTTCCTCAGCTCCTTAGAATTGCTGCACTTTCCTTTGAAATCGTATTTTTGAGATCTTTTTTTCTTTTACTTCTTGGGCTTATAAGGACTTCAAAGAAATGACTTTTATGGACCTGCGTACAGATATCGACAACACGATCCTAACTGCCTTTGTTCTTTAAGAAAATGCCCCTTAAAATGCACACGCTCCACATTTGCACTCAGTATTTCGAGATGAGGTACACAAATTATCTCTGCAAAAGAGTAAATACTATAGAAATTCTAAACTCTGCTACAAGACTGTGACGTCTTAACACAAAAGCCACCGCCGACAACAGGTACAGGAGTGAACACGTAGGTGTTTCAGTAAAACTTTATTAGCAAAAACAGGTACGGAGGTCAGATCTGGCTCTCGGGGCAAAGTCTGCAGATTTTAATAACGCAAATGGCTTGATCACCGTGATCGACCTTCCTGCCGATTTCAGGTAATGTTTGGCTGCATCGAATTCCATCCCAAATTTATTCCTGGTGTTGTTGCTCAGTCGCTCTGGCGTGTCCGACTCTTTGCAAGCCCACGGACTGTAGCACGCCAGGCTCCCCTTGTCCTTCACTATATCCCAGAGTCCTTCACTATATCCCAGAGTCCTTCACTGTATCCCAGGGCCCTTCACTGTATCCCAGGGCCCTTCACTGTATCCCAGGGCCCTTCACTGTATCCCAGGGTCCTTCAGTATATCCCAGGGCCCTTCAGTATATCCCAGGGCCCTTCACTGTATCCCAGGGCCCTTCACTGTATCCCAGGGTCCTTCACTGTATCCCAGGGTCCTTCACTGTATCCCAGGGCCCTTCACTGTATCCCAGGGTCCTTCACTGTATCCCAGAGTCCTTCACTATATCCCAGGGTCCTTCAGTATATCCCAGAGTCCTTCACTATATCCCAGAGTCCTTCACTGTATCCCAGGGCCCTTCACTGTATCCCAGGGCCCTTCACTATATCCCAGGGTCCTTCACTGTATCCCAGGGTCCTTCACTGTATCCCAGGGTCCTTCACTATATCCCAGAGTCCTTCAGTATATCCCAGAGTCCTTCAGTATATCCCAGAGTCCTTCACTGTATCCCAGGGTCCTTCAGTATATCCCAGGGTCCTTCACTATATCCCAGGGTCCTTCACTGTATCCCAGAGTCCTTCACTGTATCCCAGAGTCCTTCACTGTATCCCAGGGCCCTTCACTGTATCCCAGGGCCCTTCACTGTATCCCAGGGTCCTTCAGTATATCCCAGGGTCCTTCACTGTATCCCAGAGTCCTTCACTATATCCCAGGGTCCTTCACTGTATCCCAGAGTCCTTCACTATATCCCAGGGTCCTTCACTGTATCCCAGGGTCCTTCACTGTATCCCAGGGCCCTTCACTGTATCCCAGGGTCCTTCAGTATATCCCAGGGTCCTTCACTGTATCCCAGGGTCCTTCACTGTATCCCAGGGTCCTTCACTATATCCCAGGGTCCTTCAGCATATCCCAGAGTCCTTCACTGTATCCCAGGGCCCTTCACTGTATCCCAGGGCCCTTCACTATATCCCAGGGTCCTTCAGTATATCCCAGGGTCCTTCACTGTATCCCAGGGTCCTTCACTGTATCCCAGAGTCCTTCACTATATCCCAGGGTCCTTCAGTATATCCCAGAGTCCTTCACTATATCCCAGAGTCCTTCACTGTATCCCAGGGCCCTTCACTGTATCCCAGGGCCCTTCACTATATCCCAGGGTCCTTCAGTATATCCCAGGGCCCTTCACTATATCCCAGGGTCCTTCACTATATCCCAGAGTCCTTCACTGTATCCCAGAGTCCTTCACTGTATCCCAGGGCCCTTCACTATATCCCAGGGTCCTTCAGTATATCCCAGGGTCCTTCACTATATCCCAGGGTCCTTCACTGTATCCCAGAGTCCTTCACTATATCCCAGGGTCCTTCACTATATCCCAGGGTCCTTCACTGTATCCCAGAGTCCTTCACTATATCCCAGGGCCCTTCACTATATCCCAGGGTCCTTCAGTATATCCCAGGGTCCTTCACTATATCCCAGGGTCCTTCACTATATCCCAGGGTCCTTCACTGTATCCCAGGGTCCTTCACTATATCCCAGGGTCCTTCACTATATCCCAGAGTCCTTCACTGTATCCCAGAGTCCTTCACTGTATCCCAGGGTCCTTCACTATATCCCAGGGTCCTTCACTGTATCCCAGAGTCCTTCACTGTATCCCAGAGTCCTTCACTATATCCCGGGGTCCTTCACGATATCCCAGAGTCCTTCACTATATCACGGGGTCCTTCACTATATCCCAGGGTTTGCTCAAACTCAGGTCCACTGAGTCAGGGATTCCTAGAGGCCCCCAGATCCAATAAGATGGGATGGATTGTTTATTCAGTCATCATCCCATGATGAGCAAACACTGAGTTGAAATACATAAGTGTGATCTAAGACAGGAAGACTTCCGCCTCATGCTTCTCAACACAGCAGACCCGGGAAGGGTTCTGTCCAAGGACTACAATGAAATGCAAGACAAGACTTTCCTGTTGTCTTGACTGGGCCTTAACTATGAAGGTTTCACTCCCACGTCCGCCAGTATATATGTATCTCTCTAGGAAAATATTATATACACCACGAGCCGCTCACTTTTCCCCTCAAAACCTCCTGCTTTCTGTAACTTCTCCCTCAGGACCTCCATCTCTTCCTCTCTGCCTCAGGACTTCCTGCTTGCTCTGAGATTTCCCTCACTTGTCACTCAGTCATGCCCAATTCTTGGCGACCCCGTGGACTGCAGCACGCCAGGCTTCCCTGTCCATCACCAACTCCCATAGCTTGCTCTATGCGTTCCTTCAGACACCACTTCTTTGCTGGGATTTTCCTCAGACTGTCCTTCTCTGTCTCACAGTTCCTGTCAGCCACACTTTATTCTCAAAATCCAAAGAGAGAAAAAGTACAGAGAGAGAGATAGGAGCAAAGAGAGAGAGAGAGAATTACAGAGAGAGGAAAAGACTTCATTCAGGACGGGACCGCTCAACCCCTAAGAGCTGAGTCCAAAGAGTGGAACAAGGGGAGTTGTGTGTGCAGCCGGCCTGGCAAAGTGATAACTGGAATCACGTGTGACTGTCAGAAAGTGAGATCTACACCCCGTCAAGAGAGCACAGACCCTTCTCATAACGAAACGCAGGGCAGTGCATATACGTGCCTGGTCTCTAGCCAAGGAAGGCACAAAACGGTTCAAACACATGGGGGAATGAAGCGTAATCAAGTCGCCTTTGCTTGGCGATTCAATGATCTATGTCCTAAGTGTTCAGGGACTTCTCTCTTTGGTGCCCAGAAGTCATGCAACGTTTGTTGTGAAAGGTTGCCATGCCTTGGGCTCTGTAAGGATGTGTCCCCAGAATGGCAGGTCACCTCCTCCACGCTGCCCTCCTGGGTTTGCCAGGAGACAATCAACTCTGCTTCTATTGAGGTGGAAAGAAAAAAAAAAAAAGAGGAATGAGGTTTTTTTCTTTCGGTTTCCTGACAATAAACAAGATAAAGAGATCAGTGAGCAGGCCTCAACATTCCTAGTTGGTTTTTTGGTTTTTTTCATTTTAACTACTCCTACCTCTGCATGTCTGAAACTAAGTTTGCTTTTCTGCCCCCTAACTCTGTAAGGAGTTACAATTCACACCTGTTTTCCTTTGACTCTATGCTAAATACATCCCTGAAAGTGAAAGTATTAGTAGATCAGTCGTGTCTGACTCTTTATAACACCATGGACTATAGCCCATGAGGCTCCTCTGTCCATGGGATGCTCCAGGCAAGAACACTGGAGTGGGTTGCCATTCCCGCCTCCAGGGGATCTTCCTGACCCAGGGATTGAACGTGGGTCTCCAGCACTGCAGGCAGATTCGTTACATTCTGAGCCTCCAGGGAAACCCTATATTAATATATTTTATACATCCCCTGTCTGGTATTAGCCCTTACAACACCCTTCCCCTTTTCAGAGCCACCAAACCGCCAGACTCGATTAGTGGGTTACTGACACCAGTCTATGACTTTCGTTGACAAAATTCTAATACCTTTGTCCCTCATCAGCCACTCCTGACTGCAAGCCCTCATTTTATATAAGCCCCGAGACGCCTCATCAATTCTAAAGGAAATCAACCCTGCATATTCGTTGGAAGGACTGAAGCTGAAGCTCCAATACTTTGGCCCCATGATTCGAAGAGCCAAGTCATTAGGAAAGACCCTGATGCTGGGAAAGATTGAAGATGGAAGGAGAAGGGGATGACAGAGGATGAGATGGTTGGATGGCATCACTGACTCGATGGACATGAGTTTGGGTAAACTCCGGGGAGACAGTGAAGGACAGGGAGGCCCAGCGTGCTGCAGTCCATGGGGTTGCAAAGAGTCGGACACGACTGAGCGACTGAACAAGACTCCCCGTTGAGGAGGGGGCTGCACTGTCCTGGAGGGAGGAGTCTACTGGGTTCCCCTTTCTGCCAGCTGAGAATGAAAGACACCTTTCTGTTTCCTCCAACCTCTGTCTCCATATTTTTTCATTCGGCCTTGGTTGGGCAGAGAAAGCCAGGGTTTTGGCTGGCAACGATTTCTGGGCTGCCCTGACACACGCTCTTCCTCTCTGCTGTGTGTGTGTGTGTGTGTGTGTGTGCAAGCGCACGCATGGGGGTGGGGATGGGGGAGGGGATGATGGTGGGGGTGGGGCGTGAGCCCCTCACCCTAACTTCACCCTTACTGCCCCTCACCCCGTCTTTCCTCCTTCCCCCTTTCCCCTCATCCCCTCTTTCTGCCCTGTTTCCTCTCCCTCCCAGACACTGATAAAATGAAAGTTGCTCACTCGTGTCTGACTCTTTGGGATGCCACAGACTGCAGCATGCCAGGCCTCCATCACCATCTCCCGTAGCTTGCTCAAACTCATGTCCGTCGAGTCAGCGATGCCATCCAACCATCTCATCCTCTGGCGTCCCCTTCTCCTCCCGCCTTCCATCTTTCCCAGCATCAGGGTCTTTTCCAAGAAGTCAGTCCCTCGCATCAGGTGGCTGAAGGATTGGAGCTGCAGCTTCAGCATCAGTCAAAAGTCCGTCTTAGGGGCACGTCACTGAGGGAAGCTGAGGGCTGGGTACCGATGGGGTGAGGAGCAGGAGACGGTGTGCTTGCCTGGAGATGGCTGGGGATCTGGGGGCCTCTGACGGGGGTTGAGCCTGTGGAATTCCGTTGGAAGGGAGTTCTGTTGGGCGGGGTTCTGTTGGAACAGTCGGAGGGCCAGGTCAGTCATTCAGCGGCTGCTCAGCTCAGCTTGCAGAGCCGGAAGGAAGACATGCAACGGCAATAGCGGGCACACAGGGCAGAGAGGGGGGCCAGGGGTGCAGGGGACCCCGGGGACAGCAAGGGGGGGCGGGAAGGGGAGGCGTGGACAGGAGAAAGGGCAGGCGGCGGGGAAGGGGAGGAGGAAATGCGAGGGGGAGGGGACACTTTCTAGAAGCGGATGAGAAGTTAACACCGGGGCAGACTCTACCTGTCAGCGCAGGGACCACACGGCCAGCTTTTCTGTCTCAGATGGGACTGGAGGCCGGTAAATTCTTCTGAACTGTCTGCTCTCCAAGAAGGAAACAGAGACACAGAGAGAGAGGTGGAGAGGGGTCTGTATTACGTTTGTCTTTTTATACGTTCCTCTTGTTCAGCTGCTCCATCATGTCCGACTCTTCACGACCCCATGGACCGCAGCACGCCAGGCCTCCCTGTCCGTCACCAACTGCCGGAGTTGGCTCAAACCCATGTCCATGGAGTCGGTGATGCCATCCAGCCATCTCATCCTCTGTCGTCCCCTTCTCCTCCTGCCTTTGATCTTTGCCAGCATCAGGGTCTTTCCCAATGAATCGGGTCCTCGAAATTGGGTGGCCCAGGTACTGGAGTTTCAGCTTCAGCATCAGTCCTTCCAATGAACATTCAGGGTTGGTTTCCTTTTTACATACATATGCATTATATGTACACGATATATATAATATATATATAATGCATGTATAGTAAATACTGGAGAAGATCCCCTGGAGGAGGGCATGACAACCCTCTCCAGCATTCTTGCCTGGAGAATCCCAATGGACAGAGGAGCCTGGCGGGCTATAGCCCATGGGGTTGTAAGAGTTAAACACGACTAATGACTAAACTATTACTACTATATAATATATACACTCTATATACATATATATGTGTTCACATATATAACATTTTATATACATTATATAAAATATAATGTATGTATGTAATATTTATATATATCATATACGTATTCATATATATGACATATTTTATATATCTCTATATAACTATTATGTCTATACATATATACATTTTAATAAGCATATATTTACCGTATATATTCTGTGTTTCTGTATGGAATGGGAGAGATTGAGACAAATACGCACGTTATGCATATAGACTGGCATATGTATGTGTGTGTACGGACGCTGGATTTTGTGTTATGTGTGTGCGGTCTCCCATCCGGTTACTAACCAGGCCCGACCCTGCTTAGCTTCCAAGATGGAACACGACCGGGCACGTCCAGGGTGTTAGTGGTAGGGCGGTAAGCCATGTCGTGTATGTGGCCACATAAGTATTAGTCACTAAGTCGTGTCTGACTCTTTGCGACCCCATGGACTGTAGCCCTCCAGGCTCCTCTGTCCATGGGATTCTCCAGGCCAGAATACTGGAGAGGGTTGCCATTTCCTTCTCCCGGGGATCTTCCCGACCCAGGGGTCGAACCCAGGTCTCCCACATTTCGGGCAGACTCTTCACTGTCTGAGCCACCAAGGAAGTCCTATGGACACATATAGAATACATATTTGTAAGTGCGTGATTATAGGGGAATATGTATACATGAGTTATATCTATACACAGAGGATGCTGTATATGTGTACTTGTCTCAGATGTATGTCTATATCACACATACATAACACGTGTTTATGTGTGTGCACGATGCTGTGTATGTCTCATATGCATACACAGTACATGCATACCCATGTAGAGGCTCTGTTATGTACGTATATGACATACATATATGCATCTATCTGGATGTTGGATACTGTTGCATATGTATATATAACATACATATATACATACAAGAAATTTATGTAGGTACATAATTTGTGTGTTTTTATTTACACAAACTGTATGTATGTATAGCAGATATTCCATGGGGTGGCAAAAAGTCGGACACGACAGAGCAACTGAACTGAACTGATAGTATATATTATATATAAATATACACATATACATTACCCACATATATCTTTATATATTTTCTGTATATATTGATATATCGCATATAAATTTACACACGCATATAATATGTATACATGTATGTGTGTTTGTAAATTTATAAGACTTCCAATGTGTATATGTGTTAGATCCCTGGTCAGGCAGCTAAGACGCCACATTTCCCCGTGGCCAAAATACATACAACAGAAGCTATATTGTAACAAATTCAGGAAAAACTGAAAAAATGGTCCACATCAAAAAAAGAAAAAGAAGTTACAAGTTTGACGCAAGAACAGCAAGCCTCAAAAACGCAGAGACTGTGCCAAATTACTGGCCTATGAAGAAAGCTGAGTGCCGAAGATTTGATGCTTTTGAACTGCGGTGTTGGAGAAGACTCTTGAGAGTCCCTTGGGCTGCAGGGAGATCCAAACCAGCCCATCCTAAAGGAAATCAGTCCTGAATATTCATTAGAGGGATTGAGGCTGAAGCTGAAACTCCAATACTTTGGCCACCTGATGCGAAGAGCTGACTCTTTTGAAAAGCCCCTGATGCTGGGAAAGATTGAAGGCGGGAGGAGAAGGGGACAACAGAGGATGAGATGGTTGGATGGCATCAGTGACTCGATGGACACGAGTCTGAGCAAGCTCCGGGAGTTGGTGATGGACAGGGAGGCCTGGCGTGCTGTGGTCCATGGGGTCGCAGAGAGTCAGACAGGACTGAGCGACTGACATTATTACAGTCAACAGTGAGCTGCTGTGTCTGGACCAAGGTTACATGTTAGTGACGGACGCTGCCCGCCTGCGCCAGGTATGAACTCAGCAGGGTCTGTGACCTGCAGCTGCTCTGGGTGAGTTCAACCCTGACCGCTGGCTCAGAGACAGACGCTAGGAGAACACAGCATTTACAGGGAGCCCAGAGAATCGTCTCAGACGCACGCTCCAGGAAAACAGCCTCAGATCAAAAAATGAGAACCCAATGAAATTAAACCTGCCCCTCCAATTAACTGCTTTAACCCGCTAATTGCATGGGCCAAAATTAGTCGGTTATAAAAAAAGTAAATAAAAATAACAAGGGCCCACTTAGCCTTATAGTAGCTAAATTGGTTGTTTCTCCCTGACAAAGGATATCCGTGGATTATACCGATTAATATTTTTCCTACTTTTAAAAAAGAGGGTTTTAAAAAAAAAACAACAAACAAAACCTCCAGGCTTCAGGCCTGGGTTAAAATTAAGTGAATTGTATTCATTATCAGCAGTGTTTCCTAAATTACAAAGGTATAATTGCATCTTGGCATTTCTCACTGACTTCCACCTTCCGTGTGGGAGGTTCATCACATCTGCTGTGAACAAGCTGGCTAGGCAGAAAGACGGAAGGATGAGGTGGTGACTGTCCCCGTTTTTGTCTGTGTGACCGCGGCCAGCAGGGAAGGCACCCTGGGCGTCGGGATGGATGGATGAGATGTAGACACAGATGCACATAGGTGATAGGGGTGTGGGTGTTAGCACAGTTGTTCGCAGATAACATATAGGGGTATGCAGGTATAGGTGGTGACACTGTGGTAAAGAATCTGCCTGCCAATGCAGGAAATGAAAGAGACTCGGGTTCCCTCCTTGGGTTGGGAAGATGCCCTGGAGAAGGAAAGGGCAACCCACTCCACTATTCTTGCCTGGAGTATCCCATGCACAGGGGAGCTTGAGGGGGCTACAGTCCGTGGGGTCGCAGAGAGTCAGACGTGACCGAGTCCACACACGTGCTATATGCATATGCTACATTAGATGTGATACAGAGAGATAGAGATACGCAGGTGAAGATTCAGAGATGCCGAGACATAGTGAAAAAGCAGTACATTAGGGATGGATAGAGCTGCTATAGCACTTCCCAGGTGGCCCAGTGGTAAAAGAACGATATGGATGTTCAGTTCAGTTCAGTTCAGTTCAGTCGTTCAGTCGTGTCCGACTCTTTGCGACCCCACGGACTGCAGCACGCCAGGCCTCCCTGTCTATCACCAACTCCCAGAGTTTGCTCAAACCCATGCCCATCGAGTCGGTGATGCCATCCAACCATTTCATCCTCTGTCGTCCCCTTCTCCTCCTGCCCTTAATCTTTGCCAGCATCGGGGTCTTTTCCAATGAGTCAGCTCTTCGCATCAGGTGGCCAGAGTATTGGAGCTTCGGTTTCAGCATCAGTCCTTCCAATGAACATTCAGAACTGATTTCCTTCAGGACGGACTGGTTGGATCTCCTAACAGTCCAAGTGACTCTTAAGAGTCTTCACCAACACCACAGTTCAATTTTTTGGCACTCAGACCACTTTATGGTCCAACTCTCACATCCAGACATGACTACTGGAAAAACCATAGCCTTGACTAGATGGACCTTTGTTGGCAAAGCAATGTCTCTGCTTTTCAATATGCTGTCTAGGTTGGTCATAACTTTCCTTCCAAGGAGTAAGCGTCTTTTCATTTCATGGCTGCAATCACCATCTGCAGTGATTTTGGAGCCCCAAAAAATAAAGTCAGCCACTGTTTCCACTGTTTCCCCATCTATTTGCCACGAAGTGATGGGACCAGATGCCAAGATCTTAGTTTTCTGAACGTTGAGTTTTAAGCCAACTTTTTCACTCTCCTCTTTCACTTTCATCAAGAGGCTCTTTGGTTCTTCACTTTCTGCAATAAGGGTCGTGTCATCTGCATGTCTGAGGTTATTGATATTTCTCCCAGCCATCTTGATTCCAGCTTGTACTTCATCCAGCCCAGCGTTTCTCTTGATGTACTCTGCATATAAATATATAGACATGATAAGTAGATATATAGATGGTATAGCTATATGGATGGTATAGATATAGATATGACAAATAGATACATAGGTGATATAGATATATGATGATATAGACATGATAAATACATAAATATAGACATATATAGGTGGTATAGATGGTATAGATATATGATGATAGACACATGCTGCTGCTGCTGCTAAGTCACTTCAGTCGTGTCCGGCTCTATGCGACCCCGTAGACGGCAGCCCAATAGGCTCCGCCATCCCTGGGATTCTCCAGGCAAGAACACCAGAGTGGGCTGCCATTTCCTTCTCCAGACATACACGTGATAAATAGATATATAGATGGTATAGATATATGATGATGTAGACATGACAAATAGATAAATAGATATATGAATGATAGATAAAGATATGATAAATATATATATAGATGGTATAGGTATATGGATGATATAGATATAGACATGATAAATAGATATAGATGGTATAGATGTATGATAATATAGATATGATAAATAGATATATAAATATATGAATGATAGATATAGATATGATAAATATATAGAAAGATGGTATAGTTACATGGATGCTATAGATATAGACATGATAACTAGATATATAGATGGTATAGATATATGATAATATAGAAATGATAAATAGATATATACATGGTGTAGATATATGGATGATATAGATATAGATACAATAGAGATATAGACTGTACAGATAATGATGATATAGACATGACAGATAAATGGATGGTACAGATATATGATGATATAAATGTGACAAATAGATATACAGATGGTATAAAGATAGGATGGTTAGACATGATGGATATATGGATGATATAGATATACAGGTGAACAAATGTAGATGTAAATATGATCCAGATATGCAGATGATAAAACTGAAGCCGTGTGTGTCTGTGTGTTCAGTCATCTGCAACCCCATGGGCTGTAGCCCGCCAGGCTCCTCCGTCCATGGGATTCTCCACCCAAGAACACTGGAGTGGGTTGCCATTCCATCTTCCAGGAGGTCTTATCCACCCAGAGGTTGAACCCACGTCCCTCACGTCTCCTGTGTTGGCAGGCGGGTTCATTACCACCAGCGCCATCTGGGAAGGCTGTTAATCAGCTGTATCCCAACACAACACAAAAAGTTTAAAGTCTGAGGAATAATAATGAAGCAGGTTGTCTCGAGCGGGGGAGCCAGGATCTCCCTGCCAGGTCAAGGGGCCACTGAAGGAGGGGGCCCCTGGGGCCCCATCAGTGGTAAGACTCCCTGAGACTCTCTTGCAAAACTCTGATCCCACTACACAGAGGGTTATTCACAGAGAAATGGCCTTGCAGAAGCTGTTTCTGTTCATATTTGCAAAAAAAAGTGACTTGAGACCACCAGGGTCAGCTACTTAAGTGGACCCTGGGGAGGCATGGCCATCTGACTCCTGAGTGCCAAGTGGATGGATCGGTTTTAGAGAAATGGGCTGGCTTGACTAGGGCCTCGCAGGTGGCTTGGGGGTAAAGAGCCTGCCTGCCAATGCAGGAGACCTGGGTTTGACCCCTGAGTTGGGAAAATCCCCTGGAGGAGGGCATGGCAACCCACTCCAGTATTCTTGCCTGGAGAATCCCATGGACAGAGGAGCCTGGCGGGCTACAGTCCATGGGGTCGCAGAGAGTCAGACACGACTGAGCACCCAGGCACGCACCTGACTTGACTGTATTAATAACCCACTCCTCCTGCGTGTTCCATAAACACAGGGGCGGCGGCGGTAGCAGAAACGAACCCACCAGTAACTTCTGCTTCCCTGGTTTGTTGAATCAACAGAGTTGAAGGTGTTGCATAAATGAGTCAACATCTATGTCTGAAGCCGCCTCGCTGGTGTCGATTTGCATAAGTGGGTAAGCTGTGAAAAACGCAGAGTGTGAGCGTGCGGCCACGGAGGAAACTCCTCGAGCAGCCCCAAGTACCTGGCTATTTGGAAACTGTGCTTCCCCCACCTCCTCCAGGAAGGCTCCAGAAAGCGTGCTGTTGTATTCAATCCACGGGCTTCCCCCAGACGGTAAAAGAATCTGCCTGTGATGCAAGAGACTGGGTTCGATTCCCGGGTCCAGAGATTCCCCTGGAGGAGGACATGGCAACCCACTCCAGTATTCTAGCCTGGAGAATCCCACGGACAGAGGAGCCTCGTGGGCTGCAGTCCACGGGGTCACAAAGAGTCGGACACAACTGAGTAACACTATCAATCTTTATGCAACCCACAAAGGCGTGAATTTCTGAGGGACCCAGTCTTTGCCTAGGTTGTGTGTTACAGCGGGGCTCCAGTAAAGTCTTGTCTGACTTCAGCAACTGCATGGACTGAAGACAATCTTGTTGTTGATTTTTAGTTGCTAAGCTGTGTCTGATTGTTTTGCAACCCCGAGGACTGTAGCCCGCCAGGTTCCTCTGTCCATGGGATTTCCCAGGGAAGAATACTGGAGTGGGTCGCCATGGCCTCCTCCAGGGGATCTTCCCGACACAGGGATCAAACTTATGCCTCCTGTATTGGCAGGCGGGTCGTTTACCAATGAGCCGCCAGGGAAAAATAAAAATGCTAACAGCTCAGTCTTGTCTGGGTCTTTGCGACCCCGTGGACTGTAGCCCACGAGGCTCCTCTGTCCATAGGATTCTCCAGGCAAGAACACTGGAGTGGGTCACCATGCCCTTCTCCAGGGGATCTTCCCCACCCAGGGATAGAATCTGAGTCACCTACATTGGCAGAGGGATTCTTTACCACTGAGCCACCTGGGAAGCCTGTTGAAGACGTTGCCTGTCAGCAGTTAGAACCCAGGGGGGACGTCGTTTGCCCAAACATAGGAAACGCACTGTTAGTCTCCTGGTTCATCGTCGGCAGGCTGTGGTCCTCCTGTCTGGGGCTTGTGCTGTGGCTTTTAAAGGTGCTGTCACAGCGGAGGTTGGGCCGCTCGGATTCATTTGGAGCCAGGCTGACCCAGCATGAATTAAGGGATGGAGGGAAGGCGTGTGAGGGAGCTGATGACAAAGAGCTCCTCCTTGGTTTCGAGGCGAGAGAGACCCTCTCAACGGTGACCTGCAGCCTCGTTGTACGGGGGGCCACGGGCTGAGTGCCAGCCTTGTTCCTGGCGGGGCCAAGCGTCAGGCCAGCATCATCTGCTCAGTGAGTCTTCATTCCAAACCTTTGGCCGCCTGATGCGAAGAGCTGACCCACTGGAAAAGACCCTGATGCTGGGAAAGATTGAAGGCGGGAGGAGAAGGGGATGACAGAGGATGAGGTGATTGGATGGCATCACCAACTCGATGGACATGAATTTGAGGAAGCTCTGGGAGTTGGTGATGGACAGGGAGGCCTGGCGTGCTGCGGTCCAAGGGGTCGCAAAGAGGCAGACACGACTGAGCGACTGAGCAACAGTGACAGCCACCCAGGGGAGCAGGCGGGTGGCTCAGAGGACACGACCCTGGGCATAGCAACAGCGTGGTTCCTTGAGGTGGTCTCTTCTTTCAAGCAGAAGCCAGGAAGTAGGAGGCAGCCAGGCTCCGAATGCAGGCACTGGAAGGGGCCGTGTCTTTCTGCGGGCTCTGTTTAGACAAAAACAACAGCAGCAACAGAAAATCTCCACTTCCTTTTGTGGGAAATCCACCTGGGTCCGGGGCAGCGGCCGGGTTTCCGCGTTTCCGAAGGGCTGTCATCTCCGGCTCCGGCTGGAAGCCTGCCAGGGTGCCCCGTTGGGTATCAGGGCAGGCGGTCCCCCGGTGGGCTCTGACAGGTTGACCTGCCCCAGGAGGGCGCGGGGGGCCCTGACAGAGGCAGACCCCCTCTCCACCCTGGCGGAGGGGGGGGAGTTGAGACCCTTCTGGGAGTCCAGGAAAAGAGGCTTGCGTGTGTGCGTGTGTGAGTGTGCGTACGTGTGTGAGCTATTTCTCGTCCATAATAGAATCGTGGCGAGGTTAGATTAGAAAACTTCAATTAAGCCTTTCCGAAAAAAAAAAAAAAAAGACCATCTGCCGACCGATGACGGGGGGGTTGCGTGTAAACAAAAATGCCCGCGCCGATGACAAACAAATGATCTTATCCATTGTATTGTGTTACAAATTAAAATTAGATTAAGCCACCTACACGGTACCTCCTCTGCATGTTCAATTGCCCGGCGCATCCGAGCAGCGCTCCGCACATATTGAAACCGGGCCGGAGGAGCCCTCATTATATCTGTGTAGCGGCATCGCTAAGCGAGCGCAGCATAATCAAAGCCTCGGGGTACGTATTAATTATCCTTTTGAATAGTGATGAAATTTTAAAAACATCTCCTTTAGGCTCAGATCATCAGCAGATGAAACAAAGGCAGCCACAGCTTGCGTGTGCAGCCCCGCATGTGTTTTTACATCTGTTCAGGATATTTCAATTTGAAGCTCAACAAGCAGAGACGGCGATTAAAGAGGAAGATGGAGACAGATTGGGGGGGGGGGGGGGAGTGGAGTGGGGGAGAGAGAGGGAATAAAGTAGAAAACCCTGCAATAACAAATAGACTCCCCCACACACACCACCACCAGCTCATCAACCAGAGAGGAAAATGAGGTTCCTTCCCAGAAAAACGCACCGTTGTTCTATGAAGCGTCGGTAACGGCTGGGATTCAAACGCTAGAGTCCGGGGTGAGGTGTCCACCTGTTACCTCCAGACTCGAGCATCCAGCTCTCAAACCTGCAAATCAGGACCGCCTCCCGATGATTTTCGAGGTTGAGGCACCAAATTCGCAAGATCCATCAGCGGACTGTGCAATCTAACAGGAACTAGAAAGCAACTGTGTGGTTGTTCCATCGCTCGGCCGTGTCCGACTGCTTGCGACCCCATGAATCGCAGCTCGCCAGGCCTCTCTGTCCATCACCAACTCCCAGAGTTTACCCAAACTCATATCCATTCAGTCGGTGATGCCATCCAGCCATCTCATCCTCGGTCATCCCCTTGTCCTCCCGCCTGCAGTCTTTTCTAGCATCAGGGTCTTTTCCAATGAGACGGCTCTTCATTTCAGGTGGTCAAAGTATTGGAGCTTCAGCTTCAACATCAGTCCCTGCAATGAACACCCAGGACTGATTTCCTTTAGGATGGACTAGTTGGATCTCCTTGCAGCCCAAGGGACTCTCAAGAGTCTTCTCCAACACCACAGTTCAAAAGCATCAAGTCTTCTGTGCTCAGCCTTCTCTATAGTCCAACTCTCACATCCATACATGACCACTGGAAAAACCATAGCCTTGACTAGACGGACCTTTGTTGACAAAGTAATGTCTCTGCTTTTTAATATGCTATCTAGGTTTGTCATAACTTTCCTTCCAAGGAGTAAGCGTCTTTTAATTTCATGGCTGCAATCACCATCTGCAGTGATTTTGGAGCCCCCCCAAAATAAAATATGCCACTGTTTCCACTGTTTCCCCATCTATTTGCCATGAGGTGATGGGGATGCCATGATCTTCGTTTTCTGAATGCTGAGTTTTTTATTTTCACGCTCCTCTTTTACATTCATCAAGAGGCTCTTTAGTTCTTCTTCGCTTTCTGCCATAAGGGTGATGTCATCTGAGTCATATCTGAGGTTATTGACATTTCTCCTGGCAATCTTGATTCCAGCTTGTGCTTCATCCAGCCCGGCGTTTCTCATGATGTACTCTGCATATAAGTTAAATGAGCAAGGTGGCAATACACAGCCTTGAAGTACTCCTTTCCCGATTTTGAACCAGCCCTTTGTTCCGGGTCGGGTTCTAACTGTTGCTACTTGTCCTGCATACAGATTTCTCAGGAAGCAACTCTGGAGCCCAGGAAGAGAAGAGCCCCTGCTGTGAGACGGTTAGGGTGATGAGAGCGGGGATCTTTGGCAGTTGAGGGGATATTTCACGGACTTCTCTGCGCTGGAGTCAAGGTTGGCGGACACGCAACCAGATGCCCTGTAGACTGAATCCCATTTCTCGGCGTGGGATTGAAATGTAAGGTCTCGAATTAAACCCTGGATGCTCACAAATACTGATTTGCTTTTTTTTAAGGTTTTTTTTTTTTTTATGTGGACTGTTTTAAAAGCGTTTCTTGAATTTATGACAGTGTTACTTCTGTTTTATGTTTTGGTTTTTTTTTTTTTTTTTTTTTTTGGCCACAAGGCATGTGGGAATCTTAGCTCCCTGACCAGGGATTGAACCCACATTCCTTGCATTGGAAGGTGAAGTCTTAACCGCTGAACCACCAGGGAAGTCCCCAACTTGCTTTTTACTTTCCTGTTTAAAGCAGCTCAGAGGGTTTTGTGAAATGGCAGAACCAAGAGTGGTTTTTTTGAAAGATTATCCAGAAACGGGGCCTTCTCTGCTGGCTCAGATTATAAAGAATCTGCCTACAATGCGGGGGAACCTGGGTTCAATCCCTTGGTCAAGAAGTTTCCTTGGAGAAGGACACGGCAATCCACTTCAGTATTCTTGCCTGGAGAATCCCATGGACAGAGGAGCCTGGCGGGATACAGTCCAGGGGGCCGCAAAGAATCAGACACGACTGAACAACAAATACTTTCTACTTTCTTTATCCAGAAATCAAAAAGTAAATCAAAAGCCATTTGAAGCATATAGCAGCTGTGTGGATGAAGGTGTCTTTGAAGTGGCATTTGACAAAATGACCCCTTATACCACTATGTGTGATGAGAGCGTAACCCCAAAATATAGTAACAATAAAATTCAGGATCGTTTTTTAAAATCTCTGAACCTACTTTTCTGGACAATCCGAGATGAAAGAGTTCTTCCATTATGCACGCTGTGTGTTGCGATAAGTCACTCAGTCGTGTCTGACTCTCTGCGACCCCACGGACTGTAGCCCGCCAGGCTCCTCTGTCCATGGGATTCTCCAGGCAAGAACACTGGAGTGGGTTGCCATTTCCTTCTCCAGGGGATCTTTCCAGCCCAGGGATCGAACCCAGGTCTCTTGCGTTGCAGGCGGATTCTTTTATCATCTGAGACACCAGGGAAGCCCGTGTCGTATCAATGTCCTAAGACAGCCGTGTGGCTTTAGCTGGTTATTTATCAGGTGGGGTGGATGGCCAGGAGATCTTAGGAAAATAAAAATTTGCTCTTTGCCTTTTCTGGAGATGAGAACTTGGGAATCAAGTTGTTGGCGAGGCTGGGCTCCCTGCGGAGGCTCCAGGGGAGGGTCCTTCCCGCCTCTTCCAGCTTCTGGGGACTCCAAGTGTGTCCCTGGGCTGGTGGCCGCCTCCCTCCCATCTCTGACTCCCTTGTTGCTTGGCCATGGAGAGTCAGCATTGATGGTAGCAATGCAGCCAGGAGGACGGAGCTGGGAGGAGACAAGTAGGCCTCGGCGAAGGACAGAAGTCAATCTGCAGGCGATGGTTAGTCCTTGAACCTTGGGTTCAAAATAGCCCTGGACTAAAACACTCCTGAAGTCCATGTGAATTCGTCTAGGCTGAGAATGGCCAATGCACAGGCCATCCAGACAACTCTATCTTACTCTAGCTCACCAAGTGGAGAGAGGGGGCAAAGAAAAGACCAGGGTGACTCCAGAATTGACCCCAATCAGGAGCTCAGGTAAGACACAACCTCGCAGGGTGGTCCCCTAGTGGACCCCAACCACGTGGACCCAGTGGGTTTATCTCCTCGAGGGAGTCCCACACTTGGCCACAACCACATGGTACCAAAGGGCACATCCTCCTGGGGGTGTTCTCCTAGCTGATCAGAACTACATGGACCCAGTGGATATATCTACTCAACGTAGTCCCACATTTGACTGCAACCGTGTAGACCCAATGGGCACATCTCCTTGGGATGGTCCCACAGCTGATAGTGATCCAACCGTGTAGACCCAGCGGTCACATCTCCTTGGGGTGGTCCTCCAGGTGATTAGTGACCCAACCATATAGACCCAGCGGTCACATCTCCTTGGGGTGGTCCCACAGCTGATAGTGACCCAACCATGTAGACCCAATGGGCACATCTCCTTGGGGTGGTCCCATAGCTGATAGTGACCCAACCATGTAGACCCAATGGACACATCTCCTTGGGGTGGTCCCCTAGCTGATAGTGACCCAACCATGTAGACCCAATGGACACATCTCCTTGGGGTGGTCCCCTAGCTGATAGTGACCCAACCGTGTAGACCCAATGGGCACATCTCTTTGGGGTGGTCCTCCAATTGATTAGTGACCCCAGCATGTAGACCCAATGGGCACATCTCCTTGGGGTGGTCCCACAGCTGATAGTGACCCAACCATGTAGACCCAATGGACGCATCTCCTTGGGGTGGTCCCCTAGCTGATAGTGACCCCAACCATGTAGACCCAATGGGCACATCTCCTTGGGGTGGTCCCACAGCTGATAGTGACCCCAACCATATAGACCCAGCAGTCACATCTCCTTGGGGTGGTCCTCCAGGTGATTAGTGACCCAACCATATAGACCCAGCGGTCACATCTCCTTGGGGTGGTCCCACAGCTGATAGTGACCCAACCATGTAGACCCAATGGGCACATCTCCTTGGGGTGGTCCCACAGCTGATTAGCGACCCAAACATATAGACCCAGCGGTCACATCTCCTTGGGGTGGTCCTCCAGGTGACTAGTGATCCAACCGTGTAGACCCAATGGGCACATCTCCTTGGGGTGGTCCTCCAACTGATTAGTGACCCCAGCATGTAGACCCAATGGGCACATCTCCTTGAGGTGGTCCCATAGCTGATAGTGACCCCAACCATGTAGACCCAATGGGCACATCTCCTTGGGATGGTCCCCTAGCTGATAGTGACCCCAGCATGTAGACCCAATGAACACATCTCCTTGGGATGGTCCTACATCTGATAGTGACCCTAATGTGTAGACCCAATGGACACATCTTCTTGGGATGGTCCCACAGCTGATAGTGACCCAACCATGTAGACCCAATGGACACATCTCCTTGGGGTGGTCCCCTAGCTGATTAGTGACCCCAACCATGTAGACCCAATGGACGCATCTCCTTGGGGTGGTCCCACAGCTGATAGTGACCCAACCATGTAGACCCAATGGGCACATCTCCTTGGGGGGGTCCCCTAGATGAATGTGACCCAATCATGTAGACCCAATGGGCACATCTCCTTGGGGTGGTCCCCTAGATGAATGTGACCCAATCATGTAGACCCAATGGACACATCTCCTTGGGGTGGTCCTCCAACTGATTAGTGACCCCAGCACGTAGACCCAGTGGTCACATCTCCTTGGAGTGGTCCTCCAGCTGATTAGGGACTCCAACATGTAGACCCAATGGACACATCTCCTTGGGGTGGTCCTCCAGCTGATTAGGGACTCCAACATGTAGACCCAGTGGGCACATCTCCTTGGGGTGGTCCCATAGCTGATAGTAACCCAGCCATACAGACCCAATGGGCATATCTTCCTTGGGGTGGTCCCACAGGTGATAGTAACCCAGCCATACAGACCCAATGGACACATCTCCTTGGGATGGTCCCCCAGCTGATAGTAACCCAGCCATACAGACCCAATGGGCACATCTTCTTTGGGGTGGTCCCATAACTGACCCCAACCACGTAGACCCAAAGGGTTCATCTGCTCATGCTGGTCCCCTAGCTGGCCCTATCCCCAGTATGTCATTAGTTGGAAATCTTCATGGGTAGAGAATCTTGTCAAAGGAATGCCCTAAACCTGGGGTCTTCACCCGAGTCCAGCATTGCCCAGAAACATCAGGGGCATCCTGATGTTATATGGGGGGATTTTTTTTTTAACGTGTGTCTTTCTAAGAAGAGGTTCGACTTTTCATGCATCTCACAGGGTTTTGTCTAGAGAAGCTTGAGATTTGCTGCCGTTGGAAGTTAAGACACTTCATAAAAGGGAGGAGCCTCCATGATGGAGACTGGAGAAGACATAGCTTCTAAGCCCATCCTTTGGGTGACCCAGAAAGACAGTGGTCTGGTCAGATTAGTGTCACATCCATGGGCCTCCGGTCACACGACGTTCTCATCCTAAGACCCAGGACACACAATTCCAGACAACGGTATCTTGTTCTGTTGTCCGGAATGACGGCCCCCAACGGAAAACGCATCCAGCCCCCAGACGCTGAAAATCCAACTCCTCCCGGTTGAAACGCCCTTGAAATTCACTGTGATGGTCTCTTGACATGACTAGATTTATTTTTCTTTATACCACCTTGATTTTTGTTTAATTGTGTCTTTTGCTCCCGGGCTGAAATCCTACGCCTCATTTCAGCCTACAGCGGTTTGAACGGCTGAGTGATAAAGCTCCTAAAAATAGGGTTCTTCCAGCCAAACTGCTGAGGTCACTTTATCTCCTAAGGAGTGAAGCTGGCAGAACTATAATTAAAAGGACCCGGAGTACTCTGTCTTTGACTAACCTAAATAGCCATCAGGTTAACTTAAAGTTTCTCCAGATTACGGAAGGCTGTAGGACATGGAAACTGTGTTCTTCTTTGCCACCAAAACAGATTACCCAATTCCGATGATGGGTGAAGAAAAGCAAGCTTGTCTGTGGGTTTCAAAACGACACTAATAAAATATTCTTTGAAAATGCACAGAGAGCAGACCACAGATGGGGGCTCGGGCTGCATAAAAAGCCACTCAGAAATGGCTGAAATGATTCTCCCCGCGTTCACCCCAGTCTCGAAAGAGGCTTCAGCCCTGCTGTTTGATGGCGAGCGTAGCTGTTAATGCTTAAAATTGGATATTAGGTAATAAAAATAAACATTTCCCCTCCTGTATCTCTCGCTCTCTCTTTCTTTACATACTGTGGCTAATTTTTTTCCCTCTCTCTCTCCCTCTTCTGGATCTGATAGTCTGTTGATTTCTTCAGTGTGTGAGGATGAGGAAGTCTGGGATGAGTTTTCATGTTCGTTCTGGCTTAATAATATTTTCTTCTGAGATTTCGTTGGACGCCTTGATAAAAGCTCTGCTGTTTTATAACTTAGCATTTTATGACTTCCCTTCAGCCTTGTTCCTGCATTCACCCTGAGTTCTTGCTTGCTTGCTTTCTCTCTCTCTTTTTTCTTTCTCTTTCTTCTTTTTCTTTCTTTCCCTCTTCCTTCCTTCCTTCCTTCCTTTCTCTCTCTCCCCCTCCTCTCTCTTCTTCTTCCTCCTACTTAGGGTTTGCTTCACTCTTAGCTCCTCATTCCCAACACAGTGTTGGCAAGTGAGGTTCTCCTAACCTGGTACAAGAAGGCGTGTCTTGTTTTTTATTTTGTGTGGATAAGTTGATCCATTGGCCATCCTCTGTGGATATTTTTCTTCTGACTAGGAAGGATGCGTTGAGTCCTAAAGTGGAGTATTGAAAGAAGTAAGGGATAAAGATGGAAGTGATGTCCTTCAGCCCAGAGGAAGCAGAAATAGGAGAAACAGTAAAATAATGGGACAGTTCGTGGAGACCCAAGTCTTCCAGTACTATCCCGTCATCATCAACACCATCATCATCGGAAGTATCATCACCAAATTCATTATTACCATCACCACACTCACAAGCTGCTTGTGATGGTCGCCTATGCAGGCTGGGTCAGCTTACGCAGGATAGTCAGGAAACCGGGATGCGCGTTCGTCGCATGCCCTCTGCTGGGGAAATCCAAAGCCTCCCTCGCTTGCTTTCAGCTCCCCTACTTTCTGAGGCTGTTGGGGAGGGGGGTGGGGGGAGTGGTTGCAAAGATAAGACTGCGTTCTTAAGACAGGCCGGAGGAGGAAAAACCCAGGTGTGCATTGACCCTGCAACGCCACCCGCGGTTGGGACCCGCTGAGAATGCAAAGAAAAAGTAGGAGGGCTGCTGGGGATGATACCGTGACTTTACTTATCCTAAAGACCGCCAAGAGAGGGAAGCAGTCCCTGCAGGGAGAGATGGTGGAGCTCACAGCTAACTCCGACAGACCCAGTATCCCCCAGCCCCTCATCCCAGCCCCTGGAAAGAAATGGATGGTCATTGCATTGCTTCCGAGGGCTGCTGCAGGAACAGCTATGGGCTTCCCAGGTGTCTCGGTGGTAAAGAAGGCACCTTCCGATGTGGGAGACACGGGAGACGCAGGTTCGATCCCTGGTCCAGGAAGATCCCCTGGAGAAGGAAAAGGCGACCCACTCCAGTATTATTGCCTGGAAAATCCCATGGACAGAGGAGCCTGGTGGGCTATAGTCCGTGGGATCTCAGAGTCAGACACACCTGAGCGACTAACTCAACACTATCTTTGGGAAGGAATCTGCCTGCCAGTGCAGGAGATCTGGGTTTGAACCTTGGGCTGGGAAGATCCCCTGGAGGAGGGAAAGGCTACCCACCCTGGTATTCTTGCCTGGAGAATCCCATGGACAGAGGAGCCTGGCGGGATGCAGTCCATTCACTCACAAAGCGTCGGGCATGACGTAGCAACTGAACAATAACAAAAAACAGCCACAGACACAGTAGCTTAAACGGCACACACATTTTTATCGCCTAACAGTTCTAGGGGTGTGAGGTCCCAAAGGGCGAAAGACAGGGTGTGTGCAGGGCTGGTCCCTTCAGCAGCTGAAACTGTGTCCTTCCCTTTTCAGCTCCTAGAGGTCTCCAGCATCCCCTGGCTCGTGGCCCATTCCTGCATCTTCATGGGGCATCGCTGCAGCTTGGGTCCAGGCTTCACACCTCCTGACTCTGACCCTCCGACATCTGTCTTATGAAGGGTGACATGCATACACCCAGGATTATCTTTTCACCTCAAGAGGCTTAATTCAGTGACCTCTGCAAAGCTGCTCTTCTCAGATAAGGCAAGAGTCAGAAATTCTAGAGGTCAGGACGTGAACACCCTTGGGGACATCACTCTGCCCATCACACGGGGCCCTCAAGGACATGGACATCCTTGAGGATGTCACTCTGTCCACCACAAACATCTCTGAACGGAACGCACCCGCCTGGCTGCCAGGTCGACCCGAGGAGACCTTTACGACACCCAGGGCTCATCCTCGGGGTCCTTCAAGGTACCACACAGTGAAGGCCAAGCCGCCCAAGAAGGGGCTGAACCCGAAGAAGAGCAGGGGAGGGAAGGGGGTGGGCACAGTCCCGGCGGATGGAACTGGCGTGCCCACCGATCAGCTCCTAGGTCTCAGGTCCCACCGTAACCACATCCCGCGTCCAGAAGGTTCCAAGCTCCAGCACCCTCCGCCCATCCGCTTCCCTCCCCAGCTCCTCCAAGACCTACATATATAAACATATAGCTATAGAGAAGTGTTACTCACTCAGTCCTGTCTGACTCCGTGACCCCATGGACTGCAGCCCGCCAGGCTCCTCCGTCCACGGGATTCTGCAAGCGAGGATTCTGAAGTGGGTTGCCATGCCCTTCTCCAGGGGATCTTCCCCACCCAGGGATCGAACCCGCATCTCCTGCATGGGCAGATGGAATGTTCGCCAACGAGCCACCTAGGAAGCCCACCGAAACGGCGGGACAGCTAAATGCCTAGGAAGTGCACCCAAACTCCATCCCAAATAACCAGCAGAGGTTATTTCCACTCTGAGCAGAAAACCCTACTCTTGGCAGGGAGGGTTAACCCTGGAAGACACAGGACCCCGGGGGGAAAGAAACATCCCTGTTTCTGGTTCATGTCCTGTTTATGAGTTTCACTGGAGTTCATATTCCGGGCCGCGGGGGTGGGGCGAGGGTTATGGTTTAATTTCCTTCTCTCTCATGCATTTGTAATTAAAAATCTGGAGGACAGAGGAAAGAAGCCTCATATGGCCCCCCACTCACAAAGACTCCAAGGAAGGGAGATTTTTTCCTCTTCTGCGATGGATCAGGGTTAAGTGATGCCCACACGGAACCCACGGCCCAAGGGGAAGCCGTCATCCCTGCAAGTGGAGCGGGATTGCCCGGCCTCGGACACACACAGGGCATGCACACACGGGAAGCCAGCTGACACGGAGCGCCTGCCTTCTGGGACCCCGTTCCCCTCTGTGGAAACATGACCACCTCTTTCGAGAGTTTGACCACTGAAAAAGCAGAGAGGGGAAAAAAAACCGTTCTGACTTGTATTATATATCACATGGTCTTGTTCAGTCACTCAGTCGTGTCCAACTCTTTGCGACCCCATGAACCGCAGCACGCCAGGCATGCCTGTCCACCACCAACTCCCAGAGCTTGCTCAAACTCATGTCCATCGAGTCAGTGATGCCATCCAACCATCTCATCCTCTGTCGTCCCCTTCTCCTCCCGCCTTCAATCTTTCCCAGCATCAGGGTCTTTTCCAATGAGTCGGTTCTTTGCATCAGGTGGCCAAAGTTTTGGAGCTTCAGCTTCAGTCCTTCCAGTGAATCTTCAGGGTGGACGTTCTTTAGTCCACTGTTTAGTTTATTGCAATTTATTTTACACAGTTCCATGAATTTGGTCTGTAGCACAAACACACACACATTGCCCTGAGCCTTGAAAACAGACAGCGCGCTGCAGGAGAGTGGTGTTTTTACCTGGAAGTACTCAACGCTTCCACCAGCCCTTGGAATCTTGGACTGCCTTTGAAGGTAATGGCAACAATTATCTGGGCTTCATAAATAAGGAATTACCCTGTAATACTCCTGGTTATTAACCGGGGTATGGCTTTTAAGAAGAGACGTGTGCGTCATGGAGAGCCTTCACCAGAGGAATGAAATCAGTTCCTAGGAGGTGGGAACGTGGCTTTGATGTCTTGGGTGTAGAGAACCACATGGGGAGGAGCCGGGCCCACTTGTTGGCGGCTGGAAAAGGGGCTGGGAGAGGCTGAGGCCCCGGGGTTCCTTGCCTGTCCTCTGCGATACTCCGTCTCTGATGGTCGGCGGGGAAGTAAAATCTTTCCTGGTGAGCCGGGAGGGGAACACAGGAATAGGGACGGGCATAGAGTTTCTTTTCCTTCGGAGGATGGGAAAAACCTGGGGATCTCGTGACTCAGAGACAGGATAACGTCCCCAAGGACGTCCACGCCCTGGTCCCCGAGGGGTGGACGGAACAGTGTCCCCAAGGCTGTCTGTCCCCCACCACCACCATTTCTGGAGGCTAGAATCTGAGCTCAAGGAGTCAGCAAGGCTGGTTCCTCCCGAAACCTCTGTCTTCGGCGTGTGGACAGCCGTCTCCTCCCTGAGTCCTCAGCTGGTCATCCCTGTGTGTGTGTGGCCCAGCTTCCTCTTCTTATCAGGACCCCGGTCCTGTGGGGTCAGGACCCACCCTAGTGATGTCATTCCACCTGCATCCCCTCTTTAGAGACACCCATCTCCAAATAGAGCCTGGGGTCCTGGGGGTTAGAAGTTCAATACAGCAGTTCGAGGAGGACGCGATTCACCCACTAACTGTCAGCATGCATTGCATCTTTGTAGTTTTAACCCCTTGGATTTCTTGTTTCATCAGCACCTCTGAGCTTCCCAGGGCGCCCGCAAGAAGTCACGGCCATCAAGCCCTCGGGCGCTGCAGCCGTCCCCAGCGGCCCAGGCTGAGGGGACTCGGGATGGAGAGAAACAGGACGCGGGCCGCAGAGAGCTGGGGCGCACATCAAAGGAGTGACTTCCATGACCCAAGACTCTTGCAGGCGTCCCCAGTGGTCAGCTGGTAAAGAATCCGCCTGCAAGGCAGGAGACCCCAGTTTGATCCCTGGGTCGGGAAGACCCGCTGGAGAAGGAAACAGCTATGCACTTCAATATTCTTGGGCATCCCTGGCGGCTCAGCGGGTAAAGAATCTGCCTGCAATGCAGGAGACCTGGGTTTGATCCCTGGGTTGGGAAGATTGCCTGAAGAAGGGAATAGCCAACCCACTCCAGCATTCTTGCCTGGAGAATCCCATGGACAGAGGAGCCTGGTGGGGTACATCCATGGGGTCGCAGAGAGTTGGGCACAACTTAGCCACTAACACTTTTAGCTGCTTTACAAGGCTGTGTTCGTATCTGCTGCCCAGGAAAGTGAGTCAGCTGGGAAGTGAAACCGTTAGTCGCTCAATCCTGTGTGACCCCATGGACCCCAGAGAAGCCCTCCAGGCTCCTCTGTCCATGGGGTTCCCCAGGCAAGAATGCTGGAGTGGGTTGCCATTTCCTCCTCCACGAGATCTTCTCAACTCAGGGATCGAACCCGTGTCTCCTGCATTGGGAGATGAGTTCTTCACCACTGAGCCACTTGGGAAGCCTTTAACACACCGTATAGAAAGTGAGTTCTTTATTATTATTGCTGTTGTTCATTCACTAGGTCGTGTCCCACTCTTTGCGACCCCATGGACTGCAGCACACCAGGCCTCCCTGTCCATCACCATCTCCCGGAGCTTGCTCAAACTCATGTCCATTGAGTCAGTGATGCCATCCAACCATCTCATCCTCTGTCGTCCCCTTCTCCACCTGCCCTCAATCTTTCCCAGCATCAGGGTCTTTTCCAATGAGTCGGTTCTTTGCATCAGGTGGCCAAAGCATTGGAGTTTCAGCTTCAGCATCAGTCCTTCCAATGAATATTCAGGACTGATTTCCTTTAGGAGGCACTGGCTGGACTGTTGCAGACCAAGCGAGTTTCAAGAGTCTTCTCCAACACCTTGAGGCTGCTAACCGCCCCTAAGGATGGAATCACTTTCATGGCCAGAGGGTCCCGACGGAAGACAGCCCATAGGGTGACAAAGAGTCAGACACGACTGAGCGACTAACGCTTTCACGAGGTGTATCTTTGTCCTGTGGAGTCTAACCCGCCCGGTCTGTGATGAGGATCCAACATGCATGCGGAGAACGGCCTGAATGCGGCCTTCAACGCCCCGGGGCGCCCCTTCCGGAGCCGCCCGCCTCGTCCGTGGCCGCTGGGGACGAGGCCGGCCTGCCGCGCAGCTCTCCCCGCCCGCCTTTGTGAGCCGCGGAGGTGATCTATTAGCCGGGTCCCAAGCCTCCCTCTTTCAACCTCTCAAATTGGCGTTTGCTCCTAATGGGAGACAGAGGGGTCCGGCGGGTCCCCGGCGCGCGCTCGTTAGCATCTGCGGGCAGGACCGGGCGTGATGAGGTGCTAATCGGATACAGCAGAGGCAGAAGAGGCCCCGACGTCTCTGCCTCACGTCTGGGTAAAATACGGCCCTGATCTGTGCCGGCTTTCATGTGGCCGTCTGCAGGAATGCGTGGCCCCCACCCCCGCCAGCCTCTCCCCAGCCCCCACCCCCGGCCTCGCCCAAGCCCTGCAGGAGCCTTTGAAAGTCTGAGCCGGGCTTCCTGAGCGCGGAGCTCCTCCAGGTTCCCCCGCTCCCTCGACAGGGAAGGGATAGGGCCGCCCGGGCTGTGTGTGTGTGTGTGTGTGTGTGTTTGAAGTTGTGTGTCGTGGGCTGGGTTTCTGACAGGCTTCCATCTAAAGGGAACCTGCGGAGCTCTCTTCCCCTAGTGGCTTCCAGGGGTCAAGCATCTGCCTGCCAATGCAGGAGACACGGGTTGGATCCCTGGGTCCAGAAGATGCCCTGGAGGAGGGCATGGCGACCCAGTCCAGGATTCTTGCCTGGAGAATCCCATACACAGAGGAACCTGGCGAGGCTACAGTCCGTGGGGAAGGAAATGACAACCCACTCCAGTGTTCCTGACTGGAGAATCCCAGGGACAGAGGAGCCTGGTGGGCTACAGTCCATGGGGTCGCAGAGAGTTTGACACGACTGACCGCAACACACAGGATATAGATGGCTGGACAGATAGCGCGGTAGATAGAGAGACAAATGGATGGATGGATGGGTGGTTAAATGGATAGAGAGATGATTGCTAGACAGATACATACATATGTAGATCGCAGATAGATAATAGAGGAAAGACATGATAGATACAGATAGATGGATGGACAGACACATAAATGATAGGGAAGAGAGATGGATGGATGGATAGATAGATAGATAGTTAGAGACAGATGGATGGGTGGATGGGTAGAGTGATAGACAGATGGATGGATAGGTGGTTAAACACATAGATAGATGATTGCTAGATAGATACATACCTATATAGATCATATATAGATAATAAGGTGAGAGAGATGGTAAGTAGGGACAGGTGGACAGACAAATTGATGATAGGGAATAGAGATGCATACATGGACGGATAGATGGATGAATGGATAGATAGGTAGATACATAGATGACAGAAGATAGGGATGGACGGACAGATAGATAAACAAATGGATGGGTGGGTGGTTAAATGGGTAGAGAGATGGTTGCAAGATAGATAGATACATTTGCAGATCATAGATAGAAAACAGATGACAGAGATGATAGATACAGATAGATGGATGGACAGATAGATGATAGATAGAAAATAAAGATGGATGGATGATGGATAGATAGGTAGATAGATACACAGATAGATAGGGAAGAGAGGTGGATGGATGGATGGATAGATACACAGACAAATGGGTGGGTGGGTGGGTGGGTGCTTAAATGGATAGAGAGATGATTGTTAGACAAATACATACATATGTAGATCACAGACAGATGATAGATGAGAGAGATGGTAGATACAGACACGGGTGATAGATAGAATAGACACGGATGGATAGACAGATAGATGATGGATAGATGACAGAGGATACAAGTGGATGGATGGATAGACAGATAAGTGAATGGAAATGGACAGATAGATGATTGCTAGACAAATACATACCTATATAGATCACAGACAGATAATAGATGAGAGAGATGATATAAATAGACAGATGGACAGACAGATAGCTGATAGAGAATAGAGATGGATGGATGGATGGATAGGTAGATACATACATACATAGATGACAGAAGATAGGGATGCATGGACAGATAGATAAACAGATGGATGGATGGATGGGTGGTTAAATGGATAGATGGTTGCTAGACAGATACATACATATGTAGATCACAGAGAGATGATAGATGAGAGAGATGGTACAGACAGACAGACAGATAGACAAATGATAGGGAAGAGAGATGGATGGATGAAGGACAGATAGGTAGATAGATACACAGGTAGATAGAGAATAAAGATGGATGGATGGATACATAGATACACAGACAAATGGATGGGTGGGTGGGTGGTCAAATGGACAGATAGATGATTGCTAGACAGATACATACCTATATAGATCACAGAGAGATAATAGATGCGAGAGATGATAGATACAGACAGACAGACAGAGAATATTAGACAGACAGTCCCCTGTGGTTTGCCCAGAGATTCTCCAGGCCAGCATGTCAATCCCCGGGTCAGGACGACCCTCTGGTCTCAGGACCATCAGCCCTGGTCTCCCCCCAGCATGGGCCCGGAGCCCGCCTCCCTCACCACCCATGACAACGGAAAAACGTCACCGAGGGCCCCAGGGAGGGGAGTGTCGCCCTGTTTGAAAATCCCTGTTGTGGAGGTTTTTCTGCTGTGGATCTGGAAGGCCCTCCCAACCCACCCTGGGTGCCTTCCCTGGGGCTGCAAAAATGCTTTCCCCGGCAGAGGCACGCTTTGCCGCCCGGAATACCCTGCAGAATTTACAGCCCAGGAAAGGGAAAGGCTTGAGTCTCTCCCTTTTGCTTCTGGGTCCAGAGTGGAGTTTCTGCACCGAGAAAGCCTGATACGGTGGTTTGGAGTCTTGACCCCAGGGAGGCTCAGGGCACGTCTGTCTCCCGAGGTCCATCTGGGAAATAACTCTGCTCGCCCCAAGGTGACCCAGCACGCCCAGGGCCCATTTCCCACTTAACAGATCACCTTCTACCAGGCCTTGCAGAAAACTCTAGTCTGACCAAAACCTCGTGAAAGAAAGCTTCCCTTTCAGTAATAGCCTCCAACTTTGTCTTTTTTTTTTTTTTTAAGGGGAAAAAAAAATTACGAACCGTAGAACACTTCCTTTATTTATTTTCTCCACCACCCCAGCCCCCAAACAATAAACTATTTAGGCGATGCCGTCCTTGGCTTCTCACCTCGGTGGTCAAGTCATTAATTACGAGGCCTGGCCAGCTGCTAAAGGGCTCTGCTGGCCGGCTCCCGCATGGGGTGCAGAGAGCACTAACAGTGGGGAGCTTGTCCGGCCCTGGGGGAGGGCGGGGGGCCCCCCTAAAAGGGCTACTGTGGCCGCCAGGGGGATGGAGGGAGGTGGGACCGGCCGCCCGCCCGGCAGGACTGAGTTCTCTTTCTGCGCCTCTGGAGGAGGCAGCCTGCGGGGCTGGCGGACAATCGGGATTTTATGCAGACTCACGTCGAACCCGATGCTGGGAAAGCTTGAGGGCGGGAGGAGAAGGGGGCGACGGAGGACAAGATGGTTGGATGGCATCATTGACTCGAAGGACATGAATCTGAGTAAGCTCTGGGAGTTGGTGACGGACAAGGAGGCCTGGCGTGCTGCGGTTCCATGGGGTCACAGAGAGTCGGACACGACTGAGCGGCTGAACTGAACTGAACTTGGAACTGGGGCTTCCCAGGTTGTGCTAGCGGTGAAGAACCCGCCTCCCGACACACGAATATATAAGAGACCTGGGTTCAATCCCTGGGTCGGGAAGATCCCCTGGAGGAGGGCATGGCGACCCACTCCAGAATTCCTGCCTGGAGGTTCCCACGGACAGAGGAGGCTGGCGGGCTACAGTCCACGGGGTTGCAAAGAGTCGGACACGCCTGAGCGGCTGAGCCGGCAGGCCTAAGTGACTCTCACCTGCAGCCTGGATGCCGACGCCGGCCGAGATCGGCGCTCCAGGTCTCATCTTTCTCCCTCTCTTGCATCCCTGCTTCCCACCCGGGACCTCTGCCTCCTGCAAAACAGGACCGATGGCTGCCGACACCCCACCCCTGGGAGCGGACCACGGCGGGCACACCACGCACCTCTCCAGGTCCACAGCGTCGCTTGCCACGAAGCTCCCTCGAGAAAGAGGGGGTCACTGTATTTCTTAGGGGGGTGCTCAGGTCACACTCAGGCTCAGCGATGCCTTCCGTCCTAAGGAAGGAAGTGAAAGCGTTATTCGCTGAGTCGTGTCCGACTCTTTGTGACCCTGTGGACTGCAGCCCGCCAGGCTCCTCTGTCCATGGGATTCTCCAGGCAAGGATACTGGAGTGGGCTGCCATTCCCCTTCTCCAGGGGATCGTCCCCACCCAGGGACGGAACCCACGCCTCCAGCGCTGCAGACAGACTCTTTACCATCTGCGCCCACCAGGGAAGCCCAATAAAAATAAACCAAATGATAATCAATTTACAAATTATAAATTGATTATAATTATCAACCAAAATAATCAAACTATAATATCAGAGGGAATAAAAGGGGAATTTTCCTTTTAAGACACTCAGCGGATTCTACTGACAGGCGTTTCTTCAGCATAGTGAGGTTTTTAAGGCATTGAAAGCTCTGATCTCAGCCTGTATGCTTCTTACTTACCCATGAAGGCTGCATTCCTCCAAGGAGCTTTCATGGACATCGCTGGGGGTCCAGAGGATAGGGATCCATCTGCCAAGGCAGGGGACACAGGTTTGATGCCCGGTCCAGGAAGATCCCACATGTCATGGAGCAGCTGAGCCCGGGCACTGCAGATAGAGAAGCTATTGCAATGAGAAATCCACGCACAGTTGGAGAGTCGCCCCGCTCGCCAAAAGGAGAGCGAGCCGGTGAGCGGCCGTGAAGACCCAGCACAAGCAAAGATAAATAAGCAAATATATCTTCTAAAAAAGAATCATTCACGACTAGACATTGTTGTTGTTGCTGAGTCTCTCAGTCATGTTCGACTCTTTGCGACCCCATGGACCACAGCACGCCAGGCCTCCCCGTCCATCACCAACTCCCGGAGTCCGCTCAAACCCATGTCCATCGAGTGGGTGATGCCATCCAGCCATCCCATCCTCTGTCGTCCCCTTCTCCTCCCACCATCAATCTTTCCCAGCATCAGGGTCTTTTCCAGTGTATATGTTGCATGTATTTTCAACCTCACCACAGACTGAGATGTCATGGAAATTTTTCCTTCCTAGTTCTTCCTGATTTAAAAAAAAAAAAAAATAGAATTTTTAAAAAATTTAATGGGGACAGACTCTTGGTTTCAGATGACGGAAATGTTCTGCAGATAAACGGTGGGGATGGATGCACAGAGAAGTAAGAGCCTTTCGTGGGCCACAGAACTGTGCGCTTAAGAGTGATTCAGATGGCAAATTTTATGTCGCCTATCTTGTACCACAACAAACGGAGACCGCTACATGCAGAAATTCATGCTCTTCTTTTATTTCTCATTGACTATTCCTTGTTCCTCCCCGGCTGTGACGTGAATGAAAGCTTCAATATGTGTTGCCCTCAGGATGTCATAAAAATCCTGCCCAAGGGTAATATAAACCATCCTTTTTCCTGTGAGAATTCGGCCTCCTGAGGAATTGAGGCCGCCGTCTTCAACTCCAGCGTCGTTTAGATGGAACACCTTGACGTCTGTAAGCGAACCGTCAGGAATTCGGCGTGTTCTGGTTTGAGTTTTTGCAAAGCATTGTTATGGAGAGGGGCGGAGGTTAAAAGAAAAAAAAAAAGCGGTCCCGACTTCTGCCGTGGGTCACCCCAACCCCGAGCACCCACGGGCAGGTCGCATACCTGGTCCACACAGCCCTTTCTTCCTCCGCTAAGAAAAGAGGAGATCTGCAGAAACAAAAACGCGCTTGAAGGGAAACGGGCAGAGATTAAAAATTCACTCACATCATTTTCGCCAGACCCATCCACCCCAAAAACACCAGGGGGAAATCTGTAGCATTTTAACTGGAAATAGTTTGGGCGTTAAGAAATCATATAATCATAAATCCCACCTATAGAGCTAGCCCATTAATGAGTTTCACCTGTTTTGGGGGGAAGGGTGTAAGTCACACCAGACCCCGAATTTCAGAACTTAGAGCAATGAAACCTAACACTTCACCCTGGACTGTTGGGTTAAGCGACACAAGTCACCCTGACTCCGTGTTTTTTTCAAACGGAAAGGAAGAAAATCGAGGAGACTTTGAATTAGTTAAGCATGCAGAGAAGGTGACATTTCATTTTACGTGCTTCTTAATAATATTTTTTTTTTATGAGGCTTAATCCAATTGCAAATTCTTCCCAAGGACCACTCGCTTGGATTTTTCGAAAGCACGAAGCCTGAAAGTGCAGAGTCAGTGGAGAGGAAGAGGCCCTGCTTGTGTGGCTTACGTGTGTGAGCCTGCCGCAGGCTCACGTGTGGCCTCCTGCAGGCACCGGTTCCGCGTGTCTCTCGTCCAGTCGCTCAGTCGTGTCCGAGTCTTTGCGACCCCATGGACCACAGCACGCCAGGCCTCCCTGTCCATCACCACCTCCTGGAGTTTACTCAAACCCATGTCCATCGAGTCAGTGATGCCATCCAACCGTCTCATCCTCTGTCATCCCCTTCTCCTCCCGCCTTCAATCTTTCCCAGCATCAGGGTCTTTTCAAAATGAGTCAGCTCTTCACATCAGGTGGCCAAAGGACTGGAGCTTCGGCTTCAGCATCAGTCCTTGAAATGAACACCCAGGGCTGATTTCCTTTAGGATGGGCTGGTTGGATCTCCTTGCGGTCCAAGTGACTCTCAGGAGTCTCCTCCAACACCACCATTAGAAAGCATCAATTCTGTGGTGCTCAACCTTCTTTATGGTCCAACTCTCACATCCATACATGACCACTGGAAAAACCACAGCTTCGACTAGATTCACCTTTGTCGGCAAAGTGATGTCTCTGCTTTACAATAAATATTAAATGTCAGGAAAAAAGCAAAAGCAGCTTCGTCGACCTCGAAAGCAAGCTGACTCCAAGGCTGGACCATTGGTGCCCACCACCCAACCAGACCCAGGTGGGTAAACTGGGAAGAGTCTGGAGCTCCTCGGAGCTGAGAAGTGTCCCCAGCCTCATCGCTGTTCCTTATCCGGGTGCGGCCCCTCCCGGTCCCCACCACGACTTTCCAGACACTCATTTATTCAGAAACAGGAAGCTCCCTGCCTCTCTGCTTCCCTTCACGTTCACCCTCAACGTGACCCTGCCCCGCTCGCCGTAGCCCAAGACACCTTCTGAGCAAATCGCCAAATTCCAGCCCCGCCTGGGATCCACGGACCAACACGCCGTGTGCCCCTGGGGTGACGTGGAGCTGAACCAGAAACGCCCGATGTGGACATCTTGGCTTCCCAGCTGGCTCGGATGGTAAAGAATCCAGCTGCCAATGCGGGAAACTCAGGCTCGGTCCCTGGGTGGGGAAGATTCCCCTGGAGAGGGACAAGGCAACCCACTCCAGTGTTCTTGCCTGGAGAATCCCCTGGACAGAGGAGCCTGGCGGGCTGCAGTCCATGGGGTTGCAGAGTCGGGACACGACTGAAGCGAATGAGCGTGCAGGCATGCACGCCCCGGTTCCGTGACCCTGGGCGACGGCTCGGCTGGTGCCTCAAGTCGCCACGCAGCAAGACCGACCTTGGGGGAAAGAGTGGGCTTCTGGGGCATGACTTGATTCCCCCTGGGGTGGGGAGGTCCGTCTTTCGCACCCGCTGTGGAGTTTGGGGGAATGCAGGGTGCATAGTAGGCTCTTAACAGTCCTTACATTTAGTTTTTATTTTTGCTTTTTTTTGTTTGTTTTGTTTTTTAAAACCGAAGGTCTTCTAGAGAAGAGGCAGGTATCTGCTGCCCCCTAGCGGCCGCTGGGGAGTATGGCTCATCCTCCCTGCCCGTCTCCTAGGAGGGCTTCCCAGGCGGCTGAGGGTAGAGAATCCGCCTGCGGTGCAGGTTCGATCCCCAGGTTGGGAAGATCCCCTGGAGGAAGGCATAGCAACCCACTCCAGTATTCTTGCCTGGAGAACCCCATGGGCAGAGGAGCCTGGCGGGGCTACAGCCCATGCGGGATCAAAGAGCCAGACACGACTTAGGGACTAAACAACAACAGCAAAATAGCAGAATAAAAACATCTAATTTTATGGGTTGAGGCAGAAGTAGATGGCAAAATAAACTGTGTCTAATCTTATGCATTTGGCTAGAAATAAGTAGAATAAACTATATGGAACCTTATGCATTTAGGCAGAAATAAGTAGCAGGATGAAAATATCTAATTTTATACATGTAGGCAGAAATAGAGTAAAAACATCTAATCTTATGCATTTATGCAGAAATTTTAGAATAAACTATATCCGATCTTATGCATTTAGGCAGAAATAAATAGTAGAATAACCTATATCAAAACTTATGCTTTTAGCCAGAAGTAAATAGTGGAATAAACTATGTATAACCTCATGCATTCATGCAGAAATAGATAGCAGAATAAACTATATCTAAGGTTATGCATTTAGGCAAGAATAAATAGAATAAATGACATTGAAACTTATGCATTTAGGCAGAAATAAATCATAAAATAAACCACATGTAAACTTATGCATTTAGGCAGAAATAAATAGTAAAATAAATTATATGCAGACAGGGTTTCCCTGGTGGCTTAGCTGGTAAAGAATCCGCCTGCAATGTGAGAGACCTGGGTTTGACCCGTGGATTGGGAAGATCCCCTGGAGAAGGGAAGGGCTACCCACTCCAGTATTCTGGCCTGGAGAATTCCAAGGACTATACAGTCCATGGGGTCGCAAAGAGTCGGACACAACTGAGCAACTTTCACTTTCACTTTTGCACATGTAAGCAGAAATAAAGCATAGAAAAAACCATATGCATTTAGGCAGAAATAACTAGAATAAAGTGCATCCAATCCTATGCATTTGGGTAGAAATGTAGAGTGGACGAAATATACCTAGTCTTATGCACTTTTTTTGCCTAAAGAGGAAGCTTTTTGTATACAGGAATGATAAGCAATCAGAAAAGAAAAAAAAAAGAAGCAAAGCTTTTACATCACATCCGACAGCTTCATTCTCATTCCAGAAACAGGCTTCCTAAAGAAATGAAACTTTGGGCTCCTTATAAATAAACAGGCATCTCAAACCTCAGCTACCAGCTGTGGGTGACCTGTCCATGATTCCCTCCTGGGGAATGCTGGGAAATTCAGCATTTGCGATGGTGAGCTGGGTACCAGGATCTGAGTGGGAGCCTTGTGTGCGTTTGGATCACAGGACATCACTCTTGCAAATTCCCTTGGGTCATTTTTTTCTTCACTTTTTTTTTTCTATTGGAGAATAATTGCTTTATAATATTGTGTTGGCCTCTGTCCTTGTATCATTTTTTTTTAATGGACAGAAAGATGAAAGAGGGGGGTGAAGCCTGCTGCCATCAACAGCGTATTTTCCATCATGAAGATGTTTGATTCTCTTCCAGCAGCTCAGAAGAGGTGACTGGTCAGTGGGGGGGAACTTGGGGGAGTGCTCTCGCTGGTGAAGGCAGGTGTGTGCCAGGGCGTGAAAATAAAGGTGCATTCTACCCGAATCTTCCTTCCTTTCAGAAAAGGAAGTAACTTTTCTCTACCTTCAGGAAAGGAATTTATGCACACTATTATTAATGGCGCCCAAAGAACACAAATCAGGAGATTGAATTCAGGGAAATTCACCTTCTCTCCCGGAAGGAAATCTGGAAGCTGACTGGCAGGGAGGGACTGAATTAGCAGCCATCTCCAAACACCAGCTTGGCGGTGAAGAAACCGGCAGAAAGGCAATGACTGGGGGCAGGAAAGAAATGCTCTGGGGTAGGACGCTGGGTGGGGGTGTGGGGGGGAGATGCAAGAGAGAGAGGACATATGTGCGTATGTAGAGCCGATTCACGTCGCTGTACAGTGGAAATCAATACCACACCGTAAACCGACTATGCGTGCTCGGGCGCTTCCGTCGGGTCCGACTATGAGACGCTATGGACTGCAGCCATGCCCTCCTCCAGAAAGCAATTAGACTGCAGTTAAAAATAAATTTAAGAAAACAGCAAATAAAGTAGATGAATTGCTAAGGCGGATAAATTTGATAAAATCGACTGCAAGTTGATTAATTGCTAAGGCTGAGCACACAGTGAAAAAAAAAACCTGACTCTTGGCAAGCACATGGACTGTAGCCCGCCAGGCTCCTCTGTCCGTGGGATGCTCCAGGCAAGAATACTGGAGTGGGTTGCCATTCCCTTCTCCAGGGGATCTTCCCGAACCTGGGATCCAACCCCGGTCTCCTGTATTGCAGGCAGATTTCTTTACCGTCTGAGCCAGCAAAGAAGACCCAAGGGAAGGACAGAGTAGATTAGCAAAATATCTACTGTATTTATAGCCACTGCTAATGAAAATTTAGAAAGTAAAATTTTAAACTAATGTATAAAGAACTATTTTAAAAATGTATACATACACCAGAAAGTCCAAATATAAATAATTAAATCTAGCAAAATAAATTCAGCACTTCTTTCAGAAAGCATTCGTAACACTTAAATAGATATGATCATCAATTTTGTTTGGCAGTTAAAAACTCAACATGGTAAACATTTCAATTTCCCTGTATGGCTTATGGATTTAAGGGAATTCTAATAGAAAAAAATCTGCTGATTTCTTTTTAAAGTAGCATGGACCCATGTGCATTACCATATGTAAATTAGAGAGCCAGTGGGAATTTGTTGTAAGAGCTCCAACCAGGGCATCTGTGAAAACCTGGAGGGACAGGGGAGGGAGGTTCCAGAAGGAGGGGACACGTGTCTACCTGTGGCTGCTTCATGCCGATGTTGGGCGCAAACCAACACAATATTGGAAAGCAATTATCCTCCAATTAAAGACAAAGCAATTTAAAAAAAAAAAGAAAGAAAGAAAGAATTGCTTTGCACATATGGCGACCCGCCCGGGGGTCAGAGGGCTGAAGAAACGAGGACTGTGGGTCCCAGGCGCCCGCAGGGTCAGGGGTCACCAAGGAGAACTGGTACCCAGAGCCACATGTGGAAGGCGGACGGGGCAACGGTCCCTCCCCTCTGAGAGGCGAGGGCTGCAGGTGGGCAGGGGGGGGCGGGCACCCCGTCTGGAAGCAGGGAAAGCGTGCCCCGCCTCCCGGGAGAATAAATCAGAAGAGGTTAGGGGGCTAGGGGCACATTTCAGGAACAGGCAGTCAGGATTCCACCTGCTGGACCATCACACGTCCGGCCGGGTCCCCAGAACTTGGAATCTCAACACAGGGCTGACCCCACGGGCAAATTGTGCATGGCATTGGCTAGTGTTTGCTATAAGACTGAACGCTACCTTTTCCCCTTCAACCCCGGGAAGAGAAGGCATCCCAGATGTGACCACACACGCTAGTTCAGTTTTGTCCGGAGCTGTCGCTTCCTGGGAACGTGTTTCTGTGTTGAGGGGGAAAGGGGTGTGGAACTTACCCCTGCGGCATAAAAGTTTTTTGAGACAAAGTCCCTTGAGCTCCTTCTTCTGAGCCTTGAGCCTCTTCATCTGCCTGAAAGTAGAGTCTCCCCCACAACACGACCTGTCCTACACCCACATCCTGGATGCAACTCTAATCTTGCTTTCTGGGCAGTGAGGATGGGGCCACACCCCACACAGACGTTAATACGCAAATATCGTATCTCCCATCTATTCTACGAAGGGCACCTTTACCTTCTGTTCTCCGAAGGGCACCTTTATCTTTCCAGTCATTTGTTTTTCTTTCAGTACCCTGTGTCTCGCCATTTCCAGGAAGCCATTTCTTCTCCCAGAAATGTCCTCTTCCTCTCCTTGTTCCCTGTGAACATGATATAGAAAGCCCCTAATGATTCAGATTGCTCCGTGAATTCCTATGCATATATATATGCATCGTTTGATGTTTTATTCCCTCGATAACTCAGCTTTTATCAGTTTAATTTGCACACCCCTCTGAAGTCACCTAAGAGGGTAGAGGAAAATCTGTTACTCCTTGAGAATATTGATAGAGGGAAAAACAATACAGAGTGACTGGATCCAATGTACCCCCCACTTCCTCTACTCCCCCAGAGTAACCTTTCCTCTTTTTTCTTCCTTTTCCCCTCTTCAAATTTCTGCCTCCCCGGATACCAATGCAGGAGACCCAGGTTCAATCCCAGGGTTGGGAAGATCCCCTGGGGGAGGAAAAGGCAGCCCACTCCAGTATTCTTGCCTGGAGAATCCCTTGGACAGAAGAGCCTGTTGGGCTACAGTTCAAGGGGTTGCAAAGGGTCAGGCACAACTGAGGGACTAACACTTTGACTTTTCAGATATTAACGAAATGCAAGCTTTGCGCTTCCTTGAAATCATTTCTCTTGTGGCACTGAGGTTGGACCAGAGAGACAGGTTTCCCCCTGCAAGTATGTAGGAAATGGTCCCTGGGACGTTGTGATGGGCAAGACTGCAGGAAAGGATTCTCAAGGGGCCCTGACAGGAAACTTGGGAAGCCAGAGCCAGACCCTTGACCAAGGTTCTCTCAGACCCTTCAGTCTTGGTGCCAAACTTCCCAGGCAACTCGGGTTATTGGATGGGCTTCTCTGCTGCCCACTGTCCGCAGGGAGAAAGCTTTTCCATGCTGGGCGGGGGGTGTCGGGGGGAGGCGCTGAGCTACTGTCTCTGTACACCAGTAGATGACCACAAGGGCATATACATCAAGCCTGTGTGAGTTGAGTTACTGTGAGTTGGGCCTTAAGAAAAAAAAAAAAAGGCCGGCTTTGGAAATTCTGGTGAAATTAGATTTCTGAGCTTGTAAATTTGAAGGGGCAGTATCAATACTGGAGGAAGTCAAGCTAAGGAAACCCATTTTATATATCCTGGGCTACCATCCAGCAGACTTTAGTTATAAGTGCTATTCTCTCAGTCACGTCTGACTCTTTGCAATCCCATAGACTATAGTCCCCCAAGCTCCTCTGTCCATGGAATTCTCCAGGCAAGAATACCGGAGTGGGTTGCCATTCCCTTCCCCAGGGGGTTTTCCCATCCAGGGACCGAACCTGGTTCTCCTGCATTGCAGGCAGATTCTTTACCGTCTGAACCACCAGAGAAGCCCATTTAGTTATAAAGAGCTGAGAAAGAAAAGCTGTAAAAGATCGCTGACAGGCAAAAAAAAAAATCCAAAATATTACTGAAAATGGAATCAAGAGATGATACACCATATTTCCACATAAGACACTGTATTTCAAAGAGACTGAAGGTCTGTAAATTCGCCTGGTGATCCCACCCAATTCCAATCAGAATTTCTGTGGGGTTCCCCCCCCCCATTGTTATTGACAAGCTATTTATAAAGGGTGTGTGGAAATTCAAAGGGGCTTAGAATCACCCAACAGAAGGGGTGGAGGAGGGAGGGAGGCGGACAGAGAAAAGAAGCAAGAAACACATTCTCGCAGACAGGCGGACCTCACGTTTATTTGTTAGAGCTGTTGACTTGCTCAGTCGTGTTCAGCTCTTTGTGACCCCATGCAGCACTCCAGCCTTCCCTGTCCTTCACCATCTCCCAGAGTTTGCTCAAACTCATGTCCATCGAGTCGGTGATGCCATCCAACCATCTGATCCTCTGTCGTCCCCTTCTCCTCCTGCCTTCAATCTTTCCCAGCATCAGGGTCTTTTCCAATGAGTCGGCTCTTCACATGAGGTGGCCAAAGGATTGGAGTTTCAGCTTCAGCATCAGTCCTTCCAATGAGCATTCAGGACCGATTTCCTTTAGGAAGGACTGGCTGGATCTCCTTGCAGTCCAAGGGACGCTCAAGAGTCTCCTCCAACACCACAGTTCAAAAGCATCAATTCTTCAGCACTCAGCCTTCTTTATGGTGCAACTCTCACATCCATACGTGACTGCTGGGAAAACCATAGCTTTGTTTTTTTATACAGACCTTTGTCAGCAAAGTAATGTCTCTGCTTTTTCATATTAAACATTGAGGCACTCAGAGAAACTCAGACAGGAGGAGTGAGGTACCACCTGGGGAAGGGGGACTTGTTTATATGAAAATGCAAAAGAACAAGATAATCAGGAAAAGACTGATCCAGCCAGGCGTCTCTGGACAGTAGGGTGAAACCTCACTTCCCGCTAGAGACGTTTTCCCCAAGTCCCTTCCAAACATTTCCACTGCCTTTCTAACACATTTCTTGCTCACACTGAGAACTGCACCCTCTTAGAACTCTCTGATCCCCTGGAGGAGGGCATGGCAACCCACTCCAATATTCTTGCCTGGAGAATCCCATGGATAGAGGAGCCTGATGGGCTACAGTCCTTGGGGTCACAAAGAGTCAGACACAGCTGAGTGATTAACACTAGACTAGAAATCTCTAGAAGAGTGTGTGTGTGTTTCTTCCTTTTTCTTAGGAGCACTGGTGTGTGTTTGTTTGTTTGTTTTAATGCTGCCTGCCACCGTGTTATTGGCAGACTTATGTTTATCTGGGGAGGGCATAGCTTTAGCACACGCACCCCCGTGAGCTCGTTGTCACAGAGAAGTGCTGCTTCAGACCAGAGTCCTGGCTTCCGTCGGCTTCCACCCGGCTCCACGCTGATCCCCGGAGGCAGGAAGCCGCCACCCCTGGCCCCTCCCCAGGTGCCAACCGTCAATCTTTCTGCAGAGAAGAAAACAGAATTGCACAGAAAGCCTGGTTTCTCACCCAAAGAAACCCCAAATCCGGGGGTATGCTGGTTTAGCGACTTAGTCGTGTCCAACTCTCTGCAACCCCATGGACTGTAGCCCACCAGGCTCCTCTGTCCATGGAACGCTCCAGACAAGGATACTGGAGTGGGCCGCCATTTCCTCCTCCAGACCCAGAACTCGAACCCAGGAAGCCACCAGGAAAGCTTGGGCAGTAAGGCTACACAAATGCCTCCTCAAGGTGGAGTTATTTCCCGAACTCAGAACATCAGAAAATTGCCTCCCTTTAAAAAGAGATTAAAAAAAAAAAACAAAAAAAGAACCTCCCCCCACCCAATCCCTTCTCCAGCAGAGCTGATATCATTGAAAGAGTCAGAAAAATTATCACACCCCTACAGACTCACATCATCACAAACTTTCTTATCTCAGTTTGTGCTCGGAAAACCCCCTCGTTTCTCCAGAAAGTCACTTGTTTTCCTCGTGGTGCCTTTTGATCCAGCCAGCCTTCCACCCTCTCACCTCGTAAGATGTCACAGAAGACCCCGAAATCCTAGCCAACCTGATGGGTGACTCACACACAACACATCACCCCCCGGCAATGCTGCTTCAGCCTGTGGGGGGTTTGCACCTAAAAGTATCAGAACCAGTAGACTCCGAGTAAGCCCTCGGTGTTCTGTTAAAGCACATTTCCATGTATGATGGAAATGCTCCTTTGTAAAGTTCAATCTCTGCTTTTTAATATGCCATCTAGGTTTGTCATGGCTTTTCTTCCAAGGAGCGTCTTTTAAAAGCACACGCATCACTTTGCCGACAAAGGTGCATCCAGTCAAAGCTACAGTTTTTCCAGTAGTTATGTAAGGATGTGACGTTGGACCATAAAGAAGGCTGAGTGTCTAAGAATTGATGCTCTTGAACTGTGGTGTTGGAGAAGACTCTTGAGAGTCCCTTGGACTGCAAGGAGATCCAACCAGTCCATCCTATGGGAGATCAGTCCTGGGTGTTCATCAGAAGGACTGATGCTGAAGCTGAAACTCCAATGCTTTGGCCACCTGATGTGTAGAGCTGACTCCTTTGTGAAGACCCTGATGCTGGGAGGGATTGGGGGCAAGGAGGAGAAGGGGACGACAGAGGATGAGATGGTTGGGTGGCATCACCGACACAACGGACAAGAGTTTCAGCCAGCTCCGGGAGTTGGTGATGGACAGGGAAGCCGGGCGTGCGGCAGTCCGTGGGGTCACAATGAGTCGGACACGGCTGAGCGACCGAACAACAAATGATGAATCTGTCTCCCATACTGGGAAAAAAGGAGGTCACTTAAGAACTTCTATCAATAGACAGAGGCCAGTTAGGATAAACCTAGAGTCTGTCTGTCACACACGGTGAAGTAAGTCAGAAAGAGAAAAACAAATACCGTATATTAATGCATACATATGGAATCCTGAGAAATGGTGCAGATGAACATGTGTACAGAGGTGGTGGACATGCAGACGTAGAGACTGGACAGGTGGACACGGCACGAAGGAGAGGCTGGAACGAGCGGAGAGAGGAGCACTGACACACACACATATATTTTTAAAATGATAGAGAATGCAGCCACTTAAATCTGCATAACAAATGCTAGTACCCTATCTCACCAGGCTTTCCTAGTCAGCTCCCCATAACTTGCCTTCTCCCCAAATCTCTTTTCCTTTGATTCGCTTAGAAAGATATATAAGGACCCGTTTGAGTTATTGGCCTCTGGGGACTGCCAAGTGTGACTGAGATGCTGTGTTAATAAACCTGAGTTTGTCTTTCTCTTGTTAATCTGTCCGTGGCCAACCTCAGCCATAGGGTTCCACACAGAGAACTTAAGATGAAGAGAGGAAAAACCTGTCTTTTCTTACACATGCTCATCACTGAATTCTGCTGGAATTAGGCACATTGCATGCATAAATCAGCTCTGCCATGGTTCCCGCCCCCCTGCTTATTAATCTTTTGTTGGCTTAATTCACAGGCCCCAGTCACAGAGCCTGAGAGGGTAGAGGAAAAGTGTTTTTCCCCTACAGTTCAAATCTCACTATGGAACTGTCCTCACAGACCAATTCCTCTTGCGCACCACTTGCAAGCAGAAAATTCTGTAGCCATCTAGGTCTTGGGCCAAATTCTTGGGTCTTCTCCCAAATGCTTCATCTCCACCATGCACCCAGTTGGCTTGGGGTGTGATGGACATGGCAAGAAAGTCCCCAACTCAGCAAGACGGTCCATAATGGGGACCTTATGGGAAGAAACGTAGGTTATCAGAGTCTATAAACGTTCAGAGAAGGAAGCCTGGATTCCAGAAGGTCATGACATGGCCATACCTTTGTGACTTGATCCTTCACCAGGAACCAGTGGCTGACATGGCTGGGTGGGCCTTGTCCGATCAGCTGAAAGTCTGAATAGAACAAAAGCCTGACACCTTGTCGACTGCTTGATTTCAGTCACGGAAACAGATCCTAAGTAGAAAACCTAGCTCGGAAATGTGTATGACATACACATTATATGTTGTCAATATGGCCAAATGTGTTTGTCATAATGCGCTATGCATCATAGCTAAATAAAGCAATCCCTAACTCAGAATTTATATACAAATCTACCTAGATGGAATACACACAGACTTACAATTAGAGAGCTATTTTAACTTCTAGGAGGGAATAGGAAGCTTTATTTATGGCATCAGGATAGGAAACGATGTGTTTAACAAGACAGCAGACACCCACCCTAGACACCAAAAGTATTCTATGCATCCAACAGCATGAATCCATAAAAATTTTCTGTTCCATGTGAACAAGCGAAGGGTCCTCAACACAGGTCATCAGTCATCACCCTTCAGATTTTATGTCTGAGGGAATCCAGAGGCGTCTGTCACTGGCCAGAATTCCTAGATGTGGATAAGCTCAAGATATGTAATGACTGTCATCGTATGAGAAACACCGTCTTCCTAGGAGACATTTACAACTCTGTTTCCTCCAAGGGGATTCAGATGCAGGCAGCAAATGATGCAGACCTTAAACACATCCTTGCTTCTGCTGAAATGAACTTCCGGAACACCATATTTCCAGCAGAATAGGTGGGGACCACCCAGATGTGAGATGTGGGAGGTGGGAGAGTGGAGGAAAATTGAAATATTCACTCTTTACCAAGTTCTGTGTCTCACAGCCCAGAGAAGGTAAATAGAGAAACTGAGAAAGTAGGGTCAGCAGGTAACACACGTGGAAATCACTCACTCCCTTGTTATAAAATTCAACTGCTTGCAAAATTCCCTCCACAAAAATCTGGGGGTATTAGAGTGTGAATATGTGAGTGTGTCTGTCCTAGCTTGATTTTGCATCCATGAACCTGGTTTAAAAAAATGTGATTTTTGACTTAAGACTGGGAGCCTCTGAATTTATACAGCTCAGCAGCTCTTAAATTCATGAGGTTTTTTGGCAGGCACACAGAGGCACGATGTGGAGGCTTCAAATATGCCTCTTAGGGGATTTTTTTTTAATTGAAGAAAATGTGAAAATAAAGTCAGCAGTGATGTTAACAAAACATGGACATTTTTACTACTTTTTTTTTTTCCAAGAAAAAAAAAAAACACAGGCCCCTCACAAGGCCTGGAAAAGGTCTGGAATTTTTTTCTATTAAAATCCTGTTTGCCCTGTGTGACAGAAACAACCCCAGAGGGCATTCAGCACTTCTCACCTGGTGGGTGATAAGGTACAAAAGATTCTTCTGACAAACACAGGCAGAACATATTATTAAATGGAGGACCCATTTATTTTGTGGAATTTTTGAACATACATTTTTCCTAGAACACATTGTTAAGTCAGATTTCCATCAGAAAGCTCCTTCTTTCTATCAGGATTCCCTCAGAAATTTTATCATTTCTCTCAGAAATCCCATTATTTCACCAAGGTTTCCAAGAGATGTATCCAGTTATCTGTTAGGGTTCTCTCAGAAATCTACTTTCTGTCAGGTATACAAAAGTCTCCTACTTACTCTCAGGTTTCTCCCTCAGAAATCTTTCTTCCTCTCAGGTTTTCAGAGAAAACATCTTTCTCTCAGATTTTCGATTCAAACCTATCTCTTTTAGCAGTTTCACACACACAAAAAATTCTTCCTCAAGACTCTACCTCAAACCTCTTTCTTTTCATCAGATTATGCTTCAAACCAACATATCATCAGATTTTATTTCAAAAGTGCCTTACTTATGTTAGCTATTACCTCAAAATGACTTAGTTTCAGTCAGATTTGCCTCAGAACACCTAGTTCAGGTCAGATTTTAGCTCAGAACCTGCTAGATGCGATCAGATTTGAACTAAGATCCCCCTAGTTTCTATCAGATTTTACTTCAGAACCTCCCAGTTTCTGTTAGATTTTGCCTCAGAAGACCTTACTTTCTCAGAAACACCCTACTTTCTCAGAAGACCCTAGTTTCTGTGAGATATTAAATGAAAAACACCAAGTTTCTCTAAGATTTGATCTCAGAATTCCCTAGTTTCTGTCAGATTTTACCTCAGAATCCCCCAGTTTGTCAGATTTTGCCTCAGAAGACCCTACTTTCTCTCAGATTTTGCTGCAGAAGATGCCTTCTTTTTGTTATGTTTGCAAAAGAAGCCCCCAAGTTCTGTCACATTTTGGCTCAGAACACCCTAAATTCTGTCAGACATGCCTCTCAAGGTGCTCCTTTTGGACAGATTTTGCCTCAGAGGTACTTCATTCTGCCAGATTTTATCCCAGAAGGTTCTTCTTTCTGTCTGATTTTGCCGCAGAAGGTCCATTCTGTCAGATTTTACCTCAGAAGGTCCTTTCTCTCAGATTTTACCTTAGAAGGTCTATTCTTTTTCTTAGATTTTACCTCAGAAGGTCCTTCTCTCTGTCAGATTTTACCACAGAAGGTCCTCTGTCTAATTTCACCTCAGAAGGTCCTTCTGTCAGATTTTATCTAATAGATTCTTTCTGCCAGATTTTACCTCAGAAGGTCCTACTTTTTGTCAGTTCTTACCTCAGAACCTCCTAGTTTCTGTGAGATTTTTACCTCAGAACTCCCTAGTTTCTGTCAGTTTTCCTCAGAAGCCCCTAATTCAGGTCAGATTACACCTCAGAACTCCCTTCAGTCAGTTCAGTCGCTAAGTCATGTCCGACTCTTTGCGACCCCGTGGACTGCAGCACGCCAGGCCTCATTGTCCATCACCAACTCCTGGAGTTTACTCAAACTCATGTCCATTGATTTGGTGATGCCACCCAACCATCTCATCCCTTGTCATCCCCTTCTCCTCCTGTCCTCAATCTTTCCCAGCATCAGGATCTTTTCCAATGAGTCAGCTCTTAACATCAGGTGGCCAAAGGATTGGAGTTTCAGCTTCAGCATCAGCCCTTCCAATGAATATTCAGGACTGATTTTTCCTTTAGGATGGACCAGTCGGATCTCCTTGCAGTCCAAGGGACTCTCAAGAGTCTTCTCCCCAGCCAGGGGTCAAGCCCAGGCCCCCTGCATTGGTAGTATGGCATCCTAGCCCCTTGAACACCAGGGAAGTCCCTCAGCTACTCGCGACTAGCAGAAAACCTTTTGTAAAAGAATTACTTGATTGCGTGAACTTCCCCTTCACCAAATCACGTATACACGGACCCTCCCCCGACCTCTTTGGAGCAATCTCTCAGAGCTCTCTGAGGTGCGATCTTCCGGGCTGCAGCCTCATTCTGCCCCAAATACATCTTGACTTCCGTCTCTCTCATGCTGTGGGTTTGTTTTTAAGGCAACAGTGGACACTGCTCCTTCATTTTTCTGGACTGCGCAGACTGCATCCGAGGGACTCTCATACACCCAGGGCCTGATGCGGGGTGGGGGCTGGCGGCACCCCCAGCCATGCCGGGTGGCCGCAGACAGGACCACCACGTGTCCACAGCCGAGAGTGTCCCCACGGAAGGGCAATCGCAGCCAGAACCAGCTGCGGCCTTGGACACGCGCACGGATGACAGTGTAGACAGACACAGAGGAGCCAGGCTCCTCTCTGCTGGACAAGGGAACCCCGAAATTCAGGGCAGGGGGCTTTCCTCACCTGACCTGTGCAAAAATAAAACAAGAAAGGAAGCCCCCTGGGATCTTCCCACATAAAGCCTGGAATCCCCACCCCACTCAGAAATGAAGACTACGCACTAATTTTTCTTTCTTGAAGCAGAGTTGATTTGGAGGCTGTGTTAGTTTTCAGCGTGCAGCAGAGTGATTCAGTAACATTTTTCAGATTCTTCTCTGTTATAGTTTATGGTAACATGTTGAGTAGAATCCTCTGTGCTATGCAGCAGGTCCTTCTGCTGAAGCTGAAGCTCCAATCCTCTGGCCACCTGATGCGAAAAACTGATTCACTGGAAAAGACCCTGATGCTGGGAAAGATGGAAGGCGGGAGGAGAAGGGGGCAACAGAGGATGAGATGGTAGGATGGCATCGCCGATTTCATGGACATGAATTTGAGCAAGGTTTGGGAGTTGGTGATGGACATGGAGGCCTGGGGTGATGCGGTCCATGGGGTCGCAAACAGTCGGACACGACTGAGCAACTGAACTGAACTCAGTGTGGAATCTCTATTTTATACATAGCAGTGTGCATCTGTTAATGCCAAACTCCTAATATATCCCTCCACCGCTTTTCCCCTTTGGTAATCCTAAATTTGTTTTCTATGTCTGCATGATGTGAAGTGAAAGTGATGGTCACTCAGTCGTGTCCAACTCTCTGCAACCCCATGAACTGTAGCCCACCAGCCTTCTCTGTCCATGGAATTCTCCAGGCAAGAATACTGGAGTGGGTTGCCATTTCCAGGTGATTTTCCCCACCCAGGAATTGAACCCGGGTCTCCTGCACTGCAGGCACATTCTTTACCATCTGAACCAAGAGGGAAGCCCAAGAATACTGGAGTGGGTAGCCTATCCCTTCTCCAGGGGATCTTCCCAACCCAGGGATCGAACCCAGGTCTCCTACATTGCAGGCGTATTCTTTATCGTCTGAGCCCCCAGGGAAGCCCCGAGGGTCTGAGGCTCCTCCAGAGAAACCGCTCACGATGCTTCTGACACCAGCAGGGTGGACGCGTGTGTGGTTTCCACGTGGACAGAATCTCCATTCTCCGTGAACAGCAGGAAAGTGCGTCACCGTCCGTGGTGACCTTGAGTTCCAGAGGTTACCGCAGACCCCGCAGGGTAAAGAGTCAGCCGCCCAGGACCGCCCGGCTTCAGCCGGCGGCAGAGACAAGGAGGGCGAGGGGTGGGGTGAGGGCGCCCCCTGCTGGTCACCCTGCGGCACCTGCAGGAGGTCACCGCCCGGAGCTCTCCAAACCCCCGAGGTTCAGGGCTTCAAGGCGATTGTGCCGATTCTGCAGTGGGTTAAGTCCTGCCCTCCCTGGAGGGCAGGAGGATGGGCCTGAAAATTTCAACCCGCTAAACACTGGGTTGGTTTCCCTGGCAACCAGCCTCCATCCCAAAAGCTTCCAGGGGCCCCTGGAGGGTTGAAAGGGGCCTACTATGAATAACAAAAGATGTCTTTCTCCCCACAATCCTCAGGGCATCCTGGGGGTTTTTAGGGCTTCTGTGGCTGGAACCTGGACAGAGAATCTATGTTAATAATGGTTAAGTCAATACGAAAAGATCTGTCTAGTCAAAGCTGCGGTTTTCCCAGGAGTCACGTATGGATGTAAGAGTTGGACTATAAGGAAAGCTGAGCACCAAAGAATGGATGCTTTTGAACTGTGGTGTTGGAGAAGACTCTTAAGAGTCCCTTAGACTGCAAGGAGATCCAACCAGTCCATCCTAAAGGAAATCAGTCCTGGGTGTTCATTGGAAGGACTGATGCTGAAGCTGAAACTCCAATCCTTTGGCCACCCGATGCGAAGCGCTGACTTATTGGAAAAGACCCTGATGCTGGGAAAGATTGAAGGCGGGAGGAGAAGGGGACGACAGAGGATCAGATGGTTGGATGGCATCACCGACCGACTTGATGGACATGAGTTTCAGTAAACTCTGGGAGTTGGTGATGGACAGAGAGGCCTGGTGTGCTGCCGTCCATGGGGTCTCGAAGAGTCAGACATGACTGAGTGAGTGAACAACAACAACAAAAGCAGGAGACTTCTGCTTGTAGTAAAAGTCGGCAAACATAGGTCTTGTTTGGCGTGACTTTCAGTACCTGCAAACTCTCAGCTGCAGGAGAATGCTTCCTCTTCTAAATAAAATTCTTTTAACTGGTGTATAGTTACTTTACAATGTGGTGTTACTTTCTGCTGTATAGCAAAATGAATCAATTATATATATATATACACGTGAAAGTGAAGCAAAAGTGTCAGTCGTCCCGTCATGTCTGACTCTCTGTGACCCCATGGACTGCAGCCAGCCAGGCTCCTCTGCCCATGAAATTCTCCAGGCAAGAATACTGGAGTGGGGGAGGGGGGCGGGAGGGGGGATTGGGATGGGGAACACATGCAGATCCATGGCTGATTCAGGTCAGTGTATGGCAAAAACCACTACAATATTGTAAAGCAATTAGCCTCCAACTAATAAAAATAAAAGAAAAAAAAAAAAGAATACTGGAGTGGGTTGCCATTCCCTTCTCCAGGGGATCTTCCCGACCCAGGGATCAAACCCAGGTCTCCCGCATTGCAGGTGGCTTCATGACCATCTAAGCCACTAGGGAAGTCCATATGTATACATATATCCCTTCTATTTTGGATTTCCTTCCCATTTAGGTCACTAGACAGCATTTTCTAAAAGACACTTACACCCCAGTATTCATAACAGCCCTGCTTATTTACAATAGCCAAGACACGCAAGCAACCTAAGTGTCCATCAACAAAGAAATGGGCAAATGAGAAGTGGTACATATGCACATCCTAAAGGAAATCAGTCCTGAATGTTCATTGGAAGGACTGATGCTGAAGCTGAGACTCCAGTCCTTTGGCCACCTGATGCAAAGAGCTGACTTACTGGAAAAGACCCTGATGCTGGGAAAGATTGAGGGTGGGAGGAGAAGGGGACGACAGAGGATGAGATGGTTGGATGGCATCACCGACTCGATGGAGATGAATTTGAGTAAGCTCTGGGGTTGGTGAAGGACAGGGAGGCCTGGCGTGCTGCAGTCCATGGGCTTGCAAAGAATCGGACACGACTGAGCAACTGAACTGAACTGAACATATATACAACGAAATATTACACAGCCGTAATAAGGAATGAAACTGAGTCATTTGCAGGTTTTTATTTGCATTACTAACAAATTCTAGAGGACCCAGAATATCGTGCATCAGATACATAATAGCCAGTATGGGTAACAATTTGGATAATTGTATGACATGTATTGTGTTGAGTAGGTCCCATGCAATGGATTCCTTTTTCATAATGTCCACCGCCCAAGTTTATTATTAACGCTCAACCTTCTTGGCTTCCCCAGCGGCTCAGCAGTAAAGAACCCACCTACCATTGCAAGAGATGAGAGTTCGATCCCTGGGTCAGGAAGATTCCCTGGAGAAGGAAAGGGCAACCCACTCCCGCATTCTTGCCTGGAGAATCCCGTGGACAGAGGAAGCTGGTGGGCTACAGTCCACGGGGTTGTAAAGAGTCAGAGGCAACTGAACACGCGCACACACACGCCCTACAAACTTCTTGGGAAGTAGAGAGATACTCTCTTTTGTAAATAAGCCTGAAATCCGTTCATCTGAAAATAGATTTCTCTCTGGTAAATCGTACAGATAAATGTTCCCCAGGGAGAGTCTCCCACCCACAGGCATGGAAGTGGAAGATGTGGAAATCCAAGTGGAAGAGGAGTCTAACTCCACCTCCCTAGTTTAAAGGGCTTTGCAAACCCCTGCTTCCATCCGGTCCGTGTTCCATACCCCTCTGCCTGTGGACCTGGCTTCTTGGTTCATTCCTCCAGCTGCCCTGGGCGGGACTGCAGGCTTTCACAACAGACAGGCTCAGAGAGGTCGCTACCTTGCCTGAGGCCACACAGCACAGCCCCATCTGACTCCAAGCCCCTGAGTCCCTTCTCCGAAGCTCCAGCCCCGCGCAGGGTTGCGGTCCCGAGCCGTTCGGAGAGTATATGTGTGCCCTTTGTGCAAAAACATTCCATCTGCCTTTTCCCACCGCCCAGACCTCCGGGCACTCGGGTGCTCGGCTGGGGTGTGTGGGGGCGTGCCGCTAAAGCCCGTGAGAGTCATTTCCGAGGTTGATCACAGTGATAACCGTGCCCCCGGGGGCGCAGGGGAAAGACGGCGGGGGCCATGGAGGACAAGGTGTAGCCGGAGAGAGAGGGCAGATAGCATCTCTGACTCACGGCCGTCCTCTACAACGGCTGATATCTTGGGGTGTGTTAGGGGCTTAGCGTCACGGACATCCACCCTCTCAAAGAAGCAAAAACGTGAGGAGAATCGCTCCGGTGCTGGGGCGGAGTGCGGGGGAGTTGGGGGTAGAGTCCCTTGACCTGACTTACCTCTTTGGAATTGATGGTCACGGAGCTCCGACGTGGGGCGCAGCGGAGGTTTAGCAGACTTGTGTTCTCATAGCGGGCGTGTACATGCTGAATGAGGAAGGGAGACCATGCACCACCCCCCACCCCAGGAGAGACCAGACTTTGTTCCAGCAGAGCCTTTGGCCCGCAACTTGGTGACAAATGGGCAGGGCCATCTGCTGGACCCCTTCCTGAGACCCCCAAGCCTCAAAGCTCAAACCCCCCACCCACCCAGCCAGGGAGGGTGCTGGTGTCTTTAAGGAGCAGAAATTCTAAACCTCAGGGAGGTCCCCAACACCCCACGGCTGACCCTCTGCATGAAGATGGACACTGTAGCTCCCTGGAAAGGGGCCCGGGCCCCCTCACTCCACAGTCCACCAAGGACAGGACCCCTGGTCCCCTCTCCAGGGTTTCAGCCACACGCTTGGTTGCTTGGTCGTATCCGACTCTTTGTGACCCCGTGGACCACAGGCGGCAAGGCTCCTCTGTCCATGGGATGCTCCAGGCAAGAACACTGGAGTGGGTTGCCATGCCCTCCTCCAGGGGCTCTTCCCCACCCAGGGGTCGAACCTGGGTCTCCCCCATTGCAGGCGGATTCTTTACCCACTGAGCCATCAGCGCCTAAACCTTAGTCCTGGAACTTAAAGTGCAGCTTTATCTTACACCTTAAATGTTAAGGTTTCTGACACAGCGGACCTCAGCCCTGAGCGTAAATCAGGTCTGGTATCACAGGGTCCCTTATGGTTCCCAGGGCGGGAAGGATGGGGGAAGGGATGGTTAGGGAGTCTGGGATGCGAGTTCAGTCCCTGGGTGGGGAAGATCCCCCGGAGGAGGGCATGGCAACCCACTCCAGCATTCTCGTCTGGAGAATCCCATGGACAGACGAGCCTGGCGGGCTACAGTTCTAGGGGGTCGCAAAGTCGGACACGACTGGAGCAACTTAGCTCAGGGCAGCACATGGCCGATCCATGTTGATGCAGGCCAGAGACCAACACGATATTGTCGTTATCCTTCAATGAAACATAAATCAATTAGAAAAAAAAAAAAAAAAGTGGTGGAGTGTTGAAAGCCATCGCACAGAGGGATGGAGAGTAATGTCCTGCCTCCCTCATTTCATCGATGCCTGTCTAGAGACCCCAGGGTCAAGCCCAGGGCGCCCGTGGGAGCTCTGAGCAGGAAGGCTCAAATCCTCCTTTCTCTGAACTATTCAGGGGCCCGTGGGATGCGGTGGTTTCAGAACAAAGCAGTTTTTCTCAAACAGGATGTTCTACACTTTCTCTCGGCTCACAAAAGTCCCTGGCCCGACGCTGACACCCACCTTGGGATCTGCCTCGCGGAGCGGTGACTTTTGGGGTCCCCGCACTCCGATTGGAGACCCCGCACACCACCTCTGACCCAAGAGGAATGACCCTTCCATACGAGGAGCGCCCAGCCTCCGGGGCAGGCGGGGTGTGGGGACTGACTGCAGCTGGAACCCTTGGCCCCAAGCTGCAAAACCCACGTCCCACAAATACAGGACACGTGGTGGTGTTTTCTGGAAAAGGCCCGGGGAATGGGTGGCTGAGCTGAAAAAAAAAAAAAATGGGGTGAGAGTCTTTCTCCGTTTGCAATACCCTGTCAAGCGGGCTTCCCGCGATGGGTGCTGCATTCTGGTGTCAACTGAAAATCAGTGAGCACCGGAAGGAAGAGAGTTGTTTTATTCCGTGGGAGTGTGTGTGGGAGTCGGAGCCCCACGGGGACGGCATCTCCTGAGCTCTGAGAATACAGCTCGGAGTAGGCGGCGGGGAGGGGGGGGGCGGGTCAGGCTGTGTGCAAGTTTGCAACAAAGGGAGCAGGCATGTCTGAACATCAAAGATCAGGTATCAAGTGAAGGAATTTAGCATTCTGTGTAAGGGAGGATGCAAGCTTCTGGGCTCACTGAATTCATTCCTTTCAAACGCACCTCTGCTGCCTGGAGCCAAGCCTGTTTCCTTGTTCACCTTAAATCGTGAAAGAGGTCACAGATGGCTGATTCTTGCATTTTCCCCAGCTCCTCAGCCCCTTAGCGACCAGCGTGGGGTGGGGGGTGGGGGGTGGCATCTTCTGGATCACAGTTTGGGGAGCTCACATTCATATTTGTCCCTTGGACTGCAAGGAGATCCAACCAGTCCGTCCTAAAGGAAATCACTCCTGAATATTCACTGGAAGGACTGATGCTGAAGCTGAAACTCCAATCCTTTGGCCACCTGACGGAAAGAGCTGACTCTCTGGAAAAGACCCTGACACTGGGAAAGACTGAAGGTGGGAGGAGAAGGGGACGACCGAGGATGAGACAGTTGGATGGCATCACCGAGTCGATGGACATGGGTCTGGGTGGACTCTGGGAGTTGGTGATGGACAGGGAGGCCTGGCGGGCTGCGGTCTGTGAGGCTACAGAGTCAGACGCCAATTGGTAACTGACCAATATTCGCATGAGTAGGGGAGAAATCTCCAATGGCTGTGACACGTCTGGTTTACTTGACACGGCCGGAGGTATTTACACTTCACACTGGCTTGCCGTTTGTTCACTGATAAAGGTGACCTCTTTCCATTTCTACCTTTGTGGAGGAGTTTTCTAGGGTGGGGAGACATTCTGCTAAATGAGACATCCTCGAGACCACACACACACACACTCACACAGACTCCAGGTATATCTGATCAAGCTTGTTTACCATGCTGCAGACACAGACAAGATAAAGTCAGTACCAGCCTGAAAAAAAAAACAAAAAACAAAAAACGAGAAATCAATACTCTAGACGTCTAGAAAGCTCCTGAACCTGAAGTCTAAGGGGATCAAACTGCTCCTGTCTCCACAAACAGCAGCAACCCGCTTACATTCTACCAGAGTTCTCATGCACACACTTTTAAAAAATTTTCAGTACCGAAAAAGAAACAATCATGTACATTCAACCTGGGACACCTTGTTCCGCAGAGCACCTTTACATTCAAGTATCTCTCAGGAGCAAGTTTCTGAGTCACTAGTTAAACGGAACCCTGGTTTGTAAAATGCCTCAGTGACTGTAGAATTTTTTTTTTTTCTCTCTCCAGGGCGGGAGGCGGGTGGCTGTTCGGTGTCAGTAAAGCACCTCGCCTGCTGGGTACGTGTGATGAGTGACAAATGATCCAGGAACCACTGCAAGTGGAAATACGGAAAGGACAGGAGCGGGCGGGTGGGCACGTGCAGAGCAGGGTGGTCTTGGTCGTCTTCCCTTATGATTTATGAGAGCCAGGTGACAGCAAGAACCAGCCCGACCAAGCGTCTGCCGCCTACAGGCAGTCCACCTTCAAGCCCTTGGATGTCGGCAAGAATGGGATGCATTGGTTGAGGGTGTAGGGGCGCTGAGTGACCTCAGACACGGGTTGGGGTGTTGGGGCACTGGGTGACCTTAGACGTCAGCATCCTTGGTTCCGGGGAGTCCCCTTCATGGTGGTTTTTTTTTGTTTTGGCCCCCAAGATGTTCTCCTAGGTCGTCAAGCATCAGCGTAGAGTGGGATGTTGGCTTGTGAGTTTGCACCCCCTCATAACATCATGTAAGAGTTGTCGCTCATCACAAACGTGAAATCCCCAAGAGAGATCACCCCACGGCCCTGGGGCTGTTCGCGAGGGAGCTGGCCGGAGTCCCCGGCGGCCTCTTCCTCCCCCGTCTGCGGGTACAGCGAGCTCGCCATCACCACGGTCTTGGGCGTCTCGGCCTCGGCCGGCTGGACCACCACGGCGTCCTCGGGGGCGCACTCCAGCTCCCCGTCTTCCATTTTGTTCAAGGGGGCCACGTTCTGCGTGTCCTTGATCCACTCCTGCAAGGAGGAAAGGTTGCGGCTCGCTTTACAAAGCGTGAAATAAAGCCGTTTGCACCAACACGGGTGGACGTAAAGGGCGTCATACTGAATGAAGTAAGTCAGAGAAGGAGAAATATCACGTGATATCCCTTTCCTGTGGGATCTAAAGAGAAATGATACACAGAAACTCACTGGCGAAACAGAAAGAGACTCAAAGGCGTAGAAAACGAACGTACGGTTGCTGGGGGGAAGGGAATTTGGGAAGGTCATGGACACACTGCTGTATTTCACATGGAGAACCAGCAAGTCCCTGCTGGACAGCCCAGGGAACTCTGCTCAATACTCTGTAATAACCTGATGGTCACCAGGGGGGAAGGATGGGGGAAGGGATAGTCAGGGGGTTTGGGATGGACATGGACACACTGCTGAATTTAACATGCAGAACCAGCAAGGACCTGCTGGACAGCACAGGGAACTCTGCTCCATGTCACGTGGCAGCCTGGATGGGAGGGGAGTTTGGGGGAGAATGGATACGTGTGCATGTGTGGCTGAGTCCACTTGCCGTTCACACTGTTAATCATCTACACCCCAACACAAAACGTTTTTGGTGTTAAAAAAAAAATTAAAATTAAATAAAAGTTACTGTGGCTCAGACTCTGTCGTAAAGCCCTGCCTTCGGAGCTGGTGCATCTTCACACACGTCCCCCGGTGGGGACACTTGCCCCGGTTGGGACCTAAAAAGCTCTGGTGTCTAGCGCCTCGGTCCGGAATCCTGTGGTTTTCACACCCGCCTTTTGTCACCAGCCTCACAGCGCCGGCCTGTGGTCACTCCAGACACACGAGGGCGCCTGAACGTCTTTTCAGAAACCCAGATCCGTTCTCCACCCCCAGGGATGTTGTCTGAGGTGGGAGTGACGATGTGTCAGAAGGAGGACCCTCCGCCAGCAGGTCCGAGGGGGCGGACGCTGCATTTCTAACTGGTGATCCAAGATTTTCTGAGGTTGGGAGCTCCATGGGACTGCCCTCCTCAAGGGGACTCCTTACTCCGTTCTAACATCCCTCCCCGGCTCCTTCTTCTAGCCTCAATTTTGGGGGAAAAAAATGAGATTCCCTGTCCTAAATTCTGTTGTATACCCCTTTCTGCTCCCTTGAAGGACACCAGTCCCAAACATGCCCCTTTGACGTCCAGAGGATGTTGACCTGAAGGCAGGTAAGTATGAAGAGTCTCAGTGCATGTTCTCTGCTCTCCACTTACCCTCCCTAAAACTGATATTAATTGATGCCGCTTTGGGAAAGTAAATGTGCATTTGGAAGTCATCCGGTCCCTTCCAACTCCAGAAACAAAGCTTATCATCTGAGAGAGCTTGAGTCTGCATAAGATCTTACAAAACACAACCCTCATTTCTGATGCATTTCCTAGTCACCTCCTCCCATCTCACCTGCCCCTCACAGGGCCCCAACCCTTTTTCCTTTAGCTAGTCTCTTCTGAACACTCTATCATCCTTTGTGAAAATGGCAAATCGGCCCCAAGGTCTCACTGCTTCTTGGGGGTGTTCACATCTCCCTCTTTAATCGTTCTGGTCTGTTTAATTTGTAGGACCCCAGGGACAGAACATAAGAGGGTAGAAGAAGAAAAACAAATTTTTTTTTTCGTTTCATCTCCTACACCTAATTAGTTTTACAATTCACTTTGCCCCTCTAGGAAACTGAATGGACTTCCCAGGTGGCGCTAGTGGTAAAAAAAAAAAAAAAAAAAAAAAAAGCCTGCCAATGCAAACGACCTAAGAGATAGGAGTTCAATCCCTGAGTCGGGAAGATCCCCTGGAGAAGGAAATGGCAACCCACTCCAGTATTCTTGCGTGGAGAATCCCATGGACAGAGGAGCCTCAGGGGCTGCAGTCGATGTGGTCGCAAAGAGTTGGATACAACTGAAGCAAGTGGCCAAGAAAAAAAAAAACAAAAAATAAAAAAGAAAGAAGCTGAACACTGCACTCTCTTTCCAAAATAATGATAGACCCACGGGCTATCCCCCAGAACCTGGGAACAGGACTTAATTTGGAAACAAGGTCTCTGCTGAGGTGATGGAGTGAAGGGTCTGAGATGAGGCCCCCCTGGATGGGGGTGACTCTAAACCCAGGGACAGGGTCCTTATAAGACACAGAAGAGGAGAGACACGTGGAGACGCAGGCAGAGATGGGAGGGAGGCGGCCACCAGCCCAGGGACGGATGCCCGGAGCCCCCAGAAGCTGGAAGAGGCGGGGAGGACCCTCCCCTGGAGCCTCTGCAGGGAGCCCAGCCCTGGGGCACCCTGACCTCAGGTGTGTGGCCCCCGGGACCGGGGCAAGGATGACCGTGTGATGGTGTGCACCCCAGGTTTGTGGCAGCCCCAGGGAATGCACCGCGCTCTGATCCTGGCGTCCTATAAAACCCACGCCTGGTGACGCAGGGAGCCGGACCCCACCTCGCTCCTTCCTCCCCAGTTCCTCTTCGCCCACCCACCCCACCCCGACCTGTAAGCGTTTATCACAGGAACGAAGTTAACGACCACAAACGCTGAAAAGCGGAAATGCAGGTTTCGCTGTTGGCCCCCTGCAGTGGGAACAGACTAAGAACGGGACCTCCTGATAAGATCGGAGGCTGGAAAATCCCATGGTCCTGGGACAGAGGGGACACCCATCTGAGACTAATTTCAAGAGAAGCCGCCCTCGGAGACTCTGGGATCCACTTTCTCTGACCGAGAAAGAGAAAAACAGTAAAACCGCTGCTTTCAGATTCGAAGAGGCTTCCAGGCGTTTAAAGAGGAATAAAAGCCATTTGTTGGGGTGTTTTTTTTTTTCCATTAATAGTGAATCAGCCCCAATGTTTATTGCAATTCTGTTTACAATGGCCCAGACACAGATGCGACCTAAGTGTCCGACACAATAATGAGCACACATTTTCTCCTCCAGGGGGATCTTCTCGATCCAGGCGTCCAACCCAGGCCGCCTGCTTTGCAGGTGAATTCTTTATCATCTGAGCCACCAGGAAAGCCCCTGATAAAGGACATGTGGTATATATATATATACACACACCCTGGAATGTTGCTTACTCATAGAAAGGATGAAATGCCATTTGTAGCAACAGACATGGACCTAGAGATTCTCATGCTCAGTGAAGTCAGTCACACAGAGGAGAACTGTCATATGACATCTCTTATACACAGAATCTAAAGAGAAATGATACAAGTGGGCTTACGGACAAAATAGAAACAGGCTCACAGGCTCAGAGAATGAATTTATGGTTGCTAGAAAGGAAGGATGGGGGAAGGGATAGTCAGGGAGTCTGGGATGGACATGGACACACTGCTGGATTTAACATGGAGAACCAGCAAGGACCTGCTGGACAGCCCAGGGAACTGTGCTCAATACTCTGTAATAACCTGATGGTCACCAGGGGGAAGGATGGGGGGAAGGGATAGTCAGGGAGTCTGGGATGGACATGGACACATGGCTGTATTTAACATGGAGAACCAGCAAGGACCCGCTGGACAGCCCAGGGAACTCTGCTCAATACTCTGTAATAACCTGATGGTCACCAGGGGGAAGGATGGGGGAAGGGATAGTCAGGGAGTCTGGGATGGACATGGACACACTGCTGGATTTAACATGAAGAACCAGCAAGGACCTGCTGGACAGCACGGGGAAGTCTGCTCAATGTCACGTGGCAGCCGGGATGGGAGGGGAGTCTGGGGGAGAATGGATACATGTGTATGTATGGCTGAGTCTCTTTGCTGTCCAGCTGAAACTGTTATTGATAGGCTATACCCCACTGCAAAATAAAAAGTCGATAAAAAAAAAACACCTCTGAGCAGAAAAAATAAAATATTGCAGAGGGGTGATATTAGGGCCGCCCAGAGCAAGCTTGCACAAGGAGACGCTGCTTACCTGGAAGTTACCTTGGTGGGATTCAAAGAGCCCCAAGAAAGAGAACTTGGGATCAGGAACGCTGGGCATGAGAACCTTCTTAATCCTGAAACGGACATGGACAGTCTGGTCAGATGGGCTGGCACCCCCTGAGCAGGGCATCCATGTGGAAAGACCCCCCCATCAGGGGCCAAGGGCAGCTGCATATGGATCTCGGAGACTCAGCACCTTGGCGGAATTGCGTCCGCTTGAGAAAAAGCAGAGCCAGGAGACTCTCTGCTCTCTCCCATCTGCCTGAAAGCAGAACATCAATTTCCCTCCTGATTAAAAAAAAAAAAAAAGCAATAATTCCATTAATAAAAGTGCACCCTCCCCTGTAGCAGGAAATGGAGAATGAGTCATATCACACCAAGATGGTGTCAGGATGATGCCATTCAGACAACCTTCATCTCCCTGCAGTTGGTCTCACACATCTCTTAATCACGTCCCCACAATTTACGCCCATCCAGACTCCCTTTCCCCTTGTCTAGTGACTTCTCCACAGATTATTGCCCTTTGTTAAAATGCTATAAAAATCCCCAGATGAACTGCCTGGTTAGGCGTTCACTTGCTTCCTGTGAATGACTTATGCACTTAAACAAATTACATCAAAAAAGAATATATAGACATATTCTTCTGTTACTGTCTTTGGTTGGTCAGTTTAATTTGCAGGCCCCCTAGGAACAGAAGCTAAGAGAGGTTCTCATCCGGTAGGATGCTAATCCAATGGGAGTGGGATCCTTATAATAAGAGGAGGTCAGGACAGACACACACACAGAGGGAGGAGCAGGTGAGGACTCGGAGGAGACGGCCGTCTTCACGCCTAGGAGAGAGGCCTCAGGAGCAACCAGCCCTGCCCACACCAGGACCTCAGGCTCCAGCCTCCAGGACTGGGAGAAATAAATGTCTGTTGTTTGAGCCCCCAGATTTTGGTCCCTTGTTATGGCAGCTCCAGGAAAATAATACAGTTGTTTAGACCACTCATTGTAACAGAAGCTTTCTTAAAGACAGGAGGAGTGGTTTTTTTTCCCCCCAAGAAGTGTATTCCTCAGATTTCCCTTTGGGGTGATTTCAGTTTTGAATTAAAAACACCAGACCGAAACAAAACAACAAAAGCAAAAAAAAAACATCAGACCTGTCACTTGTCAACACCCCTATCTGATTGCTTCATCTCCTCCCGACTTCCTCTGTTCCCAATCACAGAATGATAAAGGTGGCATGTGTCTGAGCTGGTGAAAGCGGGAAATCTAGACTGAAGAATTAATGGGCAATTTGCAAGAATTAAGAGAATTATCCCCATGCTGTATCCAACCACGATGGAATGTCCTTGAAACTGTCTAGCTCAGCCTGGCTCAGACCCAGCGTGAGTGGTCCAGAAAGGCACTCCATCTTTTTCTACGCATCACTCCCGTTGTTGCTATGGAAACGTCAACCTAAAGAAATAAAGATGGTGCCCCCAGTCCTGGGCATCAGCCCCTTCAAACATCATCAACAGTCAAATGCCTGGGCACAACTATGCTTGAAGAAAGCTGGAAATGGCAGCAGTTAAGTTACTGCCTGGAAGGATAACAGAGTGAACTATTTAATATCATATTTTTGAAAGGCTTTCTATGGTTTCAAAGAATCATGTTTTGCTGTATCTGTAACTGGATTTACAAACCAGACAGGTTTTGCTTGTCCAGTTCTCCTCACATCACTCACCAAGTTGCCCAGTTTAATAAATATCCGTAAAAATTATAAGATGTCCTACATGCTTGTCATGCTAACATGATAGGAGGACAGAGCTCAGTGGGGTGTGCATTTGAAGCAAGGTAACGACAGTAAACTTGGACCAACTATTAAAAAGCAGAGACGTCACTTTGCTGGCAAAGGTCCGTATAGTCAGAGCTATGTTTTTTCCCAGTAAGTCATGTATAGATGTGAGAACTGGAAAGTAAAGAAGGCTGAGTGCTGAAGAATAGATGCTTTCAAACTGTGGTGTTGGAGAAGACTCTTGAGAATCCTTGGACAGAAAGGAGATCAAGTCAATCCTAAAGGAAATCAGTCCTGAATATTCATTGGAAGGGCTGATGCTGAAGCTGAAACTCCAATACTTTGGCCACCTGATGTGAAGAGCTGACTCATTGGAAAAGACCCTGATGCTGGGATGGATTGAAGGTGGGAGAAGGGGACGACAGAGGATGAGATGGTTGGATGGCATCACCGACTGGATGGACATGAGTTTGAGTAAACTCTGGGAGTTGGTGATGGGCAGGGAGGCCTGGCGTGCTGCGGTCCATGGGGTCAGACACAACTTAGTGATTGAACAGCAATAGCACTCATAGGAATGAGCATTCCTGCATCTTATGGTCTTCACGAGAATATTTCTCAACAAGTTCTGCAGGTATCTCTGCACCTTTGGCACTATTTACCTCTCCGTTTTCTTGTCATATACCATATGCATCAGAGAGAAAGTGATATCCAGCTAAATAACCACACCACACAATTATTTTTTTCTCCAACTCACTACATATGGGAACCAAGGCCCATGTGTCTGAGAATTCCGGCGGGGACATCCTTACCTGTGTAGTTTCCATAGAGACAGAAGCAGAAGGAAGACTGTCAGGAAGGCGACCATGCCAGCAATTAAAACAAATTTGGGGAAAAAGCTGTTTTCCCAGCACGAATCTAAAGGTAAACAGGATGAGGGCTGTTAGGCTTTCAACGTGGTACTGGATTGCGCGCTAATCCCCCTCCACTGCTGTTTTTCTTTCCCTCGAGAATTTTCAGGGTCGGCAGATCTTGATTTTGGTGTGAAACATCCTGGGAGGAGAGGTGGGTGTGCTGGAGAGGCAAAAGTCGGGCAGAAGGGAGCAAAGACTCACCTTACTGCCAGCGGTGTCTGAGGGTATCAGGGCTTGATTTGGTCTGTCTATCCGCCCATCTGTCTATCTGTCCAGCTGTCTATCTATCTGTGTCTCTATCCATCTGTCTGTCTATTCACCTGTCTGTCCATCTGTCTGTCTGTCTCTCTACCTATCATCTACCTGTCTGTCTATCCATCCATCTATCATCTATCTATCTGTCTACCTGGGACTTCCCCACAGGCCCAGTGGTAAAGAATCCATCTGCCAATGCAGGAGACACAAGAGACCTGAGTTTGATCCCTTGGTCAGAAAGATCCCCCTGGAGGAGGACATGGCAACCCATTCCAGCCAGCATTCTTGCCTGGAAAATCCTGTGAATGGAGGAGCCTGGCGGACTACAGTCCATGGGGTCACAGAGCCGGACACCACTGAAATGAATAAGTAGACATCCTCCTATCCATCATCTCTCTATTACCTATCTATTATCCATCTACTTGTCTATCACCTGTCATGCATCTTTGTCGATCTATATACCTCATCCATCTGTCTCTGCCATCTGTCTAGCATCAACTTATCTACACCTGCTTCCTAAGTCGCTTCAGTCATGTCCGACTCCTTGTGATCCCCTGGGCTGCAGCCCTCCAGGCTCCTCTGTCCATGGGATTCTCCAGGCAAGAATACTGGAGTGGGTTGCCGTGCCCTCCTCCAGGGGATCTTCCCGACCCAGGGATCGAACCCAGGTCTCCTGTTCTTCTGCACTGCATATTCTTTACCACTAAGCCATGGAGGAAGCCCCGAAGTATCTACGTCTGTAATCTATCATCATCTACCATCTATCCATTAAGCATCTATCATCTAATAGCCATTTATCATCTATTTATCTATAGCTCTATCTACGTCTCTATACCCATATCCACAGAACGACATTCAGTCATGTCCAACTCTTTGCAACCCCAGGGACTATACAGTCCATGGAATTATGTGAGCCAGGACTCTGGAGTGGGTAGCCTTTTCCTTCTCCAGGGGAATCTTCCCAACCCAGGGATCTAACCCAGATCTCCCGCCTTGCATGTGGATTCTTTACCAGCTGAGCCACCAGGGAAGCCCGACAACATTCATAAATAACACTTATCACTCTTGCTGGGTCCACAGAAATAAAAGTGAAGCTGAGTCCGATGACAACGGCCACAGGAGGAGGCATTGCTTCCACAGTGACCTCCGCAGAAGGCCTGGGGGCCATCCGCGTTTTCAGGCGCCCCGCTCCGCCCTCCCCGCACCTAGCCCGCTAGCCTGTATCGGGCAGCGACGCTGCGTGACAAGCGTTACCTCGCAGCACGCCCCTCTGTTGGTGCGTCACCTCTGACCAGTCACTGGGGTACGTTTCTGAGCCATAGGCAAACTCCAGAGCTTTCACCCTGGCCCGGAAGGAGTAACACTTCTCAGCATCCAGACCGTTGATGGTGACGTTGCAGGTTTCTGCCTCTGCGGACTGGAGCGGACAAAATGCACAAGGTGACCCCTGGCTGACGCTTTACCCTGACGCGTTCATCTTGTGCCAGAGGTTTTGCACCAGATTCCTGCTTCCAGGGCTTCCTTCTCCTGTTTCACTTCTCTCTGGGCAGGTGTTCATCCTCAAAACAACAGCAAAACAAAACAAAAAAAAATGCAGAGACAGCTCTGCCCTTCCCTCCACAAAGGAAATAAATCCACCATAACAAATATGATGAGAGATGCTTTTGAAGACTTTCTAAGGTCTTCCTTTTTACAAAAGCAATTTAAAAAAAAACAATGTATATATTTATTTGGCTACATCAGAATTCAATTGCAACACGTGGGATCTTCATTACAGAACACGGGCTCGGTCATAGCCTCCCAGGCTGAGTTTCCCTGACGCACGTGGAATCCTGGGTTCCCGGATCAGGGATGGAACACACCCACGTGGCCTGCTTTGCAAGGCAGATTCCTAGCCACGGGACCGCCAGGGAAAGTGAAAAAGAAAAGTGTTAGCCGCTCAGTCGTGCCCGACTCTCTGCGACCCCGTGGACTGCAGCCTGCCAGGCTCCTCTGTCTACGGGATTCTCCAGGCGAGAAAACTGGAGTGGGTTTGCCATGCCTTCCTCCAGGGGGTCTTCCCGACGCAGGGATCGAACCCGGGTGTCCTGCATTGCAGGCGGATCGTGTAGCGTCTGAGCCAGCGGGGAAGCCCACAGTCACGTGAGCAAGTGCATAGAACAAGTCTGGATATCTGTGTCTCTCAGTCTCTCCATCCCGGGGGATGCCTACTCACCCCCGACCCGAGACGATGTCCCCTCACCTGCCACTCGGAGTCAAAGATGGTCTTGTGCTGGATTTCATACTGGAGATCGTTGTATCCCAGGTTGGAGCAGGTCACCATCACGGCTTCCTCCCGCCACTGGAAGCTCAGGTCGTCGGGGGATCTGGGTTTCACTTAGAACAAGAAAGAGCACGGTGAATAACACCTCTGCGAAGACAAACATGGCCCATCTCTGAATCCGCAGCAGTCCCTGGGCTTCGATTCACTCTCCTCTCCGCCTGCTCCCCATCCTTTCCCGAATACTTCACGAGACGTGAGGTTTCCTCGTCTTTAGCGCATGGACAGTCAGAAGGGTTAGCCAGCTCTCCAAGGACCCGTGGCGGTGGGGGGGTGGGTCTCGTGGAAAGGAGCTCCCCCTGAAATGGGTCGAGAAAGTTTTCGGGAAGTGTCATGAAACGAATTGTGTTCCCACCAGAAAAAGACCGCCTTGAACTCCTGGCGCCTAGCCCTTCACGATCTCTGGAAAGAGGATCATTACAGAGGTAACCATTTAAGACAAGATGAGGTTGTGGAGACTGTGAAATTGAACCACGTCAGTTAGACAGAGAGGCAAAAACATCCTATGACATCCGCTATGTGCAGAATCTAAAAAGACATGATACAAATGAATGTAGTTACAAAACAGAAAGAGACAGTCTTAGAGAATGAACTTAATGGTTCCCAGGGGGAAGGATGGGGGAAGGGATAGTCAGGGAGTCTGGGATGGACGTGGACACATGGCTGTATTTATCATGGAGAACCAGCAAGGACCTGTTGTCCATCACAGGGAACTCTGCTCAATGTCACGAGGCAGCCTGGATGGGAGGGGAGTTTGGGGGAGAGTGGATACGTGTGTATGCATGCCTGAGTTCGTTTGCTGTCCACATAAAACCATCACAACATTGTTAATTGGCTAAGTTGTTGTTGTTTAGTCGGAAAGTCATCTGTGACTCTTTGCGACCCTATGGACTGCAGCCTCCTCTGTCCATGGGATTCTCCAGGCAAGAATACTGGAGCGGGTTGCCATTTCCTCCTCCAGGGGAATCTTCCCGACCCAAGGGTCGAACCTCTCATTGGATTCTAACATGGACCTCTGACATTCCAACCGTCAACAAGAAAGAAAGAAAGGATCATTATGTCACAGAAATGTAGATCAAAACAGGAATCTTTGGAGAGACTGGTTCACTCCATTTGTACAATGGTACCTAACCCAAGATGCACAGTCAGCCTTCAAGGTACTTAATACGTACAGTAAGCGCTAATCTCTAGGCCCTTGGTGAGGAGAGGCTCTGTTCCATTCCGGATGGAAAAATACAGAGGTCCATCTCCTTGCACATCCAGGAGGCACCCGGCCCTGTAACCTTGTTGAAGGACGTAGCGGGAGCAGGGTCTGTATTCCTCCTTTGTCTTGAATCTGTAATTTTAAAAAGAGAATCACTCAGTCATGTAGCGCCGTTGGGAATACCGTCCTAGGGCTTTCCTGGTGGCTCAGTGGTAAGGATCCGCCTGCCGATGCAGGAGACTCGGGTTCGACCCCTCGGCCGGGAGGACTCCACGAGTCGCGGAGTAGCTAAGCCCGTGAACCGTAACGACGGACCCTACGCTCTAGAGCCTGCAAGCTGCGACTGGTGAGGCCCGTGCACCCTAGAGTGTGTGATCCACGATAGGAGAAGGTCGCCCACGACCTAGACGGTCACCCAGCTAGAGACAAGACCACACAGCCCCAAAGCCCCAGCGCAGCCAAAGGTCACAGACGCCAATAAAGTGAAAAATACACGGCATCTCGAGGGCCGTTCCTCTGTCCCGCGTCTCTGCCACGGACTCAGATCGGGTGCCGGGCCATCTGCCTGGATGACCTCCCTCCCCTTGCGACTACAGCAGGACAGAAACAGGTCAAAACAGAAAAGGGCCCCCCTCTCTCTCAAATGTTGATACCCCTTCGAGAGATCCCACAGGGGGTTGAACGGCGGCTCTGTAAATGGCATGCCTACCCGCTAACCCAGAACCTGGGAACAAGACCTTATTAAGAAGCGGGGTCTCTGCGGCTGCGATGGAGTGAAGGGTCTGAGATGAGGGTTCTTCTGGACGGGGGTGGCCCTCAACCCAGGGACGGGGTCCTCATAAGACACAGAAGGGGAGAGACATAGACACAGAGGAGAAGCCGCGTGGAGACAGAGGCAGAGATGGGAGGGAGGCGGCCACCAGCCCAGGGACGGACGCCTGGAGCCCCCAGAAGCTGGAAGAGGTGGGAAGGACCCTCCCCTGGAGCCTCTGCAGGGAGCCCAGCCCTGGGACCCCTTGACCTCAGACGTCTGGTTCTCAGGACTGGGGGAAGATACATTTTGTTTTTTCTGTTGTTCCAAGTTACCCAGCTTGTTGCAGTTTGTTGAGACCATCTAGGATACTATTTACAGTATCAATAATAATCATTGTTGTCACATATCAATATCATGAGCAATCAATAAATAGGGATCAATAAACAATTGACCTCCAGAGCAACCAAGCCCTTGATTCAAGGATGCACTTTTAATACGGATGTGCCGAAATGGGATAAACCTTTGAGAGTCTCCTGGAGTGTTAACGGGAAGCCTAGAGATGGGTTTACGCTCCATCCTTAAGCCCTCAACCCCAATCTGCGATGAGATCAAGAATTATCTCCTGTATGACAGAACAAACAGCTGCTCAGGAAGAAAAAAAAAAAATGAAATAAAATGAAGCTATCTAGGAGACCACTTATACCATCCGGCACTTTTTTCTTTGCCCCATGAGTCTTATTTTCCTAACAAGTTCATCTTAAAAATTTCCCTCTTCTGTTCGCCTTCCCGCCTATCTCGTGTTTTTATCAGGTGGCCACGACTCAAGCCCTCTCAGAACACCCCACTCTTTACAGAACTGAGACCAAATTCGTTGGAGAAAAACACCCTGCCTCCCACGTGGCCGCTCAGGTCATTGAGTCAGGCAAGGCAGAGCACCCTGAGAAAGGGGGAAACGGGTTTTTTTTGGAAGGCGGCCCCTGGTGAGCAGGGAATGTAGCTGAAAGCAACAGAGACGCAGGCAGAGGCAGCTGCTGGGACATTGCAGAGGGCGCCTCGGGGTCAGACCGCTCTGCATCTCCTGCGAGAATCCAAGTGGATTCGAGCGAGACTCAGTCATCCCTCGGTTACAAAGTCTGGGAGCTGTGGTTGTGCTTGTGGTGATACTGGGGGGGTTGAGGGCACACGCGCACAGTCACACTTGCACTTACGGTTCTTCACACCTTCACTTCCTGGCCGCCCCCCATCGGTGATGTCTTCCGAGGGGAGACGTTTTAGCCAAAGGCGTGGTTTTCCAGGGAGGGGCCCTTCCTTGCAGACGGACCTGACATCAATCCCAGTGCCGGCACTTACTTGTAAATGAACGTGAAGTTGATCCCAGAGTATGCATTTGTGTTCCACGTAACCTGCACGGTTTCGAAATTAAAGTTGATCACCTGAAGTTCCAATGCGCTTCCTGTGCAGAAAAAAAAAAAAAAAAGATAAGCAGAGAGGACTCTGAGGCGATGCTGGAAAGACTGAGATCTGTAAAATGATGTCAGCGCTCGTAAGAATGATATGGTGCTTTTTAAAAAAAACTGATGATGCATTTTATTTAGCCCCGTATACCCAGAATATTGGCCTTCCACGATGGCTCGGTGGGTTAAGAAGCCACCCGCAATGCAGAAGTCACAGGAAATGTGTGTTCGATCCCTGGGCCGGGAAGATCCCCTGGAGGAGGAAGTGGCAACCGACTCCAGTGTTCTTGCCTGGAGAATCCCACGGACAGAGGAGCCTGGCGGGGCTACAGTCCACGGGGTCACAAAGAGTAGGACACAGCTAAGTCACTGAGCAGGCATGTAACCAGAATATTATCATTTCAACATGTTACTGATCATCATCATCATTCTATCATCAAGTTATTATCTGTCGACTCTCTGTATTGATGTATCTATCAATCAACTATCATCTGTGTCATCTATCTAGGTAACTTATCTATGTAACTATGTATAGCTATCTATCTAGCTGTCTATAATTATCAAGACATGTTACATTTTTACTATGTGCCCAGAGTCTGTGTGTGTTTCGCAGTTATAACACAAGAATGATACAGTTCTTCAAAGGGAGTAAGGAAAACATTTTATAATAACTGTAAAGTGGGCATCGCTTTCCAAACATGAGAATCGCTACGCTGTACATCTGTAACTTATATGAAAATACGATGCATCGGCTGTGCATGCGGGCACAAGTGCTCTGCCGTGTCTGACTCTTTGCGACGCTATGGAGAACAGCCCGCCGGGCTCCTCTGTCCGGGGGCTTCTCCAGGATCCAGGCGGGATTCTCATGGGATTCTCCTGGCGAAAATCCTGGAGATGGTCGCCGTGCCCTCCTCCAGGGGATCTTCCCCACCCAGAAACCGAACCCGAATTTTCTGTGGCTGCCGCTTTGCAGGCGGCGTCTTGACCTCTCAGCCACCGGGGAAGCTCATGCATCAGCTTTATGTCAACTAAAAATTCTGTAAAGCTATTATCCTTCTATTAAAAAAGAAACAATCTTTTGTTTAAAAAAAAAAAAAAAGGTTGAGTTGTGTGCTGAAAAGAGCTGAATCATCTGGCATGTGAATTAACATCCCAACCAAGCTGTTGACCAGAACATCACCCCCTGCCCACACCCGCCACCACCCCCATCCCCCTTTTTAGCCTAGTTTCATTTCCCCCAGATCCTCCTCATGTCTGACTGAGTGGTGTTAGCAGGGAACCCCACGGAGAGGTTCTTGAAAACGGAGCCTCCTATCTTATAGACCCAGGCAGTTCTGAAAGGTCTGGGGGCTTTTGTAAACATGACTTTGGTTCTGGAACCTCTGTTGTTTTTCTTTTTTTTAACTTTTCTCAGAAAACCACCAAGGTCACAAGAAATCTGGAGGTGAACAAACGTACCCGCTGCGGGTCTCCGATAGGGAGACATGTCGTGTAAATACCAAGAATTCCCCGCCCTCCCTAGAGGTAGAACCTGCTTCCCAGTTTGGAAAGCGTCTAGAAAAACATGCAGATGAACCAGAGGCATTTGTTTCAAGCGAGCTTGGGAGCTCAGAAGGACTTTGAGCCCAGCCCCGCCGGGTATTTCCGAGGGGGTGTGAGTAAGGTCATCCAGGGCGGCAGGTCGTGGGGGGGGAATTGGTACACATTACATCGTTTCATGTAGAGTCCTGGGGTCTTTTTCCATCCCCGCAGGCTGGGGTGGTTCAAGCAGCCTTGGCTATTACAGATACCACACGGGTTTTTCACCTACACATGCTGCTGCTAAGTCGCTTTGGTCGGGTCCGACTCTGTGACCCCATAGACGGCAGCCCACCAGGCTCCGCCGTCCCTGGGATTCTCCAGGCAAGAACGCTGGAGCGGGTTGCCATTTCCTTCTCCATATCTATATATATATATATAAAATCTCATCTCACTAGCTTCCCAGGTGGCGCTAGTGGTAAAGAATCCACCTGCCAATGCAGGAGACGTTTACAGATGTAGGTTTGATCTCTGGGTTGAGAACAAGATCCCCTGGAGGAAGGCATGGCACCCCATCCCAGTATTCTTGCCCGGAGAATCCCGTGGACAGAGGAACCTGGCAGGCTACAGTCCATGGGGTCGCAAAGACTCAGACACGACCGAACGACAGTTCACACACACGTGTGCCTGCTCACGCACACTCCGGCTCCTGCCCACACCACCTTCTTATTTCCAGAGCAGCTCATGAGCTCAAGGCCACAGCAGCAAAGACCCAGCAACGGCCAGAAGTAAATACAGAGATAAAATAAAAAATAGCATCTTGAGGGTCGTTCCTGTGTCCCTCGTCTCTGCCACGGGCTCAGATTGGGTGCCAGGTCATCTGCCTCGATGACCTCCCTCCCCTTACAACTCCAGCAAGACCTGTCAAAACAGAATAGGACCCCCCCTCAAATGTTAGCACCCCTTGAATAGATCCTATAGTGCTTGAACAGTGGCTCTCCAAATGGCATGCTTACCCCGCTAACCCGGAACCTGGGAACAGGACCTTATTAAGAAACGGGGTCTCTGCAGACGTGATGGAGTGAAGCGGCTGAGATGAAGGGTCCTTCCTGGATGGGGGTGGCCCTAAACCCAGGGACAGGGTCCTTATAAGACACAGAAGAGGAGAGACAGGGACACAGAGGAGAAGCCACGTGGAGACGGAGGCAGAGATGGGAGGGAGGCAGCCACCAGCCCAGGGACGGATGCCTGGGGCCCCCAGAAGCTGGAAGAGGCGGGGAGGACCCTCCCCTGGAGACTCTAGATGGAGCTCAGCCCTGGGACACCCTGACTTCAGACATCTGGTCTCCAGGGCTGGAGATGCATACGTTTTCCTTGCAAATTCAAGGGCATTTTTGGGAGGCAAATGTCCCTCATCAAGAGCCCAGTAGCCCTGCCATCAACACATGATGGCCTCGGATGGAAATACTGATAGTCCACTGCAGCCGTTAGGTTTGACTCTTGTTTAAAAATGGATCGATTAAGTGGAAATGGCCCCTGAGGCATCTCTTGACACAACTCTGGGGCCTTGGGTGGGAAGAGGGGTTTCTTCATTAAGACCACGCCCGGGGAGTTCTTAGGGTCTCCCACCTGTAATGACCTCAGGCAAACAAAGGCCATTCATAAAGTGAGTCTGCATTTCCCAGGAAGTTCCTACCAAGGTTCTGAGTGAGCCCAGCTTCACAGGGGGATGAGCCCTCCGCCCTTCCACAGTCTCTCCACATCCCCATGTCCTCGAGAGGCAAACCTAGACAGCGTATTAAAAAGCAGAGACATCACTCTGCCGGCAAAGGTGAATCTAGTCAAAGCTAAGGTTTTTCCAGTGGTCATGTATGGATGTGAGAGTTGGACTGTGAAGAAAGCTGAGCACCGAAAAATTGATGCTTTTGAACTGTGGTGTTGGAGAAGACTCTTGAGAGTCCCTTGGACTGCAAGGAGATCCAACCAGTCCATCCTAAAGGAAATCAGTCTTGAATATTCATTGGAAGGACTGATGCTGAAGCTGAAACTCCAAACCTTTGGCCACCTGATGTGAAGAGCTGACTCATTGGAAAAAACCCTGATGCTGGGAAAGATTGAAGGCAGGAGGAGAAGGGGACGACAGAGGATGAGATGGTTGGATGGCATCACCAACGCGATGGACATGAGTCTGAGCAAGCTCCGGGAGTTGGTGATGGACAGGGAGGCCTGGCCTGCTGCAGTCCCCGGGATCACAAAGAGTCGGACACAGCTGAGCAACTGAAGCACAGCAAAACCTTACTATTTTATTTGTGCTTCAAGTGGTTCAGATTCCAGAGCTGGTCTAAACTGCACTTTTCCAGCCAAACTCCAGGTGCAGGAGTGGCAGTTAGGACGAAGTTACAGCTTTCAAGGACTCTGTGGCCACGGGCGCGCCCAGCTTAGCCAGGTCCTCCCCCACTTACGTCTGTCGCTGGAAGACGGGAGGCCGGACCTGCACTTGTGAAGACAGACCGTAGGCACCGCACGCAGCTTGGGAAATTACGTGAGTGTAATTTCCAAGGGACAGGCTGGGGGACACCCCACATCCAGGCTCCCTCCATCCCCCCACCTGCGTCTGCTGGAAGCACAGTTTCCCACCCCAGGGCTGTAGCCCAGAAGGACCCCAGGACCCGTCCAAACCAGCCGGGCAAGAGGCCGCCTCGGACAGGAGTGGTCCAGCGTGGGGTGATGCCCGCGGACAGTTCAGAAGAACGTCAGGAACGTGCCATCGCCAGCTCCCACCTGGGCGTGAAAGTGGCAGTCACTCAGTTGTACCGACTCTCTGCGACCCCACGGACTGTAGCCCGCCAGGCTCCTCTGCCCATGGGGATTCTCCAGGCAAGCATGCTGGAGTAGGTTGCCATTCCCTTCTCCAGGGGATCTTCCCGACCCAGAGACCAAACCTGGGTCTCCTGCATTGGCAGGTGGGTTCTTTACTGTCTGAACGATCAGGGAAGCCCCACCACAGAAAGATAAGTATTAATTTAAGCAGAAGGCTTGCACCTCTTGGCAGGCAGGCAGCACAGTGAAACCACCCAGATTCTCAGTTTTGTAGACACGGGCTCTCGTATTTCATTTTTTTTCCAGCTGAAACTAATCCTGAACGCAAGAAAGAGGGGGTCCTTTACAACAGGCAGACTCAGGTTTGTAGAGACTTCAGTTGTAACCGATTCTTTGAGACCCCATGGACTGCACCCCTTCAGGCTCCTCTGTCCATGGGGATTCTCCAGGCAAGAAGACTGGAGTGGGTTGCCATGTCCTCCTCCGGGGGCATCTTCCCAACTCAGGGAGGGGAACCTGTGAAAGCTGTTGTCAGTTTCGCAAAGAAAACTGTGAGTTTGCAAGACATCGTATAAAGAAAAAAAAAAAAAAGCAGAGATGTTGAAAGCAAGGGCATTTCACGCGGACAGGCGGCTACAGCTGCAAGCAGCACTTACCCGGCTTGGTTTTCCCTGACGCGTTCGCGTGTCCCAGCAAGAAGACAGTGGCGGCCGCCCAGGGCAGAAAGACACGCCTCATGGTGGAAGCCGGAGGTGGAGGCAGTGAGCAGAAGGTCGACTCCTCCAAGGGGACTTCGGCTCATGACTAACGTACGAAGGTCACCCTTTTTTTTAAAAGGCGGAAAAGAAACTGGGGAAATGACTACAGGAAACAGTCATGCTTATATTTTAAAAGATGACTCTGGTCAGAAAGGAAAAAAAAAAAATGCAGAATCACTTCTTCAGGCTCGCCGATCATTTGTGCAGCCCCGCCGGATACAGCTGTCTAGAGAGGCTGATCAGACAATGGATCTTGTCCAGCCAGGATTCTCAGGCTCTGGTGGGTTGTGAGAGTCCTGTGTTTGGAGACGGAGGCCCAGACAGGTCTCATCTAGCTGATGCTTTCTGGCTGCTCATCCAGGATCAGGGAGATTTGGTCCAGCTCCTGATGGCATCAAGGAAAGCACGGGACAGGATGATGTCTGTGTAAGGGACAAAGTTGGCTGGTATTTCTGCAGGGTCTCAATGGAGAATCACCTCCCAGAGGTTATCAGTGAGATTTGTCAGTGGGATTTGTCTTCTCAGTAGGCTTTGTCCTGCAGGACAAAGCCTGGGTTGACCATCAGGAGCCAATTTACCCTTCCCCCGTCCAGTCATAAAACCAGTCCATCCTAAAGGCAATCAAACCTGAACTTTCCTCAGAAGGACTGATGCTGAAGCTCCAACACTCTGGCCACCTGATGCAAAGAGCTGACTCATTGGAAAAGACCCTGATGCTGGGAAAGACTGAGGGCGGGAGGAGAAGGGGACGACAGAGGATGCGATGGCTGGATGGCATCACTCACTCGATGGACATGAGTTTGAGCAAGATCTGGGAGTTGCTGAAGGACAGGGAAGCCTGGCGTGCTGCGTTCCCTGGGGTCGCAAAGAGTCAGACATGACAGCCGCTGAACAAGAGCTCACACCTGCCTCCCAAAGCACCCCTGGGAGTCGGTGTTGCTGTTCGGTCCACAAGTCATGTCCGACTCTCTTCGACTCTTACTAAAAATAACACCCAGCGTGACAACCATCCTTGTAAAATCATGTTTGAAAAACGACAAAGCTCTATGACCTCCCTGGCGGTCCAGGGGTTAAGAATCCACCTTCCTTCCAATGCAGGGGACACGGGTTCAATCCCTGGGTTGGGGAACAAAGCTCCCATGTGCCTTGGGGCAACTAAACCAGTGTACCACAGATAAAGACGGTGTGGGCCGCAGTGAAAGACCCAGCATGTTGAAACAGACCCGATGCAGCCAAAGAAACAAATTTAAGACAATTTTTTTAAAAAAGCACACACACAAGAACTACCAACCCCTTTCACAGATATCCACTGGCGGAATCTGTGAGCCACGGGCAAAGAGAGCATAAATTGCTCCATTTTAGAGTTAGGACCCGAGTTTTCCAGAAGCTGACAGGGGCTGTATGTGTGCTAAGTCATTCCAGTCGTGTCCTACTCTTTTTCGACCCCATGGGCTGCAGCCCGCCAGGCTCCTCTGTCCGTGGGAGTCTCCAGGCAAGAATACTGGAGTGGGTTGCCATGCCCTCCTCCAGGGGGATCTTCCCGACCCAGGGATCGATCCCTGGCTGATGGACCTCAAATAGTTCATTGCGGTGCAGGCTGAGATTCAGGTCTTCCTGGCACCAGACTAGGGGTGCTTCAGCCACGACCATCCTTCTGGAGGTCAGAGGCTCAACGCTGTGGTCTCTGGGCTAAAATCCAGGGGTAGAGTAAGTAGATAGATAGACAAATAGAATAAGTAGATAGATAAATAGAATAAGTAAATACAAAGAACAAGTAGGTAGAATAAGTAGATAGAGAAATAGAATAAGTAGCTAGGTGGAATAAGTATATAGACAGAATAAATAGAATAAGTAGACAGAATAAGTAGATACGTAGAATAAGTAGATGAATAGACTAAATAGATAGAACAACTAGACAGATAAAAAGAATAAGTAGCTAGAATAACTAGATAGATAAATAGGATAGGTAGCTAGATAGAATACCTAGATAGAATAAGTATATAGACAGAATAAACAGAATAAGTAGACAGAATAAGTAGATACATGGAATAAATAGATGAATAGACTAAGTAGATAGAATAACTAGACAGATACATAGAATAAGAAGATAGGATAAGTAGCTAGGTAGGATAAGTAACTAGATAGAATAAGTAGATAGAATAAGTAGATACAAAGAATAAGTAGACGAACAGAATAAGTAGACAGAATAACTAGACAGATAAATAGAATAAGACAGGTATAATAAGGAGATAGCTAGAATAAGTAGATAGAGAGAGAGCATAACTAGATGGATAGTCACAGCATCCTCACGTAGGTCAGGATTCTCCAGGCTCACTCTCACGGATGCCTGGATGGCTGGATGGATGGATGGATGGATGGATGGATGGATGGGTGAGTAGAGAGGATAAATATGTGATTACACAGTGACGCCGGTCCAGGGTTTCTCAGCCTCAGCAGTGCTAACGCCTGGGGCTGGACATCTCTCTAAGGCATGGAGTCCCGGGTCCCGGGCCCTGCGGGGTGTGGAGCAGTGTCCCTGGGGTCCCACCCACCGCATGCCAGGAGCACCCCCTCCGCCACCAGCCGTGACCCTGAAACGTGCCCGGACGTCTCTGCCCACCGCCCCACCTCCCTCCTCCCTGCCTCGCGCCTCCTGCAGAGAAGCCGGAGCTTCGAGCCCTTCTCTGGGGCTCCACCTTGCCCTACGGGAAGTTTGCATTTCAGACATTTTAACCTGAAAAGGGAAAAAACGCCCAGGCAGAGGTGGCCGGGGCGGTGACGGGGCGGTCTGAGGTCACAGGTGCTGCTTTCCTGGGCAGGACTGGGAATCCGGGGAGATGAGTATTTCATGGGACCAGAGATGCGTGGTTCCCAAAGGCAGGGTCTCCCAGCCTCCCTGGGGTCCGTTTGTCCTTTGAGGGAACCCAAGGGGCATCAGAATTCACTATGTCCTCCAGCGTCTCCTGGGAAACGGTGAGAGAGAGACTGCATCCTGGATATGTTAACAGCTTCGAGAGGCGGTACCCGCTGGGCTTCCGCAGTCTCGGCGGGCTACCCAGGAACCTCTTAGGTTCTCCAGTCTTGCCCTTCAAGGGGACATAAACGTGGCGGAGACGGGGGCGGGAAATAATGAAGCAAACCTCCCCACCCTCCACCCCCCCGAGCGTCCCTGGCTCCCTTCCAGATTCCAGGATAGAAACACTCCCTCCACGTGAATCCCAAAGACCACTGGCGTCACCTCTCACATGGATAACACGCCGCACCTCTCGGGAACCTCCTCCCCAAGCCCCCTGCGTTCCACGCAAAACCACAAACCGATAGGGTACATACCGTGTGTTTCTTCAACCGGTCAGGCTCTGGGACTGAGTCAGCAAGCCAAGAAAGGCAACAGGGTGGAGGTGGGAAGGCGTGGCTGTCCCAGCGGAGCTAGAAACGTCCGCCGTTCTGTCTCTCGGGTCTGGCTGCCCTCCTGCACACGTGGGAATGACTTGGGTGGGCTACGGATGCATCTTGTGAAGCCACAACGCTTGGTGGCATAGCGGCCAGTCATGTGTTCTGATTGACAGGGTGGGTGCACCTGGGAAGTTCTGCTCGGGGTCGGGGGGACCAGTCTCAACGGGAGGCTTGAGTGCAGGGCACTTGAATGTTCGAGCACCTTCACACACACACACACAGACACACACACACACATACACAGACACACACGGCTGCTGGGCTTGAAAAGTAATCCGACAGTTTGAATGGTCTCTCTTCCCTGGCTGGGAGAGACTTGATTTGACGGTCAGCCTGCCCGAGGGTCTGGTCACTTCGGCTATCGCCCGCTGGCCAGAGCCAGTCACGGGCCAGCCCAAACTGCAGACACACGGAGCATCCTTGTGAGGAGCTGTGAAGAATTCACAGCCAGGATTCCCTGGTGGTCCAGTGGTTAAGAATCTGCCTTCCTGGAGGAGGCAATGGCAGCCTGCTCCGCTCTTCTTGCCTGAAGAATCCCTTGGACAGAGGACCCTGGTGGGGCTACCATCCACCGGGGTCCCAAAGAGTCAGATGCGACTGAGCAACTAACAGCTTTCACACTTTCTTTTTGCTTAAATAAAATAGTGTTTCCTCTCCCTTAAAAAAAAAAAAAAAAAGATAAGAAAAATTTGCCTTTCAATGCAGGGGACATTCCATCGATCTCTGGTCTCCGTCTCGAGCGTGATACCACACACAGCAGAGCAACTAAGCGTCAAAGCTGCAACTCCTCAGCCCTTGTGCTACAATTACCTAGCCCATGTTCCACCACGACTGAAGCCCACACTCCCTAGAGCCTGTGTTAGGAAACAAGAGAAGCTTCCGCCATTAGAAGCCCTCTCACCACAACTACAGAGTAGCCCCCCACCCCACCCCATTCACTGCAAGTAGAGAAACCTTGCAAGCAGCAAGGAAGATCCAGTGCAGTCAAAAAAAAAAAAAAAGAAATACATGAAAAAAAAAAAATGAATCCACACCCATACGGATGTCTGTTTGACAAGACTCAGCATGCCTTCCAAAAACAGACACTCGGGTCTTGCATGAATTCAAGATAAGATGGGCTCACGCTGACTGCAAGGGTGGTTCCACCGCCTTGCACGTCACAGCCTCCAGCCCGCACGTCGATCTGTCGGAACGCGCCTCGTGACACGACCTCTTATCTCTCCTCCGGCCCGCCAGGTTGTCACGGCCAACTATCACAGAACAGCCCCACGCCGTGAGCCCTGCGTGGTTTGCTATCAGATCCATCTGTCGGCTTTGACACTCTGGTGAGAACTGTTACATAACAGAAGGGTTTCCCCGCCCCAGAAGCAGAGAGCAGAGGCCAGTCTGTACAGCACAGAGATGGTGGGAAGCTGTCTGCTGTTTCATCTGTTTGGAGAGAGATTTGAAGACGCACAGAGGTGATGATCAAGAAACTTGGAAAAGGAGGGATTGGCTTCAGGCGGTGCGAGAATGGAACTCGGGGGTCATAGGGGGTCTGCGCCACGTAGACCAAGGTTGTTGTTGCTTTTGAGTCGCCAAGCTGTGTCTGACTCTGTGTGATCCCATGAGCCGCAGCACGCCAGGCTTCCCCTGTCCATCACCAACTCCCAGAGTGTACTCAAACTCACGTCCGTTGAGTCAGTGATGCCATCCAACCATCTCATCCTCTGTCTTCCCCTTCTCCTCCCACCTTCAGTCTTTCCCAGCATCAGGGTCTTTTCCAATGAGTCAGCTTTTCGCATCACGTGGCCAAAGTATTGGAGTTTCCGCTTCAGCATCAGTCGTTCCAATGAGTATCCAGGGTTGATTTCTTTTAAGACTGACGGGGAGACCATGGTGTGTGTTAATCCGTCATTCATGTCAAACTCTTCTGTGACCCCATGGACTGCAGCACGCCAGGCTCCTCTGTCCACACCATCTTCCAGGGAAGAATACTGGAGTGGGTTGCCATTTCCTTCTCCAGGGCATCTTCCCAACCCAGGGATCAAACCCGGACCAGTGCACAATGCCTACATCTCAAGGCAGAGAAAAGACAACCTCTTGACTGTCTTGGCCACAGAGTTGCAACGTTGAGCACTGGGGCCTCCCTCCGCTGAGCACACAACCTCTTAAGTGCGTGGAACCCACCCTGCTGACGCTTTGCTTTTGGACTCCCGGCTCCCAGAACTGCCAGATGGTACATTTCTGCTGTTTTCAGCCACGGTGCCTGTGGTGTTGTTACAACCAACCCCAGAAACTCACCCTCAGTCTAGTAGGGGCAGTAAGCTTGGACCTTCCATCTGGTGTCCAAACGGCTGCAGTGGACAGAAAGTCCACCTGCTCCCCGCCACCTGGCCTGTCCTCTGACCCCACGGAAAAACCCATCTCTGTGGGAGCCCCGTTCAGATAGCTGAGGATGGCAAATGCTGCCTTGACTTCCAGGTCAAACGAGCCTCCTTCTTTGATGAGCTCCAAGATTCCTCAATTGCCTGGTATCGTGTCAGATTCAAGATGCTGGGCGACCCTCCATAGACTTCCTTCACATCCCCAAACAGTAGTGACGGAAAGGGAACAAGTGTGTCGGAGAAACGACACTACACGGGCAGGCACTAGTGGAACACGGTTCTATAAGATTCTGGGCTAAGAAAGAGGATTGACTCTTTCAGAGACGGAAGCATCCAAGAGGGGGAAGGAGGGGAAAAAATGAAAAAAAAAAACTTTTACCCTCTATCCTCTTAGGTTCTGTCCCAGTGCCCCTGCAAATTAAATTGATAGATGATCGGTTTGTAGGAAAGAAGAAAGCAGAGTTTACATGTTCAGCATGGATACATGGGGGAGAAACTCGGTGATGAGTGATTCCAAGGAATGGTTAGAGTTTGGGGTTTATGTACCTAACTTGGGCTTCCCAGGAGGCTCAGTGGTGGTGACAAATCCTCCTGCCAATGAGGACACGCAGGTTTGATCCGTGTGTTGGGAAGATCCCCTGGAGAAGGCAATGGCAACCCACTCCAGGATTCTCGGCTGAGAAATCCCACGGACAGAGGAGCCTGGTGGGCTGCAGTCCATGGGGTCGCAAAAGAGTCAGACACGAATGAGCGACTGAACAACAGCAAAAACGTGCCTAACTCAGCAGGTGATGGGGAGGTGGATAAAGCTCAGTTAGGGGAAAACAAATGGCTTTGAGATACGTAAGTGGGTTTTCAGGAGAACAAAGAAGAGATGAGAGAGTGGGACAGTGTTTACACAGATAAGAGTGAATTTTCCACCTCCTTCAAAGCCGCAAAACTGCCCTGGAGATGGAATTTGCGGGGTGGGGGTGGGGGCTTTTACTGTCTTCTCCTACTAGGGAGTAGATCCACCCCGGAGGAGAGGTATTTATGGAGCCCTGTTTCTCAGAAATTGCTGCTTTTGATCAGATAGGGAAGCTCCAAGAAGACTTCCCCCCCCCCCCCCCGCATCTGTTGCAATTCAAAGGTCTTCAGCTTAAAATCATCTTGACACACAAAAAAAATGTCATCTTTTGGGTGTGGTGTATTCAAATCTCACAGCTGAGGAGTAGTCCGTGGAGCCCCTTTTGCCTGGAGGAACCCAAGGAATTCGTGAGGCTTTGAAGAAGCAGGTGGGAGGCGAGAGATGGATGGATACCCAGCGATACAGAAAGAGTCACACCAGCTCCTGGATGCATCAACCCAGTGAGCGGGTCTGAAGAGGGGTTGACCAGCCAGCACTATTCCATGAGAATACCTTGAAAGGGAATCTGGTATTTTCCGCACCGCCCCCCGCCCACCCCAAGAAATCTGTATACTGGAATGTCCCTGGTGGCCCGGTGGTTAAGAACCCGCCTTGCCACGCAGGGGACGCACCTCACTCTCCCTGACCCCTGCTTCCCCTTTGTGGCAGGCGTCTCTCGGGACCGGCCATGGGGGGCCGGGCAGGGCGGCAGCTGCGGGGCGTGTGTGGGTGCGTCACCCGCTCTGCAGTCACAGCACACGTCTCTCTCCCGGCTAACTCCATCCCTGGGCGGGGGACCGGGATCCCACGTGTTGGAGCAACATAGCCTGCACAAACGCAACGACCGAACTCCACGCGCGCCAGAGGGAACACCGTCCGTGCTGAGCTCCAACTCAACGGAGCTGCAACGCAGACGACTAAGTATAACCCAATCGTTTTTTTTAAGATTGAATTTTTTAATTGAAGATTAACTGCTTTGCGCTTCCCCGGAGGCTCAGCTGGTAAAGAAGCTGCCTGCAATGCGGGAGACCTGGGTTCCATCCCTGGGTTGGGAAGATCCCCTGGCGAAGGGAAAGGCTACCCACTCCAGTATTCTTGGGCTTCCCTGAAAGCTCAGCTGGTAAAGAATCTGCCTGCAATGCGGGAGACCTGGGTTCCATCCCTGGGTTGGGAAGATCCCCTGGAGAAGGGATAGGCTACCCACTCCACTATTCTTGGGCTTCCCTAAAGGCTCAGCTGGTAAAGAATCTGCCTGCAATGCGGGAGACCTGGGTTCCATCCCTGGGTTGGGAAGATTCCCCTGGAGAAGGGAACGGCCACCCACTCCGGTATTCTGGCCTGGAGAATTCCAGGCAGTGTATAGTCCACGGGGTCACAAAGAGTCGGACACAACTAAGCGAGCTTCACTTCACTTTTTAACTGCTTTACAGAATTTTCTTGCTTTCTGTCAAACATCAGCAATAAACAAGTACCAAAAAAAAAACAAAAAACAAAAAACCAACCTGTATTAAGCATGATCTTTAGAGTCTGGGCTTCCCTGGTAGCTCAGATGGTAAGGCATCTGCCTGCAATGCGGGAGACCCAGGCTTGATCCCCGGGATGGAAAGATCCCATGGATAACGAAATGGCAACCCACTCCAGTATTCTTGCCTGGAGAATCCCACGGAAGGAGGAGCCTGGTGGGCTACAGTCCACGGGGTCGCAAAGAGTGGGACACGAGTGAGCGACTTCACACACTTTTAGAGTTCTGGGTTAGCCAAGAGCAGAACTGGCAAAGAGAAAGAGGGAAAGAGGGGTTCCAGGTGTGGAGGGGTGACTGACAAGATGCAGCGTTTTTTTTTTTTTCCTGCGATGCTGTCTAGATGTGGCGTCCTAAGTCACCTCACGCCACCTCAAAGTTGGGCTCCTTCATCTGAGCTGTAAGCAGATCCAGCCAGTCCATCCTAAAGGAAATCAACCCTGAATATTCATTGGAAGGACTGATGCTGAAGCGCCAATCCTTTGGCCACCTGATGCGAAGAACTGATTCATTGGAGAAGACCCTGATGCTGGGAAAGACGGAAGGTGGGAGGAGAAGGGGACGACAGAGGATGAGATGGTTGGAGGCCACCACCGACTCGATGGACATGAGTCTGAGCAAGCTCCGGGCGTTGGTGATGGACAGGGAGGCCTGGCGTGCTGCAGTCCACGGGGTCTCACAGAGTGTCTTGGGATGTGGTGACTCAACAGCAGAAACAACACATGTTCTTCCTCTGGAAGGAACCAGGCTCGCAGATCTGCCGTCTCTCTCTGCCCCCCGGCCCCCCGCCCCGCCCCGTGTGGTAACACGGAGGAGGAATGCGTACGTGTTCTCTGGACACGCTGCAGACGGACCACAGCGGATTCACGGTCACGAGGGGAAAGGGATGGAGGGAGCCCCCAGAGGTGGCGTCTTTCTCTTCAGCAGAGACTTTATTTTTAGAGCCTTTTTACGTTGGCAGCCAGCTTGAGAGGGAAGTACAGGGCTTTCCCGGAGGCGCCCGTTCCCCCACACGGAGAGTTCCCCTGGTATCAGCAGCCACCCTCGGTCGGATGTGCTAGGTCTGTTAGATCGATATCGAGACATGGTCACTGACACGCTGATGGCTATCAGTGTGTGATGAACGTGACGCTGTGAATCCACAGGAGCCTTTGAGCCTGACGTGATTAATCTCATCGTTCAGTCTCCAAGCCGTGTCCGACTCTGGGCGACCCCATCGACTGTAACCCGCCAGGCTCCTCTGTCCGTGGGATTCTCCAGGCCAGAATACCAGAGTGGGTTCCCATGCCCTCCTCCAGGGGATCTTCCCAGGGATGGAACCCGCGTCTCCTGCATTGGCAGGCGGGTATCTTTACCGCTGAGCCGACTGGTAAGCTCCTGTTTTAGGCAAAGGATCCAAAAGCGGAAGGAAAAGATCAACAGTAGGAAAAGCCAGCAACTCGAATGTCTCCATAGTTTATAAACCAGCAGAAACTGAAAGAAAGTGAAGTCACTCAGTCGTGTCCGACTCCTTGTGACCCCATGGACTGTAGCCTGCCAAGCTCCTCCGTCCATGGGATTTTACAGGCAAGAGCACTGGGTTGGGTTGCCATTTCCTTCTCCAGGGGATCTTCCCAAACCAGGGATGTGAACCCAGGTCTCCCACATTGTAGGCAGACGCTTTACTGTCTGAGCCACCAGGGAAGTCCTATAAAACAGCAAAAGGGTGACGTTACATGGCGTGCTGTGGCTACAGCTGGTTCTTTTCTTTGGCATCAAGCTTACATGGGCTTCCCAGGAGGCGCTCGTGGTAAAGAACCCACCTGTCGATGCAGGAGACACAAGAGACCCGGGTTCGATCCCCGGGTCGGGAAGATCCCCCGGAGGAGGGCGTGGCAACCCACTCCAGTATCCTTGCCTGGAGCATCCCTCGGACAGAGGAGCCTGGCGGGCTGCAGTCCACGGGGTCACAGAGAGTCGGACGCGCCTGAAGTGACTCAGCACGCACATGTCCTGCGTCAGCCACGGGGTCTTTGCAGCTCACTGTCCGTGTCCCCTGCTTCCCCTTTGCGGCAGACACACCCCTGAGGACTGGCCATGGGGCGCCGGGCAGGGACGCCGCCGGGCACCGCGGTGGGCGTGTCACCGGCTCTGGAGTCACGGCCACGCGTAACTCCGTGGTCACCGACCATCCCCAGCGGCGTGTTTTGCACAAACATCCCCTGCCACCCACGGTCCTGACTCACGGGCATGGGGCCGGGGGCCGGGGGCCGGGGTGGGCCCTGCACCAGGCGCCCGCGTGAGGTGGCAGAGACAGGAGCCCAAAGCTGGTCGGTCGGTGGGAAGATACGGCAGAGTCAAACCCGTCAGCAGCCCGTCCGTCAGAGCTTCGGACCGTGTTCCCGGGGCGGCGGGCTATCTGCGAACCTGTGGGCTTTTCGAAATGTGCCCCTGCTTGCTGCTCCGCTTCAGCCTCATGTTTACTTTTCCTGCGCACTGTCCACTACTTTCCTGAAAGATATCACCTCCCCGGGAGACGGGAGAGGGACGTATTGGGAGTTTGGGGTTAGCAGCCGCAAACCGGGGCTTCCCTGGCAGCTCAGGCGGTGAAGAATCCACCTGCAATGCGGGAGGCCTGGGTTCGATCCCTGGGGCGGGAAGATGCCATGGCGAAGGGAACGGGTCAGAACATTATATAAAAATATATATATATGATGGATAAACAACCAGGTCTTACTGTAGAGCACAGGGACCTATATTTAATATCCTACGATAAAACACAAAGGAAAAGAATATATGAAAAGTATATATATATATATGTATATATGAATCAGTTTGTTAAACAGCAGACATTAACACAACATTGTAAACCTACTACGTAGCTGTCGTTCAGTCGCGTCCGACTCTCTGCGACCCCGTGGACTGCATCCCGCCAGGCCTCCCTGTCCATCACCAACTCCTGCAGCTTGCTCAGACTCATGTCCATTGAGTCGGTGACGCCATCCAACCATCTCATCCTCTGTCGTCCCCTTCTCCTCCCGCCCTCAACCTCTCCCAGCATCAGGGTCTTTTCAAATGAGTCAGTTTTTCCCATCAGATGGCCGGAGTACTGGAGCTTCAGCTTCAGCATCAGTCCTTCCAGTGAAAATTCAGGGTTGATTTCCTTTAGGATGGATTGGTTGGATCTCCTTGCAGTCCAAAGGGACTCTCAGCTATAATTTAAAGAAAGAAAAAAAAAAAAGACACCCATCACCGAATTGTTGACACACTCGGGCCTGCCCCCACAAGTGAAAAGTCTGATGTTCTAAACTGCCTGAAAAGTCCACGCTCCTTTTCCCAGAAAGTCACACTTTTTTTCTTTGCTGTTGCTGTGATCTTTTCTTCTCCCCGAGTGGGCGGCTGGGACACCCACAATATTCCTCCAGCAGCGTGAAGCACATTCCTAGCAGCTCCAAGAGCCCCGTTAGGCCTCTGCCTTCCTGCCTGCTTCATTAGCATTATAAGCGTGGACAAATAAAAAAAAAAAACAACATAAGCCCTTCTTCACGAGACATATACTGCAGAATACATCTCCATTTTCTCATGTATCAGTGATTGAAATTCCAGCCCGAGATGAGGGAACTATAAAATAAGCGTCCGCCTCATGACCCCGAAGTTTTTTTTTCACCCTGAAAGTAGATATTTTACCCCAGGAAATAGCCCTCCAGGGAATCGCTCCTGACTGAGGCTGACTTTTAGGGAAACTGGCTTTTGTAATCTTTAAAGGCATTCAGAGAGCGCTTCGTCTGTGGACTGAAAGAGGGTTTTCAGGAATTCCCCGGGCGACCATTGGAACTTTTGCACTCCAGGCTTGAAAAAAAAAAAATTGGGTGACTGTGTCCTTCCCTTCCCCCCAAGACTCCATCACCTGCTCCCCGCTCCCAACTGAAACACAGCCCCGTCTGGCTTGGTCCTGGGACTCTGCAGGGCTAGTGAGCTGACAGCCCCTCTCAAGCTCCCTGCAGAGGATGGTTAAGCAGAAATGAAGCGCTAAATGCCTTGGTTATTCACCAGAGTGAAGTACCTGAAACAGGTGACTCAGACGGTGAAGAATCTGCCTGCAATGCAAGAAAGTCGGGCTCGATTCCTGGGTCGGGAAGATGCCCTGGAGGAGGGCATGGCAACCCACTCCAGTGGGTATTCCCACTCCAGTGTTCTTGCCTGGAGAATCCCATGGACAGAAGAGCCTGGTGGTCTACAGTCCATGGGGTCGCACAAGAGTCAGACACGACTTAGCTATGAAATAGCAACAAAGCCCTTGGAAAGGCGGCCGAATTCACCTACGGATCAAGAGATTCCATCATGCAGGCCCTCTCTGACCTGTGTGTGTGTGTGGTTACTCGCTCAGTCCTATCCGACTCCTTGTGTCCCCTGGACGGCAGCCCGCCAGGCTCCTCTGCAAACCCCGGGGGTGTTTAAGGAAGCCCTGAGACAGGCAGGTTGCTCCAGCAGACGCTGAGTTGCTGACACAGACCCCCTCCCCGGGAGGGACCCTGTCCTGGGACTCCTCAGTGAGTCTCGGGGACTGTGTCTGAGGGGTGCAAAAATCGGGGGGGGTGATTCTGGGGTCTCTGGGGTGGTTGGAGGAAATCGGGGATGGTCTTGCGGAAGTCTTTGGGCAGAGTGGGGAAAAATCTGGAATGATTGTAAGGGTCCTGAGGGATGAGGGATGGAAATTTGGGGTGGCGGAGGGGAGTCTCTGGGGTGATGGATGGAAAGTTAGGGCGAACGGGGAGGGGCTGGGTCTCTGCAATGAATGATGGACATTTGGAGTCGGTGCAGGGTGTCTGGGTGAAGGACTGGAGGAGGGCATGTCTACCCACTCCAGGATTCTCGCCTGGAGAATCCCGGGGACAGAGGAGCCTGGCGGGCTACAGCCCATGGGGTCACACGGAGTCGGACACGACCTAGCAACTAAACCACCAAAAGGAATCTGGAGTGAGTGGGGTTACTCCCAGGGTGATGGATACCAATGTGGGGTGAATGGGGGCTCTTTAGGGGGAGTGGTGGAAAGCTGGGGTGAGTGAGGATCTCTAGGGTGAGATGGAAATCTGGGGTGAACGGGGATGTCTGAGGTGATTGGTGGAAGTGTGGGGGTGAGCCCGAGGGTCTCTGGGATCAGAGATAGATATCTGAAGAGAGTGGGGGTCTCTGGGGGTGAGTGTAGACAGTCCGGGGTGAATAGAGGGTCTCTGGGGTGAGAGGTGGGAAGCTGGGGCGAGTGGGAGGGGGGTGTCTCTGGAGTGAGCCTGGGCGTCGTCAGAAGTCCCCTAACCCTAAACCTGCAAGCGCACAGCGGAGCTGAGCACGAAAGTGCAAGAACAATGAGCACTTATCTCTTCTCCGCATCCTTGAGAGAGAGAGACACAGTCCCCGTCGCTCAGCCGTGCCAGACTCTCCGCGACCCCGAGGACTGCAGCACGCCAGGCCTCCCTGTCCATCACCAGCTCCCGGAGCTCGCTCAGACTCATGTCCTAATCCTTGGACAAGACGCACAAACTAGAAACACACACAGGGGGGAAAAACAACAGCAAACACCCATCAAAGCCCGGAGAGATAAAGCCGGGGCCGTGGGGGTCACGCAGACCCTGGGCGCAGCCGGGCGCTTTCAGATGCCCTCTCACCTCCCACTGCAGACAGCGATGCCCCCCGCCCCGCACCCCAATCTCTCCTGCATCTAACCTCTCCCCACCAATTACCTTTTATTTAAAAAATTTTTCCAGGAACAGAAGCTCCTGGGGGCTGGGAGGGGGTTTCCGAAACTGCTGCAACAATAGAGATAAGCCCGGCAGATAAGCAACACTAATCTCCTGTTTAAAAAAAAAAAAAAGAAAGAAAAGAAAATATGAGTGAGCTGGTTCTGCAACCACCTGGGGGAAAAAAAAATATCTGCAGTTATTTCTGCCTTCAGCGTGGACAGGCGGGGATGAGTTGCCTGGTGTGGAAGAAAAATAAATCTGAATAGGAGCAGCAGGGGACACAGGTACACCTATGGCTGATTTGTGTTGATGTTTGACGGAAAACAGCAAAAATCTGTAAAGCTATTATCCTTCAATTAAAAAATAATTTTTCTTTTTAAAGAAGGCGGCCTCGGAGAAGGCAATGGCAACCCACTCCAGTACTCTTGCCTGGAAAATCCCATGGACGGAGGAGCCTGCTGGGCTGCAGTCCATGGGGTCGCTAAGAGTCGGACACGACTGAGCAGCTTCACTTTCATGCATTGGAGAAGGAAATGGCAACCCACGCCAGTGTTCTTGCCTGGAGACTCCCAGGGACAGGGGAGCCTGGTGGGCTGCTGTCTATGGGGTTGCACAGAGTCAGACACGACTGAAGTGACTTAGCAGCAGCAGGGGGGCCCTCTTTCTGCCCCCTTCCGATGTCTGTGTCAGAAGCTGTCTCTCTCTCTTTCATACTTTAATAAATCTTTATCACACACACACACACAAAAAAGAAGGCGGCCTCCTTGGGGGAAGGGGGTGGTACAGTGGGTGTCCTCGGCTCCATTTGGGCGGGAGTTTTTTGTGACTGACTCTGGGTTTCCCTGGTGGCTCAGGGGGAAATCTGCCTGCAATGCCGGAGACCCGGGTTCGATCCCTGGATGGGGAAGATCCCCCGGAGGAGTGGCAAGCCACCCCAGTATTTTTGCCTGGAGAATCCCATGGACAGAGGAGCCCGGTGGGCTACAGTCCATGGGGTCGCAAAGAGTCAGACATGACTGAGCAACTAACAATTTCACTCTCACAGTCTGTGACCTCAGGTGGTCTCACACCAGTCCCTGGGGGGGGCTGGGGGGTGGTCTCTGGCTGACGTTGGAAACCCTAGGACCCAACAGCCAATGGTTTGTCCCCTGTGTTTGCATCACGGTGCATCCCAGGGAAGAATCAGTCCAGTCACTCAGCCGTGTCCGACTCTTTGCGACCCCGTGGACTGCAGCATGCCAGACCTCCCTGTCCATCACCAACTCCCAGAGCTTGCTCAAAGCAGGGAATGATACCTTTTGCATTTAAAGGAGAATCTGGGGTGGGGGCGTTTTGAGAACCAACACCCCCCCCCATTCCAGCATGACCCCTGTGCCCAGGGACACCTCTCCCCCAAGCGGGGGTAGGTGGGGTGGGTGGGGGGGTGTATTGTTTATTCATGTCCGACTCTTTGCGACCCCGTGGACTGCAGCATGCCAGACCTCCCTGTCCATCACCAACTCCCAGAGCTTGCTCAAAGCAGGGAATGATACCTTTTGCATTTAAAGGAGAATCTGGGGTGGGGGCGTTTTGAGAACCAACACCCCCCCCCATTCCAGCATGACCCCTGTGCCCAGGGACACCTCTCCCCCAAGCGGGGGCAGGTGGGGTGGGTGGGGGGGTGTATTGTTTATTCATGTCCGACTCTTTGCAACCCCGTGGACTGTAGCCCCACCAGGCTCCTCTGTCCGTGGGATTCTCGAGGGAAGAATAGCAGAGTGGGTAGCCATGCCCTCCTCCAGGGGATCTTCCCGACCCAGGAATTGAACCCCAGTCCCCTGCATTGTCAGGTGGGTTCTTCACCGTCCGAGCAGGGTGAGTGGGCTCATAGAAATCCCAAACTCCTTCAGCTCAGTTCAGTTGCTCAGCCGTGTCCGACTTTTTGCGACCCCATGAATCGTAGCACGCCAGGCCTCCCTGTCCATCACCAACTCCCCGAGTTCACTCAAACTCATGCCCATCAAGTCGGTGATGCCATCCAACCATCTCATCCTCTGTCGTCCCCTTCTCCTCCTGCCCCCAGTCCCTCCCAGCATCAGAGTCTTTTCCAACGAGTCAACTCTTCGCATGAGGTGGCCAAAGTACTGGAGTTTCAGCTTTAGCATCAGTCCTTCCAATGAACACCCAGGACTGATCTCCTTCAGGATGGACTGGTTGGATCTCCTTGCAGTCCAAGGGACTCTCAAGAGTCTTCTCCAACACCACAGTTCAAAAGCATCCATTCTTCAGGGCTCAGCTTTCTTCACAGTCCAACTCTCCCATCCATACATGACCACTGGAAAAACCATAGCCTTGACCAGACGAACCTTTGTTGGAAAAGGAATGTCTCTGCTTTTTAACATGCTGTCTAGGTTGGTCATAACTTTCCTTCCAAGGAGTAAGCGTCTTTTAATTTCATGGCTGCAGTCGCCATCTGCAGTGATTTTGGAGCCCCCCAAAATAAAGTCTGACACTGTTTCCAGTGTCTCCCCATCTATTTCCCATGAGGTGATGGGACCAGATGCCATGAGGTAGTTTCCAAACTCCTCACGCCCAGCCATGAGAACACTCTTGCTTGGCCAAAGATGAGTTCCTGTTATCAGTGCCAATGGGAGGCCCCTTTCAAGGGCAGCAAAACTCCTTGGACGCCAGCTGACTTGGATCGGGCTTGCGGAGAGCGCTACTGACCCCTAGTGACGAAAACTTCCAAACCGCGCCAAGACCACCCACCCCCCAGCTCCACCCCCATCCCCGACCACCCAGCAGCTTAAAGAGCCTGGGGTGGGGACGGACCCTGTCCCGCTCCACCCGGCAGGACCTGAGTGCACAGACTTTCGGGACAGCTCAGGGCTTGCTAAGTCCGAAGTTGGAGGGTGGTTTAGTCAGCGTGGGTAAAACTGTTCCCGTTGTGTCTGACTCTTTGCGACCCCATGGACTGCAGCACGCCAGGCCTCCCTGTCCATCTCCAACTCCCGGAGCTTGCTCAAACTCACGTCCATCGAGTCGGTGATGCCATCCAACCCTCTCATCCTCTGTCGTCCCCTTCTCCTCCCGCCCTCAATCTTTCCCAGCATCAGGGGTTTTTCCGGTGCGTCAGTTTCTTTGCATCAGGTGGCCAGAGTACTGGAGTTGCAGCTTCAGCATCAGTCCTCCCAGTGAAGGCTGCTGCCAGGACGGAATCTGGAAGTTTCGGTCACTAGGGGCCAGCAGCGCTCCTTGCAGGCGCAGCGCGGGAGCGCATGCGTGCTCCGGCGCGTCCGGGTCTTTGTGACCCCCTCCGAGGACTGGAACCCCGCCGGGCTCCTCTGGCCGTGGGGTGTGCCAGGCGAGAATCCTGGGGCCCTAGGGCCGCTTCTTCTTCCAGGAAAGCTGGACTCCACAAAGAGAAAGTGAAAGTGGAACTGGGCAGCGTGGGTGCGGGGCGCTGGGGAGACAGAGGAGGCAGAGATGTGAGCCCGGGGGGCGGGGACCGCGGTCTAACACCCGGGAGACCCCGGGGCGATGAGATGATGGGCCAGGAATGTCTCCCGTTGGGGGGCAGCTCAGAGGTGGTTAGGCCGTGCCCACGAGGCTCCCGTGGAGTGATCGTCCAGCACCAGACTTAAGCCCTGGCCTCTGCGTCTGCAGGACCTGCAAGGTAAGGAGGGCGGGGCGCACTGTGCATTTAATCCTTTTATTTCTGTGTGTATGTTTGGCCCAGGCTGGGTCTTCCTTGCTGCACGCTGGGCTTTTTCTCTAGTTGAGGCGAGCAGGGTGGGGTGGTTGGGGGGGAGGTGCAACCTCTTTGTTGGGGTGTGCGGGTTTCGTTGGGGTTCACTGAATAAGGGTTGTTGGTTTCTTTTTTTTTTGCTGGACCAAGGATTGAATTGGTGTCTCTTGCATCTGCCGGTGGATTCTTCACCGCTGAGCCACCAGCGAAGCCCCAAGGAGGTCACGTTTTCCATCGGCTATCACTGAAGGTTCGGGTCCCAGGGGGGGTTTTGTTTGGGGATTGCTTTTTGTCTTTTTTCTTTTTTGGCCACTTTGCAGCCTGTGGGATCTTAGGGGTCCCAGGGAGGGTTTTGTTTGGGGATTGCTTTTTGTCTTTTTTCTTTTTTGGCCACTTTGCAGCCTGTGGGATCTTAGCTTCCCCGACCAGGGATCGAACCTGTGCCCCACCCTGCAGTGGAAGCTCAGAGTTGTAACCCCTGGACCGCCAGGGACCTGCCATGGTTTGGGGATTTCTGACCATGTGTGCAGAGGGTTGTCATCACAAGCTAGGCAGTGGACAGTGTTCTGTGCGTCCTCCCGGGTCTATCTTCTGCCCAGCGGTTACTCCAAGTGATATTTGACTCTGTCATCCCCCGTGGGCCTCTCGCTGTGTTTTCTGTGTCTTCATGTCATCTTTAATGTCTGTGGAGGCTTTTTCAGTTCTTTCTGCAAAATAGGGCAGAAGGTGAGGAAGCAAGAGTCTTACTTATTATTATTATTTTTTTTTTTTTGCAGTATTTGTTTATTTGGCCTGACTTGTGGCAGGCAGGCTGTTTGATCTTTAGTTGCTACATCTCGGGTCTAGTTCCCTGAACCAGGGATCGAACCCAGGCCCCCTGCACTGGGAACTCTGCGTTTTAGCCACTGGACCACGAGGGAAGTCCCAACACTTCCCTTTCTAAGAATGGTTTCTTACTGATGTCTGCTGACCTTCAACTTTATATCGATAATGTATTTTTCTCAAATTGCTTTCCCTTAGAGGTTATGACAAGGTGTGAACGTATTTCCCTGTGTTAGAGGGTAGATCCTTGCCTTTGCGTATTTTGTATAACATAATTGTGCTTCCCTTGTAGTTCAGTCGGTAAGGAATCTGCCTGCAACGCAGGAGACCCGGTTCGATCCCTGGGTGGGGAAGATCCCCCGGAGAAGGGATAGGTTACCGACTCCAGTATTCCTGCCTGGAGAATCCCACGGACAGAGGAGCCTGGTGGGCTACAGTCCGTGGGGTCGCAAAGAGTCGGGCATGACTGAGAGACTAAACCACCATCACCATACGAGACATTGAATAGAAGTCCGTGTGGGCTACAGCAGGTCCTCGTTGGCTATCTATGTTACGTACAGTGCTGTGTATACGTTCATCATTATTTCATTCTTTTTCATGGCTGAGTAATATTCCACGGTGTGCGTGGGCCGCGTCTTCTTTATCCATTTCTCTGTTAATGAATGCTGAGGTTGCTTCCGAGGGTGGGTTTTTTTTTTTTGTTAATTAATTAATTTCTTTGACTGTGCTGGGTCTGTGTCACTGTGTCCAATTTCTCCCTAGGTACAGCTCCCAGCCTCTAGAGAGCAGGCTGGGTACTTGGGGCATGTATGTTTAGTTCTCTGTGGCATGTGGGATCTTCCCGGACCAGGGATTCGATCTGTGTCCCCTGAGTGAGCAGGCAGTTTCTTTAACAATGAGCCACCCAGAAGGCCTGACTCTTTCATTTTTAACACTAGATCTTACTTAAGTCTTCTGACCTAAAACTTTATATATATATATACGTATTTCAGATTATTTTCCATTATAAGCTTCCCGGGTGGCTCAGACGGTCAAGAGTCTGCCTGCAATGTGGGAGATCCAAGTTCGATCCCTGGGTCGGGAAGATCCCCTGGAAAAGGAAGTGGCAACCCACTCCAGTACCCTTGCCTAGAGAATCCCATGGATGGAGGAGCCTGGCAGGCTGTATAGTCCATGGGGTTGCAAAGAGCCAGACACGACTGAGCGACTTCTCTGAAACCTCGTTACGAGGTTCTAATATTGTTCCCTGGGCTATACAGTAAATCGCTGCTTCTATATATTTTATATAAGGTATTGTGTATGCTTCCCTGCGCCGAACAGTAGGTCCATGTGTTTTATCTATTTTGCATGTAGCAGTGTGTATCTGTTCATGCCAAACTCCCGGCTTATCCACCCTTGGCAACCACAAGTGTGTTCTGTATGTCTGTGAGTCTGTTCCTGCTTTGTAGGTAAGTTCATTGATGTCTCTCTCTCTCTCTTTTTTTTTTTTGATTCCACAAATAAGCTATATCATACGATATTTGTCTTTTTCTGTCCGACGTATTCAACTAGCGTGATCCTCTGGTTACGTTCGTATTGCTGCCAATGGCATTCTTTCGTTCTTTTTCATGACTGAGTAATACTCCGTTGTATACATGGACCACATCTTCTGTATGTACCCATCAGTCGATGGACTCCAAGGTTGCTTCCGAGTCGTTGTTGTTCTTGTTTAGTAGCTCGGTCGTGTCCGACTCTGTGACCCCGTGGACGGTAGCCCTCCAGACTCCTCTGTCCATGGGATTCTCCAGGCAAGAATACTGGGGTGGGTAGCCTATCCCTTCTCCAGGGGATCTTCCCAACCCAGGGATCGAACTTGGGTCTCCCTCATTGGCAGGCAGATGCTTTACCCCCGAGCCACCTGGGAATACTCCTCAGCCATAAAAAAGAATGGAATAGTGCCATTTGCAACAACAGGGATGTAACTAGAGGTTATCATACTGAGTGAAGTAAGTCAGACAAAGGCAGATATCATATGCTATCGCTTATATGTGGAATCTAAAAAGAAATTGATGCAAATAAATTTATTTATAAAATAGAAACAGACTCACAGACAAAAAAAAAAAAAAAAAACCCTTATGGTTGCCAACTTAGGGCTTCCCTGCTGGCTCAGACAGTAAAGAATTTGCCTACAATGCGGGAGACCTGGGTTTGATCCCTGGGTCGGGAAGATCCCCTGGAGAAGGAAATGGCAACCCACTCCAGTACTCTTGCCTGGAGAATCCCATGGACAGAGGAGCCTGGTGGGATACAGTCCCTGGGGTCGCAGAGAGTCGGACACAACTGAGCGACGAATATTTTCCCTGCACTTCTATACTCCAATGAAAAAATTCTAAAATGGGGACTTCCCTGGGGGTCCACTGGTTAAGCCTGCGAGCTTGCACTTTAGGGGGTGTTCCGGGTTCCATTCTTGATCAGGGGACTGAGATCCCGCAGCCCTCTTCCATGGCCAGTAATACTAATTTGAATAAAATGAAACTTAAGAAAAGAAAAGAAAAGAAACCACACAGCACTGCCTTCCTGCTTGCCTGGAGATCTTTGTCTTGGAGTCTGGGAGGAAGTGAAGCCAGCTCCCACCTCCCCCCGCCCTTGAGTGTGAAGCCCGGCTCAGCCCACCAGGAAGTTGAGAAACTGTGTGAGGTCGTTTGGAAATGCGTCTCCTGGCATCTGGTTTCTTTTCTGGGAAAATCGATGTTATAACTTCGGGGGCTGCACCCTCCCCCCGAACGCCGGCTCACTGAGGTCATGCTGCCCACACCTCCGTTTTTCTGTGGAAGAGGCACTGACCCCCGCCTCCCCAAGACTCCTTTTCTTCTCTGACCCCGAGGAGAGTCTGGGAAGGGCGGAAATGTGGGATTCTGGCGGATGAGGGGGTGGGGAGGAGCTGTGTCGGCAAAAAGGGCAAAGAGAGGCTATCACCAAGTGTCTGCGCTGAGCTGGTCAGCCTCAGCCGCCGGACGAGTCTCTGATGGGGGGCGTCCTGGGCCCTGTGCGGGGTGTGGAGGAGAGTCCCTGGGCTCCCCCCACCGCACGCCAGGGCAGCCCCTGCTCCCATCGCTGTCACGGCCAGAAAGTCTCCAGACGTTGTTCTATGTCCCCTGGGAGGGTAAAGTCCTCCCAGTCTGTGAAGCACAGCCATAGGTGCATACCTGGGTGGATGGGTGGATAGTTGAGATAGATGGATGATGGCTGGCTGGATGGACGGGTGGATGGGTGGATGGATGGGTGGATAGTTGAGATAGATGGATGATGGCTGGCTGGATGGATGGATGAATGGACGGGTGGATGGATGGATGGATGGATGGATGGATGGATAGTTGAGATAGATGGATGATGGATGGATGGATGGATGGATGGACAGGTAGATATATGGATCAATGGATGGATGGATGGATACGTAGAGGGTTGGATGGATGGATAGATGTATGGATAGATAGATGGATGAATGGATAGATAGATGGATGGATAGAGAGATGTATGGATAGATACATGGATGGATGGATACATGTATGTATGTACGTGTAGATGGATGGATGGATGGATGGATAAATGTTTGGGTGGATGGATAGATGGATGGCTGGACGGATAGGTAGATGGGTGGATGGATGAATGGATGGGTGGATGGATGGATCGGTAGATAGATGGATGAATGGATGGATCAGTAAATGGATGGATGGATGGATAGGTAGATAGATGGATGAATGGATGGATCAGTAAATGGATGGATGGATGGATAGATACGTACATATACATGATAGATGATAGGTAAATGATTGCATAATTATACCAATCATAGAGAATGGAGACGGATAGAAAAGCAGACTGAGAAATCGCTAGGCGACAGACTGTCTCACGCCTGCTCAGGGTTCCTCAGCCTCAGAGCTGCTGACACCCGGGGCCGGACGTGTCTCCAACGTGGGGCGTTCTCTGCACTCCGGGGTGTGGAGCAGAAGCCAAGGCCAGTCAGACAAAAGCTGTATTAAAATGTAAGCAAATTTTAAAAACATATGATGGATTAAAATTTTTATTATTTTAAAAAATATGCAATAACCATCAAGGGTCTACTGTATAATACAGGGTACTGTACTTTCGTTCGGAGTCACATAAATATATTATTTTTTGGGTTCTTTTCCACTATAGGTTATTACAAAGTATTGAGTATAGTACTCTGTGCTTCCCAGATACTTTACTGGTAAAGAAACCACCTGCTAATATAGGAGACAAAAGAGACTCGGGCTTCCATCCCTGGGTGGGGAAGATCCCCTGGAGGAGGGCATGGCAAGCCACTCCAGCATTCTTGCCTGGAGAATCCCATGGACAGAGGAGCTTGGCAGGCTACAGTCCATGGGGTCGCAAAGATTCAGGTACGACTGAGCAATTTAGCATGCTTGCACGCATATACACACATACGTATAAGTGAATCACTCTGCTGTATGCCTTAAACTAACACAACCCAGCATATGAACTCTACTTCAATGAAAAAAAAATTTTTTTAACATGCAGATCAGAAAAGAGAAGTAAAACTGTATCCATCTGCAGACGACTGTTATATATAGAAAATCTTGACGAGGCTCCGCTAAAAAAGAATCTTCGAACTAATACCCAGATTTGGCCTGGCGGCAAGGCATAAGATTCAGAGACAAACGCAAGCGCTGTGGACCATCCAAAAAATGAAATTCAAAAAACAAGTCTATTTGCAATAGCATCCAAAAGATTGAAATATGTCCATTTTTTGTTGTTGTTCAGTTGCCAAGTCTTTTTTTTTTTAAATTGTAATGGGACACTAATTACTTTACAATATTGTATTGGTTTTGCCGTGAATCAGCCACGGGTGTACATGTGTCCCCCATCCTGAACCCCTATCCCACCTCCCTCCCCATCCCATCCCTCTGGGTCATCCCAGGGCACCAGCCCCGAGCACTTGTCTCATGCATTGAACCTGGACTGGCGATCCATTTCACATATGATAATACACATGTTTCAATGCTCTTCCTTCAAATCATCCCACCCTCGCCTTCTCCCACAGAGTCCAAAAGTCTGTTCTGTACATCTGCGTCTCTTTTGCTGTGTTGCATACAGGGTCATCGTTACCATCTTTCTAAATTCCATATATATGCGTTAGTATACTGTATTGGTCTTTATCTTTCTGGCTTACTTCACTCTGTATAAGGGGCTCCAGTTTCATCCACCTCATAAGAACAGATTCAAATGCATCCTCTTTAATAACTGAGTAATATTCCATGGTGTATATGTACCACAGCTTCCTTATCCATTCGTCTGCTGATGGGCATCTAGGTTGCTTCCATGTCCTGGCTATTATAAACAGTGCTGCGATGAACATTGGGGTGCACGTGTCTCTTTCAGATCTGGTTTCCTCAGTGTGTATGCCCAGAAGTGGGATTGCTGGGTCATATGGCAGTTCCATTTCCAGTTTTTTCAGGAATCTCACAGTTAACCTTTAATAAAGGGTAAAAGGTATTGTGTGTTGTGGCGGGGGAAACCCAAGCCTCAAATAGAGACAGTGAAAATGGGAACACGCATGCGCTGTGTTAAAGGGACCGTCCCCCGGCCAGCAGCCCTTGTAAGTCGGCGGTCACTCTGGAGGACTCTGTCCCCCAGGCCCTCTGCCCCGTCTTCCAACCTCTCTGCACACTCTCCCGAAGGACTCTTAGCTGCCACCCAGGACCAGGCATCATCTCCTTTACTCTCGTTTGCCTTGTCCACAGACCCTGCTGGGAGCTCTGAGCTGGTCTCAGAACACACCAGGGCGATGAAGATGAAAAAAAGGGCTGAAGGTGAAAACGCAGAGACTGTCGCACAGACTGAAGGGGGTCAGAAAGAGAAAGACAAGTGTCGCATCGTGACAGGTTTATGAGGCGTCTAGAAAAATGGCAGAGATGCTCCCGCTTGCAAAGCAGAAATAGAGACACAGACGTAGGGACTCAGGGGGGAAGGTGGGGGCAGGATGGATTGGGAAATTGAGATGGACGTGCATCCACTGTTGAGGCGTGGGTGCTAAGTCGCTGCAGTCGTTTCTGACTCTCTGCGACCCCGCGGACTGTAGCTCCGCCAGGCTCCTGTGTCCGTGGGGGTCTCCAGGAAAGAACAGTGGAGTGGGTTGCCGTGTCCTCCTCCGGGGGAATCTGCCTGACCCAGAGATCAGACTCGGGTCTCTGAACGTCTCCTGTGTTGGCATGCAGATTCTTTCCCACTAGCGCCACCTGGGAAGCCCATATTGATATGGATATGATGTAGGTAATACGTCATTATACACATTGACAGATACAATATATCAATAAGTGTGCATATTGATACTATGTATGTAGTAGATAAGGAGAACCTATTGTACCTCACAGGGAGCTCTACTTAGGGCGCTGTGGAGACCTAATGGGAGGGAAATCCAATAAAGAGGGGATACACCTGCTGAAGCTCCAGTCCTTTGGCCACCTGCTGCGAAGCGCCAACTCATTGGAAAAGACCCTGATGCTGGGAAAGATTGAAGGCGGGAGGAGAAGGGGACGACAGAGGATGAGATGGCTGGATGGCATCACCGACTCGATGGACAGGAGTTTGAGTAAACTCCGGGAGTTGGTGATGGACAGGGAGGCCTGGCGTGCTGCAATCCACGGGGTTGCAAAGAGTCGGACGCGACTGAGCAACTGAACTGAACTGAGATGAGGTGACTAACTTGGTAACTGATCTGAGTCGACTTGGGGAACCTCCGTGTCCCGTCCTTGGGAAGACTACCCTCTCCATGTCTGTGATGAAAATGGTCGCTGAGGGGCTTCCCTGGTGGGCCCAGTGGTGAGGAACCGTCCTGCCAGTGCAGCAGACAGGGGTTCGATTCCCGATCGGGGGGGAAAAAAATCCCACGTTCCCTGGAGCAAGTAAGCCCATGCCTCACAACTGCCGAAACCCGGGGGGCCCTGGAGCCCACGCTGAATAAAAGAAGCCGCTGCAATGACAAGCCTGTGTGCCCCAGCTGGAGAAAACCACAGCACGGTCCAAAACATCTAATAAATTAAAATGATCAGCGAGACCAGACCCACCTAGTCCCTGCTCTGAGAAGACTTGGTGAAGCGTCTGGCCTGACTCTAAGAAAGACGACCTTCTCCACGCGAGTGGATGGGAGCGGGTATGGAGGAGACCAGGGGACCCACCTGTCCCAGTTCCTCCTAGCAGCAGGCGTGGCAAGGGGAGGGGAGGGAATCGAGGGGAAGAAAACAGGAACACAGCCGAAGGCGTCCGGCCCATCACTGTCGGATGAGGAAGAGAGGCGTCGGGGCATTCAGACGGGCAAGCCTCGAGGGAGAGCAATGGGGATCGCAGGTCGGCAGACGCGAGCGTGCGGGGTGTGTGTCGGAGGGGTGGGGTGTGACCCGGTCCCCCTTGACCCCCGGGGTCCCCGAAAGTGTCATTTTCCTGCTTCTGCTGCTGCCCCGGGCGGCTGGCGCTCCAGGTGGGTCAGAACAAAAGTTGCTCTGCCGCGCCGGGGGCTAACTCACTTCAGCCGTGTCCGACTCTCTGCGACCCCGTGGACTGTAGCCCCGCCGGGCTCCTCTGTCCGTGGGGATTCTCCAGGCAGGAATCCTGGAGTGGGTGGCCGTGCCCTACCTCCAGGGGATCTTCCCGACCCAGGGGTCAAAGCTGGGTCTCCTGCATGGGCAGGCGAACTCTGTTCCCTGCGCACGAGCTGGGAGGCCCCGGTAACCCGAGGGCGTGCAGTGAAAACACCTTTCCGAAGCAGGGCGCCCAGGCAGACGGCGTGACCGCTGAGGGGTAGCGTGTGGGCGCCGCGTTCTTGGGTCCGGATGAGCCCCGGGGGGGAGTTGGCCAGGTCGGGGTGGGAGATTTCGGAGTTCCCCGGGGCCAGCCCGTGCCTGTCGGGACTGGAAAGCAGACTTGGGTTTGCGAGCTGTGTGTGTGCTGCGGTGATGGGGACCCGTCGGGGTTACAGGTGTTGCCTGGGACGCTGGTGTTGCGTTTTGTGTGGCTCAGTTGGTCAAGAATCCGCCTGCAGTGCAGGAGACCCCAGTTCGATTCCTGGGTCGGGAAGATCTGCTGGAGAAGGGGCAGGCTACCCACTCCAACATTCTTGGGCTTTCCTGGTGGCTCAGCTGCTAAACAATCTACCTGCAATGGGGGAGACCTGGATTCCATCCCTAGGTTGGGAAGCTTCCCCTGGAGACGGGAAAGGCTACCCACTCCAGTATTCTGGCCTGGAGAATCCCATGCAGCCCATGGGGTCGCACAGAGTCGGACACGACTGAGCAACTTCCACTCACGCACTCCCTGGCACGCCTAAAACCACGGTGAGCTCCACGGGCAAGCTCGTGCCAGGGTCCCCCTTGGACCGGCCTCCCGGTTAGCCAGCCCCCTCCGCAGGGCGTGTCCTGAATCCGAGAGACGGCGTCGGTCCCCTCCGCCCAGCCTACATGGTCTCAAAACTGAAATCTTTAAATGGGGAAAGAAAGCGCGGCCTGGTGACTTCCAAAACAAGAAGGGAAAGCGGGCGTGAAGAAGCAAAGGACGACTCGATTCCATTTATAGGCAGCAAAGCAGCAGAGTGGAGTCCACGCAGGCAGAAAGTGGGTGCGTGGTCAGAGGGGGTGGAGGCTGCCGGCTCTTGGGGACAGGTCTCCCTCGAGGAGATGGGAAGGTTCTGCAACCAGGCTTGGCGGATGTGCGGGGTGTCACTGCCTTGCATGAGGGGGCTTCCCGGGTGGCTCAGCTGGTAAAGAATCGGTCTGCCGATGCAGGAGACGCGGGTTCCATACCCGGTTCGGGAAGATCCCCTGGAGCAGGAAATGGCAACCCACTCCAGTGTTCTTGCCTGGAGAATCCCCGTGGACAGAGGAGCCTGGTGGGCTACAGCCCATGGGGTCGCAGAGAGTTGGACACGACTTGGCGACTGAACGTACAGGCTTGCATCCCGTGTGAATTTAGCCTGAATTCCAAAGAAAAGGGGCAAAATTAAGTGAAACAGCGATAAGATTTCTGTGGGTTTCGGTCTTCTGACCACTTCTGTGAGGCTCCTAGAAGTGCTTCACAGGATGGGAGTGACAATTAAACCAGGGATTGGCTGAATGAGATACATCATGTCGTTGTTCAGTTGCTCAGTCATGTCTGACTCTCTGCGACCCCGTGGACTGCAGCACGCCAGGCCTCCCTGTCCATCACCATCTCCCAGACTTTGCTCAAACCCACGTCCATCGAGTCGGTGATGCCATCCAACCGTCTCATCCTCTGCCGTCCCCTTCTCCTCCCGCCTTCAATCTTTCCCAGCATCTGAGTCTTTCCCAATGAGTCAGCTCTTCGCATCGGGTGGTCAGAGTATTAGAACTTCAGCTTCAGCATCAGTCTTTCCAATGAATATTCAGGGTTGATTTCCTTTCGGATGGACTGGTTGGATCTCCTTGCAGTCCAAGGGACTCTCAAGAGCCTTCCCCAGTGCTAGGATACATCACACTCATTGCAGAGTCTCCTTCGGAGATTTCCTCACAATCCTTGACCAAGAGCCGGGGTCTGCGTTGAACTGATTATTTGAAGCGAGCAGCTTCTGGGGCTGGATTTCTGAGTCCCTTTGTGGTACATGAGAACTCTCTTTTTCGGTCAGGGTTACAGCAGTTTCTGGTTTTTGCTCCATCACGATGAGCAGGAAGCCGATGGGAGTTCAATGCACAGGAAGTTAGTGGGGAAGTTGGGGTGAAGGGTGTTGATGAGTCCGGTGGGGGGGGTGACTCGTGGGTAATCCCCTCCGCGTGTCCACCCCCGCTGCCGACCCAGAGGCCAGTACAACGCTATGCCCCTCGGAGGAGAAAGCGGGACTCAGGGGGCTTGGTAAGACAGGTGCTGCCATCACTGAGGAGATGGGGAGATGGGTCAGGCTGTGGTCCCCTCCCCCCCAACCCCCGTCTCCCGTTAAGCAAAGCTCAGACCACAGACATTTCGCAAATTGCAGATGTGAAAATCCAGGCGTGCAGCAAGAGCCGTGGGTGTGTGTTGATTGAGGAAGGTCCTCTCTGAGAGGTTCCAGGGTGCAGTGGGCAGACAACCACACCCCCTCCCCACTGCAGGAAAACAGCCTCCCCCGGAGGGGCTCAGACAGCAGACCCCAGAGAAAGACGAAGTCTGCGTGGGGCGGGGTCATGGGGTGGGTCCCTGAGATGGGGGAACAGGAGATGACGGTCAGGTGGGAAAGTTGGAACGGTTCTGGTGGGTGGTTTGGTTTCGTTTTGTTTTTTACCCCTCTGTGATGGCAAGTGAGGTTCCCTGGGGGGAACGGGGTAGAGGGTGTTGCGGCGGGGGGCAGGAATCTGAGGCTGGGTGCTTGTCCCCAGGAGTGCTGGCGGACAGGTGTCCCTGTCCTTAAGGGGGGAGGGTGCTTGCGGTCCTCCGTCCTCGGCATCCGGCCCGGAGGACCTGGTGAAAATGCAGACGGTCTGAATGAGTCTGAGAAGAGAAGGCAAGGAAGTGGGCAGAGGCGGGTGGGTATCTGTAAACAGCAGAGTTAAACATAGGAGGCCCAGGGGACTTGTTAGCAGAGACGCTGAGGGTGTCGGGGGTGGGGGGTGGGTGGGAGCTCATCCCGTGGCTCAGCGGTTACAAAAATAAAATCTGCTTGCAAGACAGAAGATGCAGGGAACGCCGTAGGTTCGATCCCTGGGTTGGGAGGATGCCTTCGAGGAGGGCATGGCAACCCACTCCAGTATTCTTGCCTGCAGAATCCCACGGACAGAGGAGCCTGGCGGGGCTGCAGTCCGTGGGGTCGCAAAGTCAGACTCACTACTGACCAGGAGGAGGGCCTGGTCTGGAGTCTGTGCGGGGTCAGCAGACTGCGACCGTCACGAACGTGCCTCCGAGACGTGACCCAGGGGGACTGGGTGAGCGAGGGCAGCTGGGGTTCAGGGACGTGGGGGCGTCTTTCCCGGTGGAGAAGCCCACAGGAGCCAGGAGGCTCCCCCCGTGGAGACCCCCGTGTCGCCAGAGGGGAGACGCGGGCCAAGAATGGGATGCCGTGCGGAATGTGCGCCGGCCGTCTGCGGCTGGTGGGTCCCTCAAGGGGGTCCGAGCGCCTGGGTGGAGGGTGGACGAAGCCCCCTGGCTGGGGACTGGAGCCTGAAGGCTCTGAACTGGACGTGCGTCCGAGATGCAAGGTCCTCGGAGCGGAGCGGAGCTACGGCTGAGTGGAGAGGTGGAAGACGGTCTGTGAGGACCAGAGGGAGGAAGAGGAAGATGGAAGGAGACAGGAATGATGCAGGGATGCACGGATGGGGAGAAAAGGAAGGGAGAGATACAGGGAAACAGGCAAGGAGGAACAAAGATCAGAGGAAAAAAAAAGCATGTCATTTCTCACGGCAACCCCCAGGAAAGGAACTCCCCAAGAGACAGAAAGCCACCTTGAGACCGGTAGACTCCAAAAACCCAAGCGCATGATCGAAAATTCGACCGTGCCTGGTAAAATAGAGACAGGTAGGGGGGAACCCTCTGGAAAAAGATACAGGGTCCAGAGGGTGGGATTCCCGGGAGCAGGAGATGAGGAGGGGGTCTGCTAGATCGGAGCTCGAGACAAATGGAGATTTGCACCGTACGCAAATGTAAAGGCACATTGCAAGTGACAGCAATACCGGAAAGGAATCACTCTGACCAGAATCAGCTGGGTCTGATTTTTGGTGGCCCCGTGGACCATAGCCCCGCCAGGCTCCTCTGTCCGTGGGAGGGATTCTTCAGACGAGAATGCTGGAACGGGTTGCCGTGCCCTCCTCCAGGGGATCTTCCTGGCCCGGGAATCGAAACCGAGTCTCCTGCGTTGGCAGGCGGGCCCTTCACCATCTGAGCCACTGGGGAAGCTCAACTAAAAAACACCGCTAGGGAAACGGTGGGCACGTCCACAGATGCCACCCCAAACCCAGCTGGACGATCAGCTGTTTTCTGTGGAGTGTGGCTTTGTGGGGGATAGAGCACGGTACCTTTGTAGTTTTGTTTTTTTTTTAAGTTTGATCTTTTAATTTTATATTTTTCGCCCGAGATGTGCGGCATGTGAGATCTTAGTTCCCCAGCCAGCGATGGAACCCGAGCCTCCCGCATGGGAAGCTCTCCATCTTAACATCTGGACCACCAGGGAAGCCCCTACATTTTTTGTTTAATGTTATTTGAGTTTATTTGTCTGGGGCGAGTGTAGGTTTGCAGAAACATGAGGTTTGGAAAGTGTTGGGAATTCCTGTGTACCCACTTCCCCCTAGAGTTAGTTCCGCAACGGCGGACACCAAGCGTCAGTGTGGAACGTCTCTTGCAATTGATGGAGCAAGTTTGACGCTATATTCTTGACTCAAAGTCATAATTTGCATTAGGGGGTCACTCCAATACTTTGGCTGCCGGATGCGAAGGGCTGAGTCATTGGAAAACACCCTGATGCTGGGAAAGATTGAGGGCGGGAGCAGAAGGGGACGGCAGAGGATGAGATGGTTGGATGGCATCACCGACTCCATGGACGTGAGTTTGAGTAAACTCCGGGAGTTGGTGATGGACAGGGAGGCCCGGCGTGCTGCAGTCCATGGGGTCGCAAAGAGTCGGACACGACTGAGCAACTGAACTGAACGGAACTGAACTTGCTGTTGGACGTTCTAGGGGTTTGGACAAATGTGTGATGGCATGTATCCGTCATTAGAGCAGAATATTTCCACTGCCCTAAAAGTTTCCTGTCCTGCACCTGTTCATCCCTCCTGTTCTCATAACCCCTGACAACCACTGATGCTTTTTCTGTATCCACTGTTGGGGTTCACTCACTTACTCGTGTCTGACTCTTCGAGACTCCGTGGGCTGAAGCCCGCCAGGCCTCCCTGTCCTTCACCATCTCCTGGAGTTTGTTCAGACTCATCTCCACCGTCTTCTGGAGTTTGTTCAAATTCATGTCCATTGAGTCAATGATGCCATCCAACCATCTCTTCCTCTGTCGTCCCCTTCTGCTCCCGCCTTCAATCTTTCCCAGCATCAGGGTCTTTTCCAGTGAGTCAGCTCTTTGCATCAGGTGGCCTGAGTATTGGAGCTTCAGCTTCAGCATCAGTCCTTCCAATGAATATTCAGGACTGATTTCCTTTAGGACGGACTGGTTGGATCTCCTTGCAGTCCAACGGACTCTCAATAGGATTCTCCACCACCACAGTTTGAAAGCATCGATTCTTTTGCGCTCAGCTATAGTTTTACCTTTTCCAGAAAGTCATAGAACTGGAATCATGCACTCTGTGTGTGCTAACTCACTCAGTCATGCCCGACTCTTTGGGACCCCATGGGCTATAGCCCGCCAGACTCCTCCGTCCATGGGATTCTCCGGGCAAGAATAATGGAGTCCGTTGCCATTCCCTTCTCCAGGGGACCTTCCCAACCCAGGGATCAAACCAGGATCTCTTAAGTCTCCTGTGTTGGCAGGCAGATTCTCTGCCACCTGGGAAGCCCATGCACTTTGAACCCTCTTTCAAATTGTCTATTTAGTTAATTTATTTTTTTGGCTGCATCATATACCCTGGGGGATCTTAGTACAGCGACCAAGGATTGAAATCACGGCCTCCGGCGTTGGGAGGGTGGAGTCTTAACCACTGTAAGCCAGTGACCCAGGATGCTGGCTAGGCACATTGTCGATGCTGACCACCACCCTGGAGAGAGTCCTGTGGTTTCCTTTTTTTTTTTTCCCCCATCTCCCTGGGGAAACATCACTGGTGTCCGCATCAAGACTCCCACGAAGGCTGGTTTTTCTCTCCCTGCAGAGCTTCTGCGCCGTCCGGGAAGCCCCGCGAGTCTCCTGGCCGTGATTGTCCTCCTGGCCGTGGTGCTCGACTCTGCCTGGCTCCTCACCCAGGAGCAGCAGGGTGAGTATGTGAACATGCCTGACCTCTTTCTGCCTCCCCCGTTCCCCGGACCCCAGCTTCTGAGACACGTGCCTATCAGTTCAGCTCAGTCGCTCAGTCGTGGCTGATTCTTTGCGACCCCATGGACCGCAGCACGCCAGGCCTCCTTGTCCATCACCAACTCCTGGAGCTTACTCAAATTCACGTCCAGGGAGTCGGTGATGCCATCCGACCATCTCATCCTCTGTCGTCCCCTTCTCCTCCTGCCCTCAATCTTTCCCAGCATCAGGGTCTTTCCTAATGAGTCGATTCTCCGCATCAGGTGGCCAAATGATTGGAGTTTCAGCTTCAGCATCGGTCCTTCCAATGAATACTCAGGACTGTTCTCCTTTAGGATGGACTTGTCTGATCTCCTTGCAGTCCAAGGCACCCTTAAGAGTCTTTTGCAACACCTCAGCTCAAAAGCATCAGTTCTTCGGAGCTCAGCTTTCTGTATGGTCCAACTCTCACATCCGTACATGACCACTGGGAAAGCCATAGCTTTGACCAGACGGACCTTTGTTGGCATGACTGTGGGCGTGGCCATGCCTACGACTGTGTCTAATTTCATGATTTTCCTTCTATTCCGAAGTCTGCCGGGGTTATAACTCCTGTTGTGTTCACCCCTTGTGGTTATGTGAATAGTCCCGCACCCATCCTGCAGACCCAGGTGCCCGTGACGAGATGGGAGTAGATAGCCTCCGCTCCTTCTCACGTGGTTGGTCTTCATTTATTTTCGTGGTAGACGTCTCCCCTTGGCCTGCCCTGGTGGCTCAGAGGTGAAGAATCTCTCTGCAGTGCAGGAGACGCGGGTTCCATCCTTGGGTTGGGAAGAACCTCCCCCCTGCCCGCCCAGAGGAGGGCATGGCAACCCACTGCCATATTCTTGCCTGGAGCATCCCACGGACAGAGGAGCCTGGCGGGCTACAGTCCAGGGGGTCACAAAGAGTCGGAAATGGCTTAGAGACTGTAAAACAACAACAGAAACATCCTTCCACTTGGAGAAAGGGGCAGGAAGCAGAGACGGGACAGACAGTAGGGGACAAAGAGGATTTGACAAGAGGTGGTAGGTTGACAGTTGACCCCCAAGAACGCCGATCCTTGCTTGCAAGACCTGAGACGAATTGCTTAAGTGGGCATGGAGTTGGGAAAGGGGGAGTTTTTTTTTTGATTCCTGAGGTCATGTCTTCCAGATCTTCCAACCGTGAAGCCAAACTCCAGCCTCAATGTGAAGTTCGACCCAAAGACGACGAGGCTGACTTGGGACTGCAAGGAGAACACCACGTATGGGGAATGCGTGTTGATTCACAAGGAGAAGGGGCGGATTAAGAAAAAGGTGAGGCGGTGTGGGCAATGAGCTTGAAGAAACTCGGGGAGATGGTGAAGGACAAGGGGACCCTGGCGTGCTGCAGTCCATGGGGTCGCAAAGAGTCAGACTGAGGGGCTGACCAGCACCAAGGAGGTAGATTGGACCGGCCCCGTGGCTATCCTTTGTAGAGCTCGCATCAAGCGCGGGAGACAAAAACGCAAGCGTGGCTGGGGATGCATCGAGGAAGTCATGGTTCGAGGTTCACCGGGGAAGTGACCCTCATGTCCAAGATGTTTTCAGTAGGCTGACTCTCCTTGCGGGGAGAGCCACGTTCCTTGGCTTCGTCGGTCCACATGCTAGACTTGATCCTGAGAAAGAAACAGCATTCGCTCCGCCTGTTACGTGGAAACAGACTGACTTGGATATAGTGTCAGGATGCCGTCCGTGAGGGAATGATGACTATGAGATGAGACAAGAAAAGTCAATCCCGTAGAAGAGGGTGTGGGGACTTGCCTGCTGGTTTAAGACTTTGAGCTTCCAGTGGAGGGGTTGCGGGTTCAGTCCCTGGTCGGGGAACAAAGATTCCCACAGCCTGCATGCTGTGGCCAAAAACACATGCGGGGGGCGTGAGGTTCCAGAGAAAGGTCAAGCGGTGAGGGCGCAAAGAGCGGTCCAGCCTGCGTCCCTTGGGAGTTTCGTGAGAAACAGAGGCTCCCAGACCTCACCTGGGACTTGTGTTACCAGACTGTGCATTTTTACAAGATCCCTGGTGAGTTCCAGGTGGGTTCGGAGGGATGTTTAAGAGGGAGGGGACGTATGTATACTTCCAGCTGATTCACGGTGTTGCAGCAAAAATTAACAGAGCCTTGTGAAGCCATTACGTGCATGTCCCTTCAGTCATTTCTGACTGTTTGCGACCCCATGGACTGTAGCCCCGCCAGGCTCCTGGGACCATGGGATTCTCCAGGCAAGAATACTGGAGTGGGTGGCCATGCCCTCCTCCAGAGGATCTTTCCCATCCGAGGGATGGAACCCATGTCTCTTGCATCACCTGCATTGCAGATAAATTCTTTACCCACTGAGCCACCTGGGAAGCCCAAAGCAATTAAAACTCCAATTAAAAATAATTTTCATTTTTTTAAAAAGGTGAGCTCTGAACACGGACTTTCTGAGCCTTGCTAGTTAGTGGGCCTCTTCTCAAAGAAGGTACCTGGGGCGAGATTTCACACAGGGAGGTGAACGTCGTGACGGGGGTCAGTGTAGGAGCAGATAGCGTTTGAGGATGAGAGGAAAGAAGACAGGTTCTTCGTAACCCACTGGCTGGTTGCATCTCTTCAGGTCAAAGACAACGAATGTCACTGCACATTTCCAGACTGTTCTCTCCACGGGGGAGTCACGCTCACCGTCCAAGTAAATGTCAACCAGAGACGGCTTTCAGAAAGGCTGGTCTACAGTAACCCAGGTAGGGAAAACACGGCGGGTGACCCTTCTGCTCCCCACGAGCATTCAGAGTCCACCGTCCCACCTTTTTCAGCTTCACGGAGATGTGTTTGACGCACAGCAGTTGTGTATCTCTGAGGATTTTTTGGGCTTTGTCATTTCGGTGTTTTTGGTTCTGGCGGTCCTCTGCGGCTTGTGGAATCTGACGTCCCTGACCGGGGATTGAACCCAGGCCCACAGCAGTGAAACTGCAGAGCCCTAACCACTGGGCAGCCAGGGAATTCCCACATGTGCCGTTTTCAATGTCTACGCGCTCCGCGAAACGATGACCGCAAACGAGCTGTTAAGGCATCTATTCGGTCGCGTCTGTTCTTGTTGGTTGCTTGGTTGGTTTGGGTATTTTTTGTGGCGAGAACCCTGAAGGGATCTTCCCTCTTCAGTTCAGTTTGGTCTGACTCTGTCACCCCATGGACTGCAGCACGTCAGGCCTCCACTGTCCATCACCAACTCCCAGAGCTTGCTCAAACTCATGTCCATCGAGTCGGTGATGCCATCTAACCATCTCATCCTCTGCCGTCCCCTTCTCCTCCCGCCTTCAATCTTTCCCAGCATCAGGGGCTTTTCCAGTGAGTCAGCTCTTCGCATCAGGTGGCCAAAGGATTGAAGTTTTAGTTTCAGCATCAGTCCTTCCAATGAATATTCAGGACGGATTTCCTTTCGGATGGACTGGTTAGATCTCCTTGCTGTCCAAGGGACTCTCAAGAGTCTTCTCCAACACCGCAGTTCAAAAGCATCAATTCTTCTGCGCTCAGCTTTCTTGATAATCCAACTCTCACATCCATACATGACCACTGGAAAAACCATAGCCTTGACTAGACGGACCTTGGTTGGCAAAGTAATGTCTCTGCTTTTTAATATGCAGCCTAGGTTGGTCATAGCTTTTCTTCCTTTGAGCAAGCGTCTTTTAATTTCATTTCTTTTCTCTTAGGGAATTTCAAGTGGACAATGCAGTATTGTCAACTGTATCCATCACCTTGTGTGTTAGATCCCTGGAACTTATTCTTCTGTTTTTCGGGAAGAGCCTGAGAAGGACCGGTATTGATTCTTCTTTGAACCATGAAGCCAACGGGTCCATCCCCGTTTAAACGTCATTGTTTTGTTTCTGTCCCTTCCCAGGTAGGGAGGGCACAGCTGCCCGAAACTTCTCCTGTGTCATCTACGACGCGGATTTCATGAACTGCAGCTGGGCCAAGGGCCGAGCGGCCCCCGACGACGTGCAGTATTTTTTGTACACGCGATCAAAGTAAGTGTCGACCTCACATAGACCACCCTGAGAGATAGGTGCTATGCAGAAGCGAAAACTGCCCTGACGGTTCTCTGAACGTTTTGGGGATCTCACAGGAAAAGAATCGAAAGGGAATGTCCTCATTACCTGAAAGACTCGGGGACCCACGTGGGATGTCACCTCCGAGACCTCTCGGGGTTAACGTCGTACGGTTACTTCCTGGTTAACGGCACCAGCCAAGAAACAGGAATCCAGTTCTTCGACTCGCTTTTGCTGTTAAAGGAAATAGGTGAGAACAACCACCCGGAATTTAAAAGCACCGGTTAGTTTGACGTGACAGAATTTGTGTAGGCATCTGCGTTGAGGTTCCCGGAGACGCTATAACTAATGACCACAGACTGGGAGGCTGCAAAGAACGGAAATGTTTTGCCCCAGGGTTCTGGAGGTCAGAAATCGTGGTCCCTTTTTGGAGCATCTGAAAGAACACCCGCTCCCACGTCTGAATGCTCGCTCCTGGTGAGAGCCAGCAGCAGCCCTTGCTTCCAGACGAGTTATTGCAGGCTCGGAACCTGCTCCCTCCTCCTGGTGAAATCGGGAGCTCCTGTTCCTGTCGGGATGGCAGAAACGGGTCTCCCCTCCGTGGTCCAGGGGAGGCATTCCGCATCACAGGTGTCTCCGGGGGGTGGGGGGGGGTCTCTTACAGAGCAGTACAACGCTCCCGACAATATCACCGTCCGCTGCAACGAGTCCCACTGCCTCATCCGCTGGGAACAGCCCAGGACCCGGCAGCCTCGGTCCAACATGGAGTTCCAGTACCAGCTGGACATCCAGAGATGGGTGAGCGGACTCGGCTCCGAGCAGGGCAGTGAGCCTCAGTGAGCCTGGCAGGCAGCCCCGCCGCCCGACACCCAAGAGGGTGCGGAAGGGGTGGGCGTCGGGGGAGATCCAGGGTCCGCTCCAAGGCCAGCTGGACCCCGTGTAGACGCGGGTGAGCCCTCGGAAACCTGGCTGCCCAGACCCAGCGTAGAGAAGAAAGCAGGATCCCACTACTGTATGTCCCCGGGGACCCATTGGACTAGAGGCCTCTAGTTCAAGTCCAACGGGACCCAGCGTGGACACGGGTGAGGCCACGGAAGCCTGTCTGTCCAGCCCCAGTGTAGATAAGAAGCAGGATCCATCTACTGCAGGTCCACGGGGACCCACGTTAAGACAAGAGCCCGCTACTCATGGTCATCTGGACCCAGTGTAGATAGGAAGGAACCCTTTTCCTATGACCTCCGGAACCCACGCGGGCGAGGAAGATGCTCTCCTTCTGCACCTGAATCCAGTATAGACAAGCAAGAACGCTCATTCTCTTCCACCGGGACCCAGTGTAGACATGACACCCTCCTCACGTCCCCCTGACCCCGTGTAGACATGACTCACCCACCTCACGTCCCCCTGACCCAGTGTAGACATGACACCCTGCTCACAACCCCCTGACCCAGTGTAGACATGACTCACCCTCCTCACATCCCCCTGACCCAGTGTAGACATGACTCACCACCTCACGTCCCCCTGACCCAGTGTAGACATGACACCCTCCTCACGTCCCCCTGACCCAGTGTAGACATGACACCCTACTCATGTCCCCCTGACCCAGTGTAGACATGACTCACCCTCCTCACGTCCCCCTGACGCAGTGTAGACATGACACCCTACTCACGTCCCCCTGACCCAGTGTAGACATGACACCCTCCTCACATCCCCCTGACCCCGTGTAGACATGACTCACCCTCACATCCCCCTGACCCAGTGTAGACATGACTCACCCTCCTCACGTCCCCCTGACCCAGTGTAGACGTGACTCACCCTCCTCACGTCCCCCTGACCCAGTGTAGACATGACACCCTCCTCACGTCCCCCTGACCCAGTGTAGACATGACTCACCCTCACATCCCCCTGACCCAGTGTAGACATGACTCACCCTCCTCACGTCCCCCTGACCCAGTGTAGACATGACTCACCCTCCTCACGTCCCCCTGACCCAGTGTAGACATGACACCCTCCTCACGTCCCCCTGACCCAGTGTAGACATGACTCACCCTCCTCACGTCCCCCTGACCCCGTGTAGACATGACTCACCCTCCTCACGTCCCCCTGACCCAGTGTAGACATGACTTACCCTCCTCACGTCCCCCTGACCCAGTGTAGACATGACACCCTCCTCACGTCCCCCTGACCCAGTGTAGACATGACTCACCACCTCACGTCCCCCTGACCCAGTGTAGACATGACTCACCCTACTCACGTCCCCCTGACCCAGTGTAGACATGACACCCTCCTCACGTCCCCCTGACCCAGTGTAGACATGACTCACCACCTCACGTCCCCCTGACCCAGTGTAGACAGGGAGCATCCTCTCCTCACACCCTCCCATTCCTGGTGTAGACAGGTGGACCCTGTCCTCGAAGCCCATGTGGCTTCTTCATATGGTCCACCACCAGCCACGTTTCTATAGGAGCCGTGAACCAAGTCCACCCTCTGTCCTGTGGTCAGGTTCTTCCTTCTATTTGTGTCCACCTCCGGCATAGGGGAGGAATATAAGGAGCTCAACTGTTTCTTGGGCACTGACTGTTTTTTTTCTCTTGACTCCATGGAAAGGGGAGATGGGAGGAGATCTGTGAAAAACTTTCAAGATGGAGAGACGTAAATATTCTCTTTTGGTTTGTGTTTTTTTCTAGCATGATACCAGCAGCAGTAGAAATCAACCGGTGAGTCCGACCCTGACCCTAAATATCCGCTTGCAGTTCAGTCTTGTGTGTCCGTAGGCATGCCTAGTGGCTTCAGTTCTGTCCGACTCTCTGTGACTACATGGACTGCAGCCCACCAGCCTCCGCTGTCCATGGGATTCTCCAGGCCAGAACACTGGAGTGGGTTGCCATGCAACCTCCTCTATCCGATGAGGAAGTTGAACTTGGTCCTCTGAACATCCTTTGCGGGGCCATGACCCGTCTGTGGGTCTGTCCACATCCTCCACAGTTCCTCAACTATCGCTTCATCTGTACTGAACGATCCCAGGATCCCCAGGAGTAGTCACTCAGAAAATTCAGGACAATCACCCATTCTCTTTATTTGTCTACGCATCTCTTTGCAGTATTCAGGACGCAAATTACAACATTCACACCCAGGTTGGGAGGGTGTGGGCTTGCATGTTTCTCTCCAGCTGGACAGCTGAAAAGACACCCTCCCCCCCAGTCTTTTTCTCAACACAGGTCACAAGTCTAACTTTCTGCTTTCTCCAAAGATTGTGGTTTTTGGTGACTCGGGGAATAGGTACAACTTTCCGAAACCGGGATCCAAAGCAAAACATACTGTGAAGATAAGGACAGCGGACGCCCGGAAGGCCCGCTGGGGTGCCTGGAGCCAGCCCGTTGAGTTCGGTAGGTGTCCCGAGACCATCCCCGGGCAGGTCCTGGCATGCTGAGTCCTTCTCTGAGCCATTCAGCGAAGCGTTCCCGTCCACGAGCCCATGGTGACATTTCCCCTGGCATCAGCAACACCCAGTCAGGGAAAGTGAAAATCATGCGGTCGTGCCTGACTCTCTGTGACCCCACGGACGGTAGCCCGCCAGGCTCCTCTGTCCATGGGATTCTCCTGGCAAGAATACTGGGGTGGGTTGCCATGCCCTCCTCCAGGGATCTTCCCCACCCAGAGCTTGAACCCAGGTCTCCTGCATTGCAGGCAGATTCTTTGCTGTCTGAGCCACCAGAGAAGCATTAATTTAAACTATGGGCCAAAAAGTAAAAATAAAAATTGACTTTTCCAGAATACAGTTCTAAAACAGACTTGACTCACCTCCACATGATTTTTTTGTTGTTGTTTGTTTCGCCTGCTATCTGTAACATGCAGTTTTGACAATTGATGTGTCGCTTAAAAGAAAAGATACTGCTTTGCCTAACAGCTCACATTTTATCTGTGTATACTGAGAAATATTGCAACAGTGAACGCGTCAATCAGGTTATAATCACTCAGAGTGAGAGTTTCTCACTGTGTTTTTGACTATTCACAGATGAAAAATGTGCCCTATTTAGGAAAATCATTTTAGAGAAGAAAATGGCAAACCACTCCAGTATTCTTGTCCGTGGGAAATCCCATGGACAGAGGAATTCTTAGTTGTGAATTGTAGCTCAGTTGGTAAAGAATCTGCCTGCAATGCAGGAGACCTGGGTTCGGTTCCTGGCCTGGGAAGATCCCCTGGAGAAGGGAACGGTGGTCTGCAGTCCATGGGGTCAGAAAGAGTCAGACACGACTGAGCGACTAATACAGACAGGGGAAAATAGTTTATTGTAAAGAGCACTTATTCTAAATGACACGTGAAATTAAACCTTAAGGATAGATGGGAGAGGACTTCTCCAGTGGTCCAGCGGGTAAGATCTGCCTTCCAATGCAGGGGATGTGTGTTGGATCCCTGGTTGGGGAGCTAAGACCTCACATGCCTTGAGGCAAAAAGACCTAAAAATGAAACAGAGGCCATAGGGAATTCCCTGGCGGTGCAGTGGCTGAGAGGCTGTGCTCCCAATGTTTAATCCCTGGTCATGGAACTAGATCCCACGTGCCGCAGCTAAGCCCCAGCACAGTCAAATAAAGGAATAAATATTAAAAGGAGAATTAATACTGTAGTAAATTCACCAAATGGGAGGGAATTTGGTTTACAACTGTTTGCCTAGAGCTGTTCATCCTATTCAACGATTCATGCTTTCTTCTGTCCATTTTTAGATTAAATGGTCTTTAGGTTGCTGTGTTCCAAGCGTGCTTTAGGTGCTTTGAATGTGGTGTTGGGTTCGTCTCTCATCTGTCATCCAGTCCCTTACTTTTGTCCGACTCTTAGCAACACCATGGACCGCAGCACGCCAGGCCTCCCTGTCCATCACTGTCTGCTGGAGTTTGCTTTAACTCATGTCCATCGAGTCGGTGATGCCATCCACCCGTCTCATCCTCTGTCGTCCCCTTCTCCTCCCGCCTTCAGTCTTTCCCAGCATCAGGGTCTTCTCAAATGAGTCAGCTCTTCGCATCAGGTGGTCAGAGGATTGGAGTTTCAGCTTCAGCATCAGTCCTTCCAATGAATATTCAGGACTGATCTCTTATAGGATGGACTGGTTGGATCTCCTTGCCGTCCAAGGGATTCTCTAGAGTCTTCTCCAACACCACAGTGCAAAAGCGTCTATTCTTTAGTGCTCAGCCTTCTTTATGGTCCAGCTCTCATATCCGTACATGAATACTGGGGAAACCCTAGCTTTGACTAGATGGACCTTTGTGGGCAACGTTCAGTCTATGGTCTCACAGACATTTTCTGTGAAAGCTCCGGGTTAGGGTACTCTCGTAGATTTCCCTTCTCCTTATGGGGCTTCTCTGCTGGCTCAGACGGTAAAGAATCCGCCTGCCATGCGGAAGACCTGGATCTGGTCCCTGCTTCGGGAAGATCCCCTGGAAAGAGGGCATGGCCTGGAGGATGCCCTGGTCAGAGGAGCCTGGTGGGCTACAGTCCACGGGGTCGCAAAGGGTAAGACATGGCAGAGGGGCTGACACTTTGGGTTTCGCCGGGCGTGCTTCCTCGCCGGTGAGCCCGTGAGCTGGCTGAGTGATGCCGGCTACTCCCGCTCCCTGGCGGGGTCCCCGGCATGTCCCCCGCCTCTGTCTTCCCCAGGCTCCGAAGAACCTGAGTCCAGCCTGGTGCACGTCTACATTCTGGTGGTCCTGGGGACTCTCGTCTGTGGCCTGACCCTCAGCTGCCTTTTCAAAAGGTAACCCCGGGGAGTCCCTGGCCGGCTAACCTCCATGGTCAGTGGAGAGGCCAGTGCCCGTTCTAGAGTCACCCCCCGCCGACCCCCCATCAGCTCACAAAGAGGAGAAGGCAGCCTGCAAACCCCCCAGGCGGTCCCAGCCGCCGTGTGGGTTTTCCGGAAGAAAATGTGTCTGGGGAGAACAGTGTTGACTTTAAAAAAAAATTTCACAGTGTGAATGTTGCGAGTGTAATGTTTTATTCTGAGGCAAAATTAGGACCGCAGGCTTCCCCCGCTGGCTCAGATGGTAAAGAATCCACCTGCAATGCGGGAGACCTGGGTTCAGTCCCTGGGTCGGGAAGATCCCCTGGAGGAGGGCATGGCAGTATTCTTACTGGAGGCCACTCCGGTGTTCTTGCCTGGAGAATCCCATGGACAGAGGAGCCTGGAGGGCTACAGCCCACGGGGTCGCAGAGAGTCGGACACGACTGAGCGGCTGAATGGACAAAGGAATGAATGAAGGATTGCGGCCCCGGCCACAGAGCCTCAGATCGCTCTGAGCAGCTGCTGCAAAGAGACAGGGAAGGCAGGTTGGCATATAAGTGGTTTTGCTGAAGGGGGCGGAGAAGGCAATGGCAGCCCACTCCAGTCCTCTTGCCTGGAGAATCCCATGGACGGAGGAGCCTGGTGGGCTGCAGTCCATGGGGTCGCGAAGAGTCAGACACGAGTGAGCGACTTCCCTTTCACTTTTCACTTTCATGCATTGGAGAAGGAAATGGCAGCCCACTCCAGTGTTCTTGCCTGGAGACTCCCGGGGACGGGGGAGCCTGGTGGGCTGCCGTCTACGGGGTCACACAGAGTCGGACACGGCTGAAGCGACTTAGCAGCAGCAGTAGCAGCTGAAGGGGGAGTTCACGCAATCAAGCATATATATTTTTTGCATAAGGTCTCTGCTAGTCCCGGGGAGCGGACATCACCATGAAGCATTTCAGTGCTTGTCTAGCTATGAGGAGATGCAAGCGTTGGGCTCATAAAACGGGCTCCTGAGAATATGTAACTATCTGCAGACCTGTCCTGCCAGTTTTTTGGGTTTTTTTTTTTTTCCTCCAGAGCACAGAGTGTCTCATCTCTGCTCTCCACCCCGAACTCCTTGGAGGGGAGGATTGAAGGTCGGCAGCTGCAGAAGCAGCTGGTTTAATGCTTGTAGAGGTAGATGAAGTTTCGAAAGCGTGAGTCGCTCAGTCGTGCCCGGCTCTCTGCGACCCCGTGGACTGGAGCCCGCCGGGCTCCTCTGTCCGTGGGATTCTCCAGGCAGGAATACTGGAGTGGCCTCCAGTAAGAATACTGCCGTGCCCTCCTCTAGGGGATCTTCCCGACCCAAGGGTCGGACCCACTTCTCCTGCACTGCAGGCGGATTCTTCAGCATCTGAGTCAGCAGGAAAGCCCCCTTACAGTTCAGCTGTGCTCCAAGGCCCGCCTTCTGCGTCTTTTGGAGCCTCTGGAATTCTCAGAATTCCCTACTCGACAGACTTCTGTTTTCCCACAGCGTGTTCTCAGCCACGGCCGCTGCAGCCAGCCTCCCCCACCACAGGACCCCTGCCAGCGTCTTTCCTGTGAGCTCAGCAATCAGGCAGGCTCTCTCAGATGCCCCGGAAGGAAGCCCGGCACGTGCAGAATACAGCTTGTGTGCTCTGCAAAGCCACGGGGAGACTTGGCTCACGGGGAGACCCTCCTGCAGGGCGTGTGGGTGTCCACTCGCGACGTCTCTGTCACCAGGCGACCTCCCGCCCGCGTCCCACTTGGGCGTCCTGGGCTCAGACTCCCCCCCCCCAACCCCGGAGACGAGGGGAGATCCTGAGCACCTGCTGCAAGGTGCTGCAAGGCATCGCGGTTCTCGGGACACGACCACGGGCTGTGGGGACGGGAACACATGTCATGTTTTAACACCGAGGACTGATCTTAAACAAAAGCCGTGTCACTTCTTGTGGCTGTCAGAGCCAGTGACCACAAGCTGGGGGGCTTAAAACCACAGACATCCGTCCTCCTGGAGCCCTGGGGACCAGATGTCTGCGGTCTAGGTGTCCCAGGCTCGATTCCCTCTGGAGGCTCCAGGGGAGGGTCCTCCCCGCCTCTTCCAGCTTCTGGGGGCCCCAGGCGTCCGTCCCTGGGCTGGTGGCTGCCTCCCTCCGGTCTCCGCCTCCGTCTCCACGTGGCTTCTCCGCTGTGTCCATGTCTCTCCTCTTCTGTGTCTTATAAGGACCCTGTCCCTGGGTTTAGGGCCACCCCCATCCAGGAGGACCTCATCTCAGACCCTCACTCCATCACTTCTGGAGAGACCCCTTTTCAAAGCAAGCTCCCTTTCCCGGGCTTCCCGGGACTGTGGAAGGACTGCCCACTGAAGGAGTCCAGTGGATCTTTGGGGCCACCGTTCCGCTCAGCACAGCGTCTTATGATGTCACAGGGTTGCCTCCTTCTCGTGAGAATAAAAATAACTGCCCAGGCGGTCGTTCAGCACCACTGAGACACTTGGGGACCGTGGAATAGCCCTGAAAATATGTGCCATCCGCAGAAAACTGGTCCGTCTGGAATCGTGGCCTTCAAGGCTGCATAAATCTCCCTGCCTTTTAACAGCAGAGAGTATGGATTCCTCCAGGCTGCTCAAGACTGGGCACACGGCATCACTGCCGTCTCTGCACCCGAGACAACGAATGTTCACCTCAGTTCAGTTCCGTCGCTCACTCCTGTCTGACTCTTTGCGACCCCATGGACCACAGCACGCCAGGCCTCCCTGTCCATCACCAACTCCCGGAGTTTACTCAGCCTCATCTCCATTGACTCAGTGATGCATCCAACCATCTCATCCTCCGTCGTCCCCTTCTCCTTCCTCCGTCAATGGTTTCTCTTCAAAGACAGTGAATGAAGGTTCTGGAGAGACTTTCCTGGGCATTTCCTAAGTACATCCGCACAGTCTATTTATATTCTCCACAGTCTAAGATTGCAAGCCGTCCTGTGATTTTTTTTTTAAGATTTTTTTTTTTTGGTGGATCATTATATTTTTTTTAATGTCTCTCCGTTTTTTTGTTTCTTTTTTTGGACTTTGAAATTTTTATTTTGTATTGGAGTATAGCTGATGAACAATGCGGTGATGGTTTCAGGTGGACAACAAAGGGACTCAGCCACACATACACACGCATCCATTCTCCCACAAACTCCCCTCCCATCCAGGCTGCCATGTGACATGGAGCAGACTTCCCTGGGCTGTCCAGCAGGTCCTTGCTGGTTCTCCATGTTAAATACAGCAGTGTGTCCATGTCCATCCCAGACTCCCTGGCTATCCCTTCCCCCGTCCTTCCCCCTGGTGACCATCAGGTTATTACAGAGTATTGAGCAGGGTTCCCTGGGCTGGCCAGCAGGTCCTTGCTGGTTCTCCATGTTAAACACAGCAGTGTGTCCATGTCCATCCCAGACTCCCTGATTATCCCTTCTCCCCATCTTCCCACCCCCTCATAACGATGAGTTGGTTTTGTAAGTCTGTGAATCTCTTCTTTCTGTTTTGTAAGTCACTTTGCATCATTTCTTTCCAGGTTTCTCATGTAAGGGAACTCA